>NC_138763.1:9310273-9851784 GCF_965113315.1 Podarcis vaucheri | reverse complement strand
TCTGGAAGTCTGTTCGACTTCCAAGACATTCGGAAACCAAAGCATGGCTTCTGATTGGCTGCAAGAAGCTCCTGCAGCCAATCAGAAGCTATGGAAGCCCCGTCAGACGTTCGGCTTCCAAATGAACGTTCAAAAACCAGAACAGTCACTTCCGGTTTTGCGGCATTCGGGAGCCAAAACATTAGAGAACTAAGCTGTTCAAAAACCAAGGTATGACTGTATATGTTGTAAGCTGCCCACAGTGGCTGGTGAAACCCAGTCAGATGGGCAGGATATAAATTTAAAAATTTAAATTTTATTATTATTATCCCCTGAAGAGGGTGAGGCAGACCCTGAGGTCATGACACCAGCGTATGGAGACCCAGATAATGTCAAGGGGCGCATGACATTAGGTTCCCTCCACCCCAGACATATACAAACCTGACGCTGGGCTTTCACTATCTCTCCAGCTTCAAAAAGGTTTGGCATTCCGCTCTGGTTGTTGTGTAGCTGTATGGCGTGTCTCAAAATGGGCAGCAACTCCAAAATCTTGGTGGATATGGATTGCCAGCAGCCTAGGCATCCGGCATGCGCCCTGGTCACCTTGTCTGGGACTGAAGAACAAGCAAAACAAGGACAGCACTATGCCAGCTTCGGTAAGCTGGTACAATGCAGAAAGAAAGACATTTCCTGGGGGAAATAGTGCTTCAGGTAAGACATTCACAGTCGATGAACAACATTAAGAAAAATGTTCAACCCTCTTCCCTCAGTGCTGTGGTCCCAGTCTAATTGTGGCTGCTTTTACAGTAATCAAAATTTAAATAGAAGCAAGAGCCCAGTTCTCCAAAATGTAGGGCGCCTCCAAACCTCCCTTTTATTGCACATTCATGATGATTTGCGCTCATGATGGGATCTCAGTGGTCATACGTCACCCCACTTTTGCACCAGCAAAGCCTTAGGGGTGGGCAAACTGCTTAACATCCAGTCAATGCTTAACTTGCAATTGGTGCACATCCTGCAACGTCCTGCTGAAATCGTGTGACATTTCATATTGCAAACTTTCTGGCTTTGCCCTGCGTTTGTTGCGCTATTATAGTGCCTCCCGACAGTAGTAATGTGGTAGCTTTCAGGAAGCATAGCAGAAGAACTAACGATGCAGAATCAACCGACCATTAATGTATTATTATTGAGTCAGGAACATGTTGCGTAATACACCTGCCATAGAACACCAGTCAGAAGGACCCCTATGTACTGTACAGCTATAGTCCTGCGGGAGAAAATGAGCATGTGAAAACACTGCTTTTGTTTCATTTTGTTTGTTTTGTTATTCTGCTACATTGGGCTCCTATGGGAGGCAAGGGAAAATAAATACTACTCTTCTTCTTTGGCGATCACTCGTAGCCGAGTAAGATTGTCTTCCATAAAGGCTGTTCTCCAACTGGAGCGCTCGCAGGCCAGTGTTTCCCAGTTGTCAGTGTTTATACTACATTTTTTAAGATTTGCCTTAAGAGAATCTTTAAACCTCTTTTGTTGACCACCAGCATTACGCTTTCCATTTTTAAGTTCGGAATAGAGTAGTTGCTTTGGAAGACCATCAGGCACCCGCACAACATGACCAGTCCAACAAAGTTGATGTTGAAGAATCATTGCTTCAACACTGGTGATCTTTGCTTTTTCCAGTACACTTATATTAGTTCGCCTGTCTTCCCAAGTGATGTGTAAAATTTTTTGGAGACACCGTTGATGGAATCTTTCGAGGAGTTGGGGATGGTGTTTATAAGTGGTACTACTACTAATAATAAATTTATTTATGCCCCACCTTTTTAGCTGACAGGGACCCAAGGCAGCTTACAGATAATAAAAAACACAGGAGGTGAAGGACCAGAGAAATGGAGTCGAAGGCAGAGTAGTTCTGAGCACTGAACACAAATAGTCCATCGCTGGGCTTGAACATGGCAATTTTTATTTGATTAATGCTGTGCTGCAGCATTAATCAAACTGGCAACCTCCCCTTCTCTTGGTCCCCATGGCCATGTGAATTCATCCAGCTATTGACAACTGGGGTGCCATTTGAATAAAATATTGTGGGGGCCCGTGACACAATGCAGTCCCGCTTTGAATGGAAATGTCTCAAAACTTGGGGAGGCGGCCCCCTCAAATATTTTATTGTGGGGGCTGAAGCCCCCACAGTTCCTAGGAATTGGCTCCTGTGATTGACAAGGCACCCTGAACGTAGCAAATCCTATTCAATAGGCAATGGTGACACCTAGTTGTCACTGTTAAATGGTAGCTGTATGCGTTCTGCAGGGACACTTTCTGGCCCCGTTGTATCTGAAGAAATGTGAAAACTAGAAGTACCCTTCAATAGATTTGGAGGGTACTTCTAGTTTTCACATTTCTTCAGATACAACGGGGAACTTTCCCAGACTTTGGAATCAGAGCCGTATTTTCCGGCGGTGCACAGCGCATGTTAGATTTCAGCTTTCACAAAGGGGCCAGAAAGTGTCCCTGCAGAACGCATACAGCTACCATTTAACAATGACAACTAGGTGTCACCATTGCCTTATAAATGTGCTTGAGATTGAATTTAGAAGACTTGCTGGTAGGTAAAAATAAAGCCAAACAGCCATTCGCAGAACGGAGCTTAGCTAAGGTGCTTGCAAGCAGTTCAGGTTCTCAGCAACTGGGATTGCATTTGCACAGGCGCTACAACATAACTTGCCGCAGCGCTGCCACACGAAGCTGGAGTTGCAGCTCCAAGTTCAGTGCTAAATGGCTTTGACAAACCGTATTGCAAATCCTCAGGCCTCGGACACATCCAATGGGCATCGATTCTTCAGAGCTGGGCACTGCCCCCTCACATGTGTCCATCTGAGAATTTGGTAGGCTTCTGCTTCAGTCCTGCCAGCCTGGCCTTCAGTTCCTAGCCTTGTTTCTTAATTACCTCAACAAACCATAAATCTAAATGAAATATGTACATGTTGGGAAATATTAATGGGGGTCTTAGCCAGGCTTCCTTCTGCCTCAGGGTAAGTACTGGTAGCATATAGGTCTCAAATATATTCATAGACACACAAACCCCTTCAAATACACGGACCTATTGGCTGAATATCTCCATGTGGCCCATTTCTCAATTCCTATCTTGCTCCACATGTACTAAAGTAACCCATCATGAAATGGGCTCCTTTTAATTTAAGTAAATAGCATCTTAAAAAGCAGAGACATCACCTTGCCGACAAAGGTCCGTATAGTTAAAGCTATGGTTTTCCCAGTAGTGATGTATGGAAGTGAGAGCTGGACCATGAAGAAGGCTGATCGCCAAAGAATTGATGCTTTTGAATTATGGTGCTGGAGGAGACTCTTGAGAGTCCCATGGACTGCAAGAAGATCAAACCTCTCCATTCTTAAGGAAATCAGCCCTGAGTGCTCACTGGAAGGACAGATCCTGAAGCTGAGACTCCAATACTTTGGCCACATCATGAGAAGAGAAGACTCCCTGGAAAAGATCCTGATGTTGGGAAAGATGGAGGGCACAAGGAGAAGGGGACGACAGAGGACGAGATGGTTGGACAGTGTTCTCGAAGCTACCAGCATGAGTCTGACCAAACTGCGGGAGGCAGCGGAAGACAGGAGTGCCTGGCGTGCTCTGGTCCATGGGGTCATGACTAAACGACTTAACAACAACAACATAAAACCAAGCTTGGGGCTTTCATCTTTTCCTGGGGAGCATTTCTTTGCATTTATCAACATAGACCATTCTTCTGCCCATTCCTGGTCACTGTTTTCCTATTCGGTCAGTCTACTGTGTGCTAACTTAAAAATACCACCTACCAGTAATGTTAGTGCATTTCTGCAAAACGTTGGAATGTTCAGCGGAGTCATCGATGTGAACTTCAGCTTTACACTCGCCGGAGACCTACAAGGAGTGAGAAGGACAATGATTAGTGTTTACCAGACATAAAATTCCTCTTCCCTGGTAGTTACGCTGTTAGTTACTGCTAGAACTGTGCTTCAAAATTTGAAGACTTGCAAAATTCTGAGAAATGCAGCCCTGGGATTCTTTGGGAAGAAGGGCAGGATAGAAAGGGAAGCAGTCCCAGCCAAAGAAGACTGGCAAACCAAGTTAATGGACTATGCTAAAATGGCGAAATTAACTGGAAAGCTCAGAAATCAAGACGACAAGAAATTTAAAAAAGAATGGGAAATGTTTATAATATATTTGCAAAAGTATTGTAAACAGGTTAATGTACTGGCAGCATTTTAAGAACACTTGTAAGTATAGAGATAGTATAGGAAATTTGAGATAAAAAATAATTTGGAGTAGAAATGATATGCAGCTGAAAAGAAAAAATTAAGGAACCGTGTGTGTGTGTGTGTGTCACGGGATTCAGACAATCCCATTTTATGGAATTGATATTGTTTTCGTGTATATTTTTCTTTCTTTGTTGTTGTATTCGTTATTGTTTTTTATTTTCGTTATTTTTGTTGAAAATTTAATTAAAAAATTGTTAAAAAGGAAAGAAACTTGATGCATAACGGAATACCTGAAGAAGAATTAAGGCTTTGCAAGGTCCCTTCAGTCTGCCACTTTGGCTCAGCTCTGACCAAGGGCCAAACTGACTCAGATCAAGCTCTCAAATCAATTTGCAGGCCAACCTTAGTGCTAATCAGGGTTTAAAACTCTGATTAAACTTGTGGTCAGGAGTTGGGCAGGGGAAGAAGATGTGGCTTCACTTCCCCCACTCACAACTTTAATTACAGTTTTAAGCTGTGGTCTAAACTGCAGAGCCTAGGACTTGCCGATCAGAAGGTCAGCAGTTCGAATCCCTGCGACGGGGTGAGCTCCGGTTGCTCAGTCCCTGCTCCTGCCCACCTAGCAGTTCAAAAGCACGTCAAAGTGCAAGTAGATAAATAGGTACCACTCTGGCGGGAAGGTAAACGGCATTTCTGTGTGCTGCTCTGGTTTCGCCAGAAGCGGCTTAGTCATGCTGGCCGCATGACCCAGAAGCTGTTTGCGGACAAAACGTCGGCTCCCTCGGCCAGTAAAGTGAGATGAGCGCCGCAATCCTAGAGTCGTTCGCGACTGGACTTAACTATCTCAGGTCCCTTTACCTTTACCTTTTAAACATGTGGTTGGGTAGGGTTGCCATATTTCAAAAATTATTGAGCTTCTTTGGGTAATTTTAAGTTTTTGGAGCTGTTTCTGCTTTTCCCACCGTGTTGCCATACACCTGGGTTTTCCCTGACATTTTGCCGATTCAGGAAAATTCCCCCTTGACGCCATTTTTACATCCAAAATCCAGGACATGTCAGGAATTTTCCTGACGTATGGCAAGCCTATGATTGGGAGCTGGGAGGGGAAGATGGAGACACCGTAGATCTCCTTCCTCCTTCCTCCCTCCACTGCAGAGAGCAGGATCATACCTTCCAATCACCAGCTGGTGAATAGAGGGTTCAATCCTGCTGGATGTTGCTTTGCCAGTTCCCTGCGGCAAACACTGCAGAGGTTGTTTGTCTCTCCTTCTCCCCTCCCACCCAACTGTCCTTCCTTTTGGCAACCCCAGGTGATTGATCGAAAGCCATCTCAACTGGATTCAGCTGGAGCCCAGATCAACCTGATCTGGTGTGGGATTAGGGCTTCAGCTGAATCAGGGGCAGAGCCCTAATAATTACGCCCCGATCTGTGCATTAGTTTGGGCTACTAGATGTGATGGCTATTCTCTGCCTCTACGGTTGGAGGCAGTAATGCCTCTCAACAGCCATTGCTAGAAGCTGCAAGAAGGGAGGACTTCTGGGTTGGCGCCTCCAGTAATGGCGGAATTCGGGTCTGGCCGCCACGGCGAAGGCGGAGACCCACTAAAAATCACAGGCGGGTGAAGCCTGTGAACGTGGGATTCGGCTGGCACCTTTTGCACCTCCCCTACTCGTGGGGAAACCCGGTTTCGGGGATCCGGAGCGACGTGGGGTGAGCGGCGCGGTGCTTCGAATTGATTGCTTCTTCCACGGAGCGAAGCCGCATAGCTGTTGCTGGAGAGCACTGACTTTTTTCTGTGGACAATTTGATCTTAAAGCAACTACCCGTGAGTAGAGCAGAGAATTGGATTTTTAAACGTCTTAATTTGGTGTCGAAATGGGGAGATCCAAAACAGGAAGTCCACCTTCCCCCTTTGTAAATAGATTGAAGCAATGAATGCAAGCTGAAGTCGCAGGAAGTCTACTGTAAAGGACTAAATTAACATCGGTAAAAAATACTAAACCCCCCTTGGCGGCAGGAGAAGAGGGGGGAAAGTTTTGGACCGAATATACCTGCAGGAGAGAGCAAACAGAGTTAAAATACCACCGCTCCGATCCTGGAAACGGGCTGCCAGTAGGACTGACACGCCTTAGAATGCTTATTGACTGTGATTAGAACGTTCACTGACAGCTAGTTAAATAAGAGAAATACTTTGTTTCCATTGTCTCCGTCTGGGTTTAAAAAGAAGTAAAAGTAATTGAAAATTGAAACTAACTTTATTGTCTGGACTGTGTTTAAAAGGACCAATACAAATAGAAACTGTTTCCCTCTAGAGGAAGCCTTTGAAACTGTTACAAGAGCTGAGCTGGGGGAATTTCCAGCTGCAAGATAAAAAGCTGTGAGATTCTGGGAATGACCTTGAATCGGTTAAGAATGTCGACAGAAGAGGCCTTAGTGGTTGCATTAAGTAAGATAAATGACTCACTGGAACAGCTTAACAAGAAGGTGGATGTGGTAACTACCAAAATCGATAATTTGGGACAAAAAGTGAACATCAATACAGAAACTATTCAGAAATTGATACAGGAATCTACTTTGACATGGCAAACTGCGGAGAAGACCAGGGAGAAAGTTGCTGTTGTTGAACCTAAAGTAACACAACTGGAGAGAGAGAGAGAGAGTCCCAGCCTTACGGATGCAACTTGATGATCATAAGTTGATGCCTTTAATGATTGAATTTAAAGAAAATCAGATTTTGAGGATCAGAGCTCTACCTGAACTGGAGAAGGAAAGTTTGATAGATCCCCTTTGTAATGGGAATTAGGGGTTGCTTGTGCGTAAGTTGCCGCCACTCTCGGCGAGGTTGTCTGGAAAAACCTTTCCCTGGCTGGACAGTCCTGATTCTGCGTCCGTCTCAGTCACTGGCAGAATCCGTCAGTGGGCATTTCATGAACTTCTTCCAACATAAAAGTTCCTTGACGGATAGTCTCCGCCTAGCCTCCCTGCGCAGGGTGGGTGTGGGCAGTGGAGGACCAATGCTCTCCCCACTGGTCTCTGGCGAAGAGTCCTGGAGCCATCCCTCCGAAGCCCGCCTCTGCCCGCCTTTCTCCCTGGTGTAACACTGATTTCCTTCCCCGGTCACTGAATCCTCTCCTTTCCTGCTGGGACCTTCTCCAGCATCGCTCGGGAGCCCTTCCTCCACTCCTAACTGCGATGGCAGTTCCCTGACACCCTTACACAGGAACTTGCTGATTTTTGGGACCTGGACTTAGGTCAAGAAGAGATTAAAATTGTGAGGGCCTTCAGACTTGGAGAAATTTTGAAAGACGTCCCGAAATATCTTTTGGATCTTAGTTTTAACTATGGAGATTTGGCTGCCCTGTCGAGAAGGAATAAAATCATCTCTAGGTGGGAGTTTCTCCGAGATCTACTCTTCAGTCTCAAAGGAAGGAAAATAAAAATAAGATCAGTAGAAGACAAAGTAAAGTGCATGTATAAATATGAAGAAGACTTGCAGAAGGGACTTGGAAAAGACTTAAGAGCCTCGGACAGAAGATTACCAGGTTGATGGACTATATGGAATTGACTGGCAGAATCCGAGACCAGGGAGAAGAGACGGTGGAAGAAGATTGGAAAAAGTTTAAAGACTATTTATGAAAATATTGTAAAATTAATGAGCGCTAGAAAAATGATGGAATGAAACTATATGGCTTTAGTAGAAATGTTAGAAGGAATTAAGTACAAGTAGATTATTGGAGTATTAAAGGGAAAATAAGGTTAAAATATGTCAAGACAACTATAAGACAGAAAATAGAGGAAGATGGAAAGGAATTGCTGAAACAATTAATGGAAGTGGAATACAAAAAGGGAGGTGTGAGGAGGTTGTTGAAACAAGTGAATGTAAGATATGATATTGAAATGGTTTGATGTGTGTTCTAAATTGTTTTTGTTATGTCTTGCTTAGTTTATTGTGTTAGTGTTGTGTTGTGTTGTGTATACATTGTATTGTATGGTTTTTTTGTTTTTTTCATCTTTTTTCTTTCTTTTCCCTTCATTTTTTTCCTTTTTGTAATCTTTAAAAGTAATAAATATAATTTTTTTTAAAAAAAAAATAGAAGCTGCAAGAAGGGAGAGTATTTTTATGCTTGGCTCCTCCTTGCATGTTTTCAATAGTTTGGCCACTGTAAAAACCGAATGTTGGACTGGATAGGCCACTGGCTTATCCAGCAGATTCTTCTTCTATTCCTATGGCAGCTAGACTGGTGACTGGGAGCGGCCGCTGAGACCATATAACACTGGTCCTGAAAGACCTCCATTAGCTCCCAGTACGTTTCTGAGCACATTCCAAATTGTTGGTGCTGACCTTTAAAGCCCTAAACCAGGCTTCCTCAACCTCAGCCCTCCAGATGTTTTGAGACGACAATTCTCATCATCCCTGACCACTGGTCCTGCTAGCTGGGGATCATGGGAGTTGTAGGCCAAAAATATCTGGAGGGCCGAGGTTGAGAAAGCCTGCCCCAAATGGCCTTGGCCCAGTATATCTGAAGGAGTGTCTCCACGCCCATCGTTCAGCCTGGACACTGAGGTCCAGCACTGAGGGCCTTCTGGCGGTTCCCTCCCTGAGAGAAGCAAAGATACAGGGAACCAGGCAGAGGGTCTTCTCGGTGGTGGCGCCCACCCTGTGGAACGCCCTCCCATCAGATGTCAAGGAAATAAAACAACTATCTGACTTTTACAAGACATCTGAAGGGAAGTTTTTACTGCTTGAGGTTTCATTGCGTTTTAATATTCTGTTGGGAGCCACCCAGAGTGGCTGGGGAGACCCACCCAGAAGGGCAGGGTATAAATAATAATTTATTATTATTATTATTATTATTATTATTATTATTATTATTATACAATTTAGGTCATTTTTGTTTAAAAAAGTGGACTGAATAAAAATCTTTCCCCATCTCTAGTTGCCGTTGACTTTTAACTAATGTTTCAAAATTATTCTATAGCCCTCTATTTTATTATTGTTTCAGGGTGTGTTCAAACATCGCCTCAGTTGCCTTCAGGCAGACTATGTGTAAATGGAAAACTAGGTGAATAATTTAGGGATGATATTTGAAGCTGATTTAGCCAACTCCTTCTTTGGAAACTATCATTTGTTAATGTTCTCATCCAGAACTAAGCAGGCGTTCTTTACCCAAAACGATATCCTGAGGTGATATCGTGTGATTTGTTTCCGAAAAGGATTAATCTCACATTGAAAGTCAGTTGAAAGCACGTGATAAAGGAAAATTGATCATATAATGGATCAGTGGTTGCAAATGTGGTTTTTTTTAATCCATTGTGGGTGGTTTCATTTATTTATTTATTAAAAAGATTAATGTTTGCTGGAGAACTGCTTAACCGTAATTCACGAATGAATGACAAAGTACTTTGAAGCAGGGATAATCTTGCCTAGTTATTTGAAAAAAAAACACCCTGTGTGGATGTAGTCTGATGTAGTGCTAATGGCGAATATATTGATCCCTGTAAAGATGGAATTAGCATGGAAATGAATCTCTGGGTTTTTCAGCAGTAAATATATCAATAGTAGCACTACAATATAGCAGTTGGTAGGATTTTTTTTTTTGCTCTCGCGGATCAGCTTTCTGATGTACACAAGCCCTTATTCCACACTGAGCTTCCCTTAGGCATCTGGTTGGCCAACGCAAGAGCCTCTGGTCGGATCCAGCAAGCGCTTCTCTTCCATTTCCATCTTGGAAACTGCTGTTATGTCTATTGACATTAGGTATGTGTCCTTCAGACGCTGGTGAGTTGTTGTTTGTTGTTTAGTCGTTTAGTCGTGTCCGACTCTTCTTGACCCCATGGACCAGAGCACGCCAGGCACTTCTGTCCTCCACTGCCTCCCGCAGTTTGATCAAACTCATGTTTGTAGCTTCAAGAACACCATCCAACCATCTCATTCTCTGTCGTCCCCTTCTCCTTGTGCCCTCCATCTTTCCCAACATCAAGGTCTTTTCCAGAGAGTCTTCTCTTCTCATGAGGTGGCCAAAGTCTTGGAGCCTCAGCTTCAGGATCTGTCCTTCCAGTGAGCACTCAGGGCTGATTTCCTTCAGAATGGAGAGGTTTGATCTTCTTGCAGTCCATGGGACTCTCAAGAGTCTCCTCCAGCACCATAATTCAAAAGCATCAATTCTTCAGCGATCAGCCTTCTTTATGGTCCAGCTCTCACTTCCATACATCACTACTGGGAAAACCATGGTGAGTTGTACATACAAGCAAAGGGTCATACACACTGTAGTTTGCATGCTTGGGCAACCAACAGAATTTCATCATTGGAATCCCTGCTAAAGATGTCGGTGCGGTTAAAAAACCAGAAGCTCTCCTGTTGGGAATACTGGATAATGAAATTAGTAAAAAAGATGTGAAATTAGTTTTGTATGCAGTAACAGCAGCCAGAATTTTGCTGGCACAGAAATGGAAACAGGAAGAGATGCCCACGAAAGAAGAATGGAGGAGGAAACTGATGGAATACGCAGAAATGGACAGATTGACGGGGAGAATTAGGAACCGACGTGACCAGAGATTCTCCGAGGACTGGAAGAAATTTACAGAGCATATCAAAAATTTCTGTGATGAGCAAATAACGTTCGTTGGCTTTCAAGAAGCTCTGTGAAATTACTGTTAGAAATATTGTTTTAAAAATATGATGTGATTAAGAGTATTTGAGTGCAATATAATATTGGGAAATGTGAGACGAGGATAAAAAATAAACGGAAAATTATCAGACAAGCTGAGGGAAGTTCTGGAAAAAAGGGTTTAAGTTAAAAATGGATGTATAATTTTGTAAAAATGTTTTTTAATGGAAAATCTAATAAAAATATTTATTTAAAAAATAATAATAAAGATGTTGGTGCGACCTGTACCCAGAGCACAGTTCTCCCATGTTCTGTGTAAATCATTTCCACATGGGCGCTCCTGCATGTTGGGATACTGCCGGGGAGACGGGGGCATCAGGCAGCCCCCAGCTGGCTCTGGACGATCACCGGACTCCCGTGGAACAACATCAGTCAGTCAGCGACACGAGCCTCAGATACGTTCCGAAACCCGTGCACACTCTGTCAGCAGAGTGTATAAATCATCCACAATGGAAGAGGCAGACAAAGAGAGTTGTGCCAGCATCAGTTACAGCATTTATTCAGCGTAGGCCAGGAACAAAGGAAAACATGACTGCTTGCCTTTGTGTCCAGCAAAAACAGCCGCATAGCAAAAGCAACACGCAACGGAAGTTCCCAGCAGACAGTGCTGCCAGTAAACAGGCATGTGATACACAAACGTCATGCCTGTACCCTTTTAAGGTGGAATGGAACTATATCCTAACACTGAATACCCTCCAACTTCCCGCTGATGAAAATTAGGATGCTTGGTTTTTTGGTCTCCAGTTTTCGTGGAAACCAGAGGATTCCCTCAAGAACATGAGACACCCCAAAAACGATAGCCCTTTGGCCCGGCACTCTGGCGCAGATCCGCTGACTTGCACCACAGCATGAGACCAATAAAATACAGTGGTGCCTCGCAAGATGAAAAGAATCCATTCTGTGATTCTCTTCATCTAGCGGTTTTTTCGTCTTGCGAAGCAAGCCCATTGACGGATTAGCGGATTAGCGCTATTAGCGGCTTTTAGCGGCTTATCTGCTGATCGGATCAGCTGATAAGCGGCTTAGCGGCTTAGAAAAAGGGGGGGGAGGGGAAAAAACCAGCAGGAACTCGCAAGACATTGTCATCTTGCGAAGCAAGCCCATAGGAGATTTGTTTTGCGAAGCACCTCCAAAACGGAAAACTCTTTCGTCTAGCGAGTTTTCCGTCTTGCGAGGCATTCGTCTTGCGGGGCACCACTGTAAAATAAAATGGGCGTCTTTTGGTCTGATCCAATCAGAAATCGGGACTGTTTAGCGGTATGCGCCTGTGTCTGTTGCCCTCTCCTGTAGCACCTTCCCACCACGTTTGTGCTAAATTATACATACATTTTAGAGAGAAAATAGAGATACTTACTCCCTCCGATAATAGCATGAATTCGCAGTTTTGCCAGGGAGTCGCATCTCCAGCAACGCAAGAGGTTTTCTTTAGCTGATATGTCACAATGTAATTTTGGCCAGGGCCTGGCTGAAGAAAACATTTATGTAAGTGCTCATCATTTCCACAGCGAGCCAGGAAGATCGTTTTCAGAAGGATTTCTTAATGACTTATTAATATGTGCAGCATTTTAAATGAGGCCTATTCCCCAGGATCATAAATGACCAGGCTCTTCTCTGCTGGAAACCAATTTTCCTAAAAGTGTGCAAGAAATTTTGTTTGGTAGACAGTATATTCTCAGCTTTTTCTTTTCTTTTTTTTACATTTTTCTCATTTTAAATGTTTCTGTTCAGAATACTTCAGTGCTTTTGTTCAACCAGTGGTAGACAAATTGAAATCACTACACCTAAATATCCCAAGAGGGAGTTGCATAGTAAAATGAATATTTAAATCAGCTTTCTACATGGGGCCCTTCAGATGTTTTTGACCACTGATCTCCTCATCCCTGACCATTGACCATGCTAACTGGGGAAGATGGCCCTAGAGTCTAAAAAAACCACATGGCTTCAGTTTAGAGGAGGTTGATAAAGACTTTCCCAATCAAATTAAATATCAAAATAGAATTACCATATATCAAACACATACCCTGTGCCACTACCCTTGGATCAATATTCATGAAAATTAAGTAAATACCCCAAATTCTTCACTGTATTTAGTTTTGAACTGTTTTCGGTACAGTGGTACCTTGGTACTCGAACACCCCGGCTCCCAAACGCCACAAACCCAGAATTAAGTCTTCCGGTTTTTCAGAAGCTGAACATCTAACACAGCTTAGGTTATTGTATTTTAGTGTTTTGTTGGAAGCCGCCCAGAGCGGCTGGGGAAACCCAGCCAGATGGGCGGGGGTATAAATAATAAATTATTATTATTATTATTATTAGCTTCCGCTTGAGTTCATTAAGCTCCTGCAGCCAATCGGAGGCTGCGCCTTGGTTGCTGAACAGTTTCGGGAGTTGAACGGACTCCTAGAATGGATTAAGTTTGAGAACCAAGTTTAAATTGTTGTAGCCTGCATTGGGACCCTGATGCTGAAGGGTCTCACAAACCACCTTCTTTTTCTCCTCCCCTCTATAGCTTCTTTGCAAACACCTGCCCACCATCTGCTCTAGAGGGTTGGGGAGATCCTCCAGAGCAGATTTTGGGTGTGCAAAGAGGACTTGGAGGTGGAAGAAGTATCTAAAACCCTTTTATCATTGTTTTCCGCAAGCCTAATCCGGACATACGATTCAGTCGCCTATGCTTGTTTTGAAGGTGCTGCCAATTTCATCTGTGTTTTAAGCTTGTGTCCAGCTCGTTTTTACTCAAAGCAAACCCAGTGAAATTAATGTGCCTGAGTTGTGTGCCACAGTCAAAACCAGCAGGACATATAGACGATTTCTCTTAGTAAGCTGGAAGTTGTCTGCGGTTAAGCAGGGTGGTGGTGGGAGCACCGATAGCAGCTCCCATTCTGTTCATAGAATCGTAGAATGCAGCACTTCATCAAAATTCAAATTCAAAATGTACCCACTGGTCCAAAAAGGTTGGTGCCCCCTGCCGTAAGGCCTAGTTTTTTGAAAACGGCAAATGAAGTGATAAACCCGTGTTTAGGTAGCCCCATTGCATATCATAGCCTGATGCTAAATCACTTTGGAATGCCTTATGGGAAGCAATTTGCAGATGAAATAAATAATATACACTTCTCTTTAAAGAAAAAATCCTCTACACATAAGAAAGAAGATGACAGCACATGCCAAATCGTAGCATATATCAGATGTATTCAGATATCTCTTGGAGGTTTTATTGTTTTGCCTGGTAATTCCCTGGCACTTAAGATCAGAGCCCATAATTTCTGAATTCCTGTTTTTAGCTCTATCATCTATCTATCTATCTATCTATCTATCTATCTATCTATCTATCTGATGCTGTTTTTAATGTGTCATTTTTGTATACCGCTTACAGATTTTTTAAAAATATTAAGCACTTCAAATAAATAAATATTTTTGCTTTCACAACAGGACTTTCCCTTCCTCTCCTCTCTGTGCCCTCTCCCCCAATCTGCTCCAGAGGGTCCCTCAATCCTCTGGAACAGATATTGATTGTGCATGGGGGGAGCTGTGTGAGAGAGGAGTTGCACAAGCAGAAGTGTGTTGCACGTGTGAAACGGCAGAATCGGACACAACACCCAGACTCATTAACTCAACTGCAGTAATTTGTGCCGAGTTAACACAGAAGCAACAGAATGAAACTAGACCTAGCACACTGCTGTGTTTCTCTGCTACATGCCATGAAACAGCCTTTTCAGCTAAGCATTCTTTGAACTGTTGTCCAGAAGCTGCAAAGCAGAGCAAACATTTCATAAATGAAAGGTAACTAATGGGAATATTTAACCTCTGTAAACAAAGCTAGCTCTTCAGCCGACGTGTTGTGAACTTTCCAAGCAGAAGACTTGTTCCAAATTCTGCTGCGGTCGACGCACTGTGTGATCTACAGCTGCATCCAGACTTGCACTTGCCCCCCCGCAACATCAATATTTGGCTCCTTTGATAAAGCTACGTGCTGTTTTCTCCTACGATGGCGAGCCCTACCCACTGTGCTTGAAACCAGAGTGACACCGGTCACTTGTACAAGCAAGCTTTTATGCTTAATTAGTCCATCAATAATAGATGGGTTTGAACGATCCATTTAAGAAATGCCAGCAGGGCAGCAATGCCTATATTCTAGAATAAATTAAGGATGGATGGATAGATAGATAGATGATAGATGATAGATGATAGAAAGATGATAGATAGATATAGATAGATGATAGATAGCTAGATAGCTAGCTAGCTAGCTAGATAGATATAGATGATGGATAGATAGATAGATAGATGATAGATAGATGATAGATGATAGATAGCTAGATAGCTAGCTAGCTAGATAGATAGATATAGATGATGGATAGATAGATAGATGATAGATAGATGATAGATGATAGATAGATAGATAGATATAGATGATAGATAGATGACAGATGACAGATGACAGATGACAGATGATTGATGATAGATGATAGATAGATAGATAGATAGATAGATAGATAGATATGAGCCAAATTTCTCCTATGTTAGCATCAACTTCAGCTCAAAAAACCATTTTAATTTCAGTACAGTGGTACCTCGGGTTAGGTACTTAATTCGTTCTGGAGGTCCGTTCTTAACCTGAAATTGTTCTTAACCTGAAGCACCACTTTAGCTAATGGGGCCTCCTGCTGCTGCCACGCCGCTGGAGCACGATTTCTGTTCTCATCCTGAAGCAAAGTTCTTAACCCAAGGTACTATTTCTGGGTTAGCGGAGTCTGTAACCTGAAGCATCTGTAAACTGAAGCATCTATAACCCGAGGTAGCACTGTATTACTGTAGAACCCCAAAGCATGTAATTTCATGGGAAGCAAAGTTCAGCTAGAAGCAGCCACCTTGGTATGTCGTTCAGAAGTGTCACAAATGAGTGGGATTATTGGAGTCCCTCTCACAATAACAAAGAACTTGGGGTCATTCAGAGAAACTGATCTGCAGCAATTTGGTCTTACAATAAGAAGCAATTCATCACACAGTGCTTGTGGAATTCCATCCCACAATGCTGCAGCGACTATTTCTAATGCGGACTCAAATTACTTACTTATTTACAATATTAATAGAAAGCTACCCAAAGACATGGTCCTTGGGGGCAGCTCCTGGCACGAAATGTCAGAATACAATTAAAAACGCAGTGCAAAAATACCATAGCATTGCAGCACTGCGGTGCTGAGCAGAGAAAAACGTAAAAGCAGATCAATGGACAGCATGTGAAAACAGTACCTCACGATACTAAAATCACAGATTTGTTAAAATCTCAGGTTTTCTGTTTTTTAAAAAGCTAGGGAATAATTTTTAAAAGTCTTCACCTAGCACCAAAATGACCATAAATGGTAGTACCAAGCGAGCAAGCCTCTCTGGGAAGGACATTCTGATCTAAAACATATGTAAAGGGAAGGTAAGTAAAGTCATTGGAACTTTTTGTCTTTAAAACACTCACTCACATAGGCCTAGAAACATTGATTTTATTCTGTGAGACCCCCCGGTATCGGGCGGTATATAACCCCCCCTTTTAAACTTTATTGCAAAACAATTTACATATAACAACACAGACAAACAAAGCCAACACCTCAATGACAAAGACTCTCCTCCTGCAAAAGAGGGGAGTGGTTGTGGGCGGGAGCCGGTCTCCGCCTCAAGCAGGGGGCATTAGCCCCCTGCCTCCCACTCACCTGGCTGGCGCCCATGACCATGGACAGGCACCCAACCAGGTGCCTCCAAGGGGGCATGAACGGCAGCGTAAATTGCGGTGGCGCCAGCCACCCAGCCTCACTCTTCGTCGTCCCGTTGCGAGTCACCCACCCTCCACTCCCTTAGAGCTCAGGGTCTCAGTTTTCTTTTGGCCTTGCTATGGACCTTAGGTTGGTCGCCCTGGTTGTCCGGGGGGACTGGTAGGAATTTTTCCATTTGGCATTAGGCTTTTTGGTTTTTTCGCCTACCTCGTAGCAATCGTCACAACTTTCATGGTATTGGTAGGTAGGTTAGGCATTGGAATAATGTGTTGTGGTGTGTGGAAGGGCTAGGTGTGGCCATCGCCTACGCCTTCAATTTTTGGGTATTCCGTTAAAGGAATCCGGCGGTCGTGTATTCTGTCCAATGCCTGCGTGGCGGGGGTCCATGGCACGACCCTCGGTGACATCAGGGGAGATCTTATAGTTGGATTAGCATCAACAGACTCCACCTACTGGTGAATAACCCCCCTTTTAGATTCACCCCTCTTCAAGTGGGTGGAGTCAGCTGACGTAATCCAATGCCTAAGCCAATTCACTTGCTGTAATCAATAAAGTTGTGGCCTTTTCTTGCCCATTAACCTTATATCACGTGCCCTTGTGTTTTCATTCCACTATGTGGGGATCGGGTCCTCGAACCACAACTAAACATTAATGAACAACATATCATCTAACATCACACACACTTTTGACTTCCGATTCACCTCATTGTGTTTTCTACATATTCTTAAACTTTACGCATTTCCTGTTATATCTGTTACATATCCAGAATTTTTTCTACATTTATAGCTTTCCTTAATATTCAAGATTCAGTCTAGACCTGTCAGGAGATTTGCATTTTCACAATATTGTTTTAGATATTCTTTAAATGTTATCCATTCTTTACGCACTTTCTGGTTTGAGTTTCCTCTCATTCTCCCAGTCATCTTTGCAAGTTCCAAGTATTCTATCATCTTCACCTGCCAGTCAAGCTTTGTAGGAATTGAGTCACATTTCCAATTTTTTGCTACTAAAATTCTAGCCGCCATAGTTGCATACATAAAGTTGGTTCTGATTTTTTTTTGGATTTCAGTGGACATAATGCCTAACAAAAAGGTTTCTGGTTTTTTTGGAAGGAGAATTTAAAGATCTTTTTGAGTTTGTTGTATATTATATCCAAAAAATTCTCGTATCCTCACACAGTCCCACCACATGTGCATGAAGGTACCACCCCCCTTTTTAAATCTCCAACAAACATTTGAGGTTTTTTTAATACATTTTGGCCAGTTTGCCAATATAACTTCAATTAATAATAATAATACAGTGGTACCTCCAGTTGCAAATGGGATCCGTTCCGGAGGTCCGGTCAGATCCCGAGGTTTCCGCAACCTGAGGACCGCTTCTGCGCATGTGCGCGTGGCGAAACCTGGTCAAATACTTCTGGGTTTGCCGCTTTCACATCCTGAAGATTACGTAACCAAAGGGTTACATAACTGGAGGTATTACTGTAATAATAACAATGTAATCTGGGCCTAGAGCAGAGACAGTAGTGGATGCTGATGCTCACTTGACCTTTAACTGGTCACACTGATGCCTTAGAGGAGGAGAGGCAGCAATGAGATTGACACTGGAGCCAGTCTGGCACTTCTTGCCATTATACTTGGACCGTGCCACCCTCCCTGCTGCCTTGCCCTCCCCCCACTCTTGCCACCCTCTTTATAATGCTAAAACTAAGTACTGCTGCCTTGCCCTCCCTCCACTCTTGCCACCACTCTTTATAATGCTAAAACTAAGTACTACCTCCCAGTAAACAGCAACCATTCAACTTATGGGTGGTCCTTTGAGCACTGCCATCCCACCGCACAATCGTCAGCTACCGAGTGGAGGTATTAATCAAATTGTGAGAGGTGCTTAAAAAAAGGACTAAAGGTTTAGAAAAAGACAAAACTGGGAAAGCACCCCTCCGCCTTGCTGGGGAGCGGTGTTCCCGGAATTTCTGGCTTTACGCATTTTTGTGTACTTGCATGGACCCACGGAACCGGACCCTCATGTAAGTTGCAAGTTACCAGCATAAAACTCTGTGGGTGAACACTTTCTGAAGTCCGGCGTGAGCTCTATGCAGTGATAATTATTAATACAACTGAAATATTCAGTAAACGGAGTCGTAATTGGTGCTCATTTAATTTTATACTAGTTAGAGTGCTTCAATATTAAGGAGAGAGAGAGAGAACTATATGAGAGCAGCAACAATAGGAGAGAGAGAAAATTAGCACTCCTGACTCATGAGCAATGTCCCCTCCTGCAACCGATTCCATTGATTTGTAGGAAATGTCTTCTTGTAGAACAAATTAATAGTCCTTGCATGAGAAGATTAATAATCAGAGATGATTTTTCTGCTGTTCCAGAGTTTACTTACTGTTTTGCTGGCATCAAGGACTACACTGAGTGCATATTTGTTGCCACTAGCTATGCCTCGATTCAGTTCCTTCAGGGCTAGATCCACAGCGTTAAAGACCCCAGGATCATCGCAGTCTACCTTCTGGCCTTGGAGAGGGCTGGCATGGCAGCAGCAGAAGGCGAAGGCTAACAGAATGAAGAGTCCCATGTCCAGGCGAGGAAGAAGGTCCTGAAACCTGGGGAGAGGGAAAGGGAGAGAAAAGACTCTCCAAAAGCCTGACGGGGAAATGCCTTGCTGTGGAAGACTGGAACAGCCTTCTTTTGATTTAAGGTAATCAAGCAAAAGCAAAAAGAGGGCAGGAGGGCTTGATGGACTCTTGTCGCTTCCTGTGTACAGTGCAAACAACCTTTTGGGTTTATCCAAACATCTGCTGTTTTCTTTTTAAAGAGGCAGCCCTGCGCTGTGATGACACCACGTTTGTTCACCTGCCGCTCTGGTTACAGGGCGAACCTCAGGATGTCAGGGTCAGAACAAAGATTACCAGTTCTAGGTCATGTTTTGTACGCCCTAGAACATTCTGCAGTCTTACGGTGAATATGCCAATTTCAAAACTTAGATGCATACAGAGAAAGCTCAGGAAAACAAGCCAAGAGGCCCTGTTCCAGCCCCCAAAGGGGACCTTTCCCCCTCTGTAACACCATCCTTCAGAGAATGCAAGTTTGCCAAGGAGGTGAGAACCAAGAAAATGACTTAGGGGAGAGATGCAGGTCCCTGGCGGCATAGGCAGTCACTGTGGGATGCTTTGCCCTGAGATACACACCTGGCACCTGTTTACCTTGGCATTTGCTTGTTTATTTCGCTAAAATTTGAAGGCTGCTTGATTGCAACAAAACTTCTGAGTGGTTTATAATATTACAATGATCAATAAAACCAGTTTGTTTAAAATGATTAAAAAACAAACTAAACTAGAAGCATTTAAAGATAATTGAAATTAACAGCAAAAGAGATTAAAACACTTCTCCAAGTAGGCCGACAATGTTTTAAACAGGTGCCTAAAAGAGTCAAGGGGAAGGCACCTGCCTGTTTTCAATCGACAGGGAGTTCCAAAGTGTAGATTCTGCTGCAGTAAAGTACGGATTACTTAAAACTGCAGAATGAATATTTGCACCTGTAACAGTGCCAGTTCTTCAGATCAAAGCAGTTGCACGGTCCCATATGGGTAAGGCAATCTCATAAGTAAACTGATCCCCAAATGTGAAGGGCTGTATATACGAAGAAGCAATAGTAGCAACTTGCTGCAGAAAACAGAATTGGAATTCAAGATAAGCTTAACAGATTGGAGAACTGAGCCCAAACAAACAGAATGAATTTCAATAGGGACAAGTGTAAGGTTCTGCACTTAGGCAAGATAAAACCACCAGCACAAATACAAGAAGGGAGACACCTGGCTTGCCATGTGAAAAGGATCTAGGGATCTTAGTAGAACACAAACTTAACATGAGTCAGCAGTGTGATGCAGCGGCAAAAAAAGAGAAAAAGCCTCAGGCTATTCCAGGCTGCATCAACAGAAGTATAGTGTCCCGATCAAGGGAAGTCATAGTAACGCTCTTTTCTGCCTTGGTCAGACCCCACCTAGAATACTGTGTCCAGTTGTGGGCACCACAATTTAAGAAAGATATTGATACGCTGGAATGGGCACAAAGGAGGGCAACCAAGATGATAAAAGGTCTGGAAACCAAGGCGTATGAGGAACAGTTGAAGTTGCTGGGTATGCTTGGCCTGGATAAGAGGAGACTGAGAGGAGATATGATAGCCATCTTCAAATATCTAAAGGGTTGTCATATGGAAGATGGAGCGAGCCATCCTGGATTCTGCACTCATCATCTGACGCCCTTCTTCATGTGCCTCCTTCACATGAGGTTCAGAAGGTGGCAACACTCGACTGGCGCCTTCATTATATATTTTTAGGTGCCTGGCGAAAACGTTCCTCTTCAGCCAGATTAATATTCTACAGGCTATTAAATGTGGGAAGGGTGTGTGTGTTATTATTGTGCTGTTCCGTTTTATTTATTCTCGTGTTTTCATCCTGTATTTTATTCTGTGAACTGTCCTGAGATCTTATGATGAAGGCTGATATATAAATCAAATAAAACCAACAAACCAAACATAGGTTTTCTGCTTGAGACATACCTCTTTCCATAAATGCTCATTCCCTCTCAGAATAAAAGAAACTGTTTTGTGTATAGAGATGTTTTATTTTTCACTATTGAAGGCCGTGGAGCTATGTAGTTACGGAAACACTTCGGCTTAATGGGAATGTGTTTCATTGCGGATACAAAGACAAAAAGCCCGGCCGCTCATACTTGGGCTTCCCTGGGCATGATTTTGACTCAGAATCAGCTTCTGGGAATGGCTGCAGTGCTGGTTTCTGGCGAAGGCCTTTGCCGCACAAAGGCGGCCCCCTGTGGCCTCCCTGCTGACTGTCTGGGCTGCCAAAGAAGTCTGCCCCAGGAACTTGGAGGACATTGTCTGGACTCGCAACTGGGATGTAGTAGACCGACCCGGCTTTGCTGCCGTGGAAAGGGTGGTGGTCTTCAAAGGAACTGTGCTCTTCAGAGGTTCCTCCTCCTCTTCTCCCAGCTGACCTCCTACGACACCTGGGGCCGTGACAGCGCTTGTGGTGGCCGCTACTCCTGCGAACCCGCTGATTTGGGGGAGACGTGGGACGATCGTTGGGGACATCAGGAGGGGGCGGAGGATGGCAAAGAGGCCCATGTGGTGGCCCTGGAGGAGGTGGGGGACCGCTAACAGGTGGGAAATGGTGTGGTCCGCCAGGGGGTGGAGGAGGGTAGCAAGGTCCTGGAGGAGGGGGAAAGTCAGGATATTCTTCAGAGCAATTGTGGTCACCTCTGGGCCCTGCATGCCCATGATGCCCATGCCTGTGATGCCCATTATGTTTGTGATGCCGATGGTGAGGTCCGAAGCTGTGATGGTGATGATGGCGACAAGGACCATGGTGGTGGTGGTCATGGTTGTGATGGTGCCCATGTGGCGGGTGCCTGCATGTGTGCCTGCACACATGGCAACCTTTTCCTGTATCCTGGAGCGCAGCCACCAGGTGTGCACGCAGCACACATGAGAACGGGAAGCAAAAGAAAGAAAGAAAGAAAGAAAGAAAGAAAGAAAGAAAGAGAGTTAGCTTACGAACCTTTCACAATTTTCATTGCACCAGCGAATGCACCCAACTCCTTTTTTTTGCCTTGGATGTAGATTGTCAGTCCTTGGACTTTGGGCTGCTATCACGCTCACCATGAAACAGCAGCCTACCATTTGTCCTTTCCATGCCTGTAAGCCTGTAAGCTGTGCTCTTTATAAGCCTGTGATGGCCTGGGACTCGGGCTCAGACTCGGATCCAGAGGAGTCTCAGTCTGCACCGGATCCTTTGCCTCAGGCATCATCTGAATCAGGTCTAGGGTCTGATCCTGAAGAGTCCCAGTCTGCACAGGTTCCCCTGCAACAAGCACCAGCTGGGCCGAGTCAGGGGCCTGAGCCTGCCTTGGCTCCAGATGCGGAAACTACCTCGTTGCCTCCAGCTGAGCCATCACTTACAGCTGCTTCACTCTGGTCAGGGGAGGCTGAGGCGGCCTCTGGGTCTAGTGACCCACCGATGTCTCCTGAGCTGCAGAGACTAAGGTCTGAGAGAAGGAGAGACCTGAGTACTCGCAGGAGGAGAGCTCGCCTTTGGGCGAAACAGGGAGGTGAGTTGCCGGGGGATCAGGACCGGCCGCTACCCCGACAAAGATAAAAGACTGTTGGACAGGTTGTGGGAGCAACATTGCTGTATGTTAGATCCTGCCTGAGATTCTGTATCTGTCCTTGTCTGGTTTCCTGCCTTGTGTCCTGCCTTGGCCCTGTCGGACTGACTCCTAGCAGAACCTCCGGATTCTGGTCCGCTCCAGGACTGCGTTTCATGGGTTACCCCCGGGCCCAGCACAAAACCCAACCATCTCTGGATGTTGGCCGTGTTGTCTAGGGCTGATGGGAGTCCAACAACATCTGTTTGGCAGTGGAAGAGATTCCTTTGAGAGGTTGTGGACGCTCCTTCCTTGGAGGTTTTTAAGCAGAGGTTGGATGGCCACCTGTCATGGGTGCTTTAGTTAGATTCCTGCATTGCAGGGGATTGGACCAAATGACTATTGGGGTCCCTTCCAATTCCAGAACTCTATGATCCAGTGAATGGCCACAATTAGGCAACCCTGCCTTAAGCAGTGTGAGATTTCCTTAGAATCTTCTCTTTCACTTGCCTTTTTTGGCCTTATTTATCTGTCTCATCTGAACTTTCCACTGTGTCCTGCAGGAAGAGGCATCCTTATCAGGAGGTCCTGTCTGCTTGCAATAGGAATTAGGCTTTGGTGTGGTGGCACCTACCCTCATGGATTCTCTCCTGCTAGATATTAGACACATGCAATCCTTTCGGTCTTTTCTGTGCCTATTGAAGACTTTCCTCTTCCCCTCCCTCCTTAGGATCTCTTCCCTCGCAAAGTTACTCCTGCTGTTGCTGATATTGCTTAGATCCCAGAAAACCTTCCCTTCCTGCAGAGAAGCTGGACATAAGCCTAGCCAATCAGGATTGGCGATTTCCCTGCAATTATTGCAATGCAGAGTTGGATTTGATAGATATACTGTGATGTGTTCAACACATGTGTTAGTTTACAGCTGAATGGTTCCGATATAGCAGTCTATGTGCAAAGCTGTGGAGGAAAAACAGAAGCCGCCAAATGATGGAGCCAGGTAGCGCACAGTTATTGCAAAAAGCACCCAAAAATACTCAGATGCATGGCTGTGAAGGAGCCTGATTTGCACGTTGGGTAGAGCTGCAACATATGCTTAATTGTCACCTTTGTAATAGCCAGCAAACCAGTGCTTGTTGGGACATTTGTGGCACTATCCCAGCCACTCTTGATAAGTAAGACCTGGAGTCACACTAATGAAATGTGAAATTGGGGCTTCTGATATGCTGCAGAAGTCAGGCAAGGAGGCTGAAATGGGCCACTTGCTCTCTTCTCCTCTGGAGTAAAGACTGAAGGGAGCTGAACTGCTGCAGTACTGGATCCTTGAAAAGAGATTTCCTAATTTTAAGGAATGCTGCAGTTCTTCCTGGCTCATGTCGTTATAAGTGGGTTGCATTTCCTTGCAATAAATCACTAGTATACGGTTGCCATGTTTCAAAAAGTGAAATTCCGGGCACAAAAGTTGCTTAACTTTTTTCCACAAACTTGTTGAGTTTTGCTGAGTTTTTTTGTTTTTGTTTTGCAAAATCTCCAATTAATGTGAGCCACATTAGCAGCTTGTACTTCCTATTCATTGAAACTCTAGAGACCAAAAGAAATCACAGTATAGAACCCTCTTTGGTGTTCTCTGCTGGGTGGAATACAAATTTGCTATTGCCACTTGCTAACGGAAGTACAGTGCAACCTTGGTTTTCGAATGTCTGGGCTGCCAAACAATTCAGAAAACCTGGAAGTGAATTCTTCCATTTTCAAACATGCCTCGGAAGTCAAGCGGCTTCTGTGGCACATTCTTCCATTTTCACCATTCACGTTGCCAACAGCCCTTTGGTTTTTGGTTTTCGAACATTTCGGAAGTCAAACGGACTTCCGGAACGGATTAGGTTCCACTGTAATTGCAGTGCACCTAAATTTTCTGCCGCCACCTGGTGGATTGGTTTATGCTGCACAGATTGTGTCCTTGAATGTTCCCCCCTTCAATGTTCCGCTTCCCCAAAAAACCTGCAGCGGCTGTGCGTGCATGCTGTGTAACATGCTTACCTTAATTGCACATAGTCACACAACTGCCATCAGCACACAGTTCATCGTGTGTCCATAGTGCAAGCACGGCACATGGCACATGACATCAGCACGTCCTGTGGCGTGCTGACGTCACTTGCGCATGTTGCGGGCACCGGCCCCCTCAACTATGGAGGCAAGGCGGCGTGCTTGTTTCTGTCGATGCTGCCTGCTTCTGTCCTTGCCTTAAAGCAGGCTTCCTCATCCTCAGCCCTCCAGATGTTTTGAGACTACAATTCCCAGCATCCCTGACCACTGGTCCTCCTAGCTAGGCAACATGGGAGTTGTAGGCCAAAAACATCTGGAGGAAGCCTGACTTAAAGGTAGGTGGGAAGGCCACCCCCTTTAGCCACGGAGCAGGGGGCAGGGAAATAGACTTACTTGAATATCATAGATTTCACAGGACTCTATTTCAATCACACTGGGATCTTTTGCATCTGACTCCTTAACGGCTTTTCCTCTGCAGAGTCCTTTGTGCTGCGGAGAAGGAGGAAATGTCAATGTGAATCTGTGCCCCTGCGCTGGATGGTGCTGCGGATTCTTTTGGGTGTCAAGGTACCCTAGCCACAAAGTTCCCAGAAGAACAATAAAACACACTGTCACGGAGTAGTTTGGTTTATGGGTTCAAATAGGCCACAACTTCATTGGTTACAGATGTGAGCAGTTTGGCTTAGGCGCTGGGGTGAAGCTAGGCTATATCTTGACTCCTGCCCATCTGTAGGGAGTCCATGGAAAGGTAAACCACTGATAGGGGGTGTCCTATGACTTACACCTATGATAGAGGTGTCAGGAGCTCGTCCTACACTCGAGTAGGACCCTGGCAGAGAAACATGCCCGACTGGCATGTTCTCTCCCTCCTGGTCAATCGTTCGGGAGCTTCAAAAGCTTTCTTCAGCCCTAACATCACAGCGACTGATGCCAACTGACACTGGCACACTTTGGGATCCGCAGAGTCTTCACAGCTTGCGTAACAGACCTCAGCAACTCAGCATTTTGGCTAATCTACTTTATTTACATATAAACACACACGGAGCACTGCAACATGGCTCCCCCTCTCTCTAGCATCTGATAGCAAAGAGAGAAAGAACAAAGGACAATAGTCCCACTTCACGGAACACAGGAACACAAACATCCTGTCTCCGTCAGTTCCCACTCTGTGGAGTCAAAACACACACCGTCATGTGATAGACAACAATCCCATGACTGCCACCATGGAGGAGGAATTCAAACAAGAGGCACCACCCCAAGGGGTCCCTGTAGGAGCTTCGGACAGTATGTCAAACCCCAGATCCCTTTAACAGGATACCTTTACTGAAGATTTGTTTTACTGATTTGTTTTTTTGTTTGTTATTCTGCATGATATACGCTGTAATTGTTTTTTTAATTTTTCTTCATTCTTTTATTTATATTTTTATATTTTTATTTACATAGTAATAATCATAAACAAATAAGAATAAAAATGTGCACCCCACCGCTGAGACCATTCCATTGTAACTATCCAACCTCCCAAAATTTCAACACCTCTTGCGATGGTTTGACCCCTTTCCGTTTTAACAGTACAAATTCTACAGATGCCCTCCATATCTCCTCAAAATCATTTCTCCTGCATATTCCCCGTCTTACCTTAATGGCACATGTGAATTAATCGTTAATAGCTATATCCCACACCTCTTTATACCATTTTTCCATTTTATATTCTGCTTGCCCCTTCCACTTCCTAGCCATCGTAATTCGTGTAGCTGTTAATAAATTTGTGAGGAAGACTTACGCTGTAATTGTGATGATATTTAAATCAGCCTGGGGGAACTTCAGGCCTGTGGGCTAAATGTGGACCTCAAGACCTCTCCACCAGGCCCTTGGGGCTTTCACTAGGCCACGCCCTCTCCCCAGGCCACACCCCCTGCCTCTGCACCCTCCTCAAGTGCTGGATTGCATCCTTGAACTCTGATAATGGCTCCTGCTTGCCTGGATAGGCGGTGAAGAGCTGTGAGTGTGTGTCTAGAAACCTCTCACATTTCCCCTCACGATTTAGTTTCTAGCGTTAGCTAACCCACAGCCTGTCAAACTGTGGCTGGTGGGAGTTGTAGTTCAAAACACCCAGAAAGCGCCACGTTGCAGAGCTTATGCTAGACTCTTCGCTTACCGCAGTTCTGTCAGGGAGAAATTCACACGCCGAGATATCCCTTGCAAGACTGGCTCTGGGGCACGAGGTTTCTTTGATGGTAAACTCAACAACGTACGCCGTACGAGCGGCCACCTGCAGGGGAAAGGCCAGGCAAGAGCCCAAATAATAATAATAATAATAATAATAATAATAATAATAATAATAATAATAATAAATTTATTCCCTGCCCATCTGGCTAGGTTTCCCCAGCCACTCTGGGCAGCTTCCAACAGAACACTAAAATACAATAACCTATTAAACATTAAAAGCTTCCCTAAACAGGGCTGCCTTCAGATGTCTTCTAAAAGTCTGGTAGTTGTTGTTCTCTTTGACATTTGGTGGGAGGGCGTTCCACAGGGCGGGAGCCACTACCAAGAAGGCCCTCTGCCTGGTTCCCTGTAATTTGGCTTCTTGCAGCGAGGGAACCGCCAGAAGGCCCTCGGTGCTGGACCTCAGAGTCCGGGCAGAATGATGAAGGTGGCACAGCCATTTGAAATGCCAATGCATACCTTTTCTCTTTGTATTGGGCCCCTGGTAGCTACACGACAAATTTAAACCAGCTGAATTTCATTAATTACTAAAAATTATATATCACATGATTGTAAAAAAACAATAACAACCCCAAATCACTGCCCCTCTAAAAGGTTTACAAATATATAAATTAAAACATTAAAATCATAGATTAAAAACAGTCGGAAGCAGGTATTTAAAAATATTCAAAATATGATTAAAACATAAAACGTAACACTTGTAACTTCTTTGTGTTGGGATAGGCTTCCCTAAACAAAAGTGATTTAAGCAGGCGCTGAACAGCGTACATTTATGGTGCCTTTGTTGTTGGCATCTGACAATGGAGTATGCCTCTGGGGGTGAAGTCAAACTGCTGCAGAATCACAGCGCCTGCTGTGGCTGCAGAGACCCATAACTTGGAATGGCTGCCTCCTGTGTTGTTTTTGCTGCATAAGCAGCACTGCAACAATCTCTCCAGGCCACAAGCCTGGGCAATGTGTATGGAGGTCTTGGGCTGCCCAGACAAGAAGACCCCTCTCTCGGACTCACTGATGTGGTCCAAAGGAAAGCAGAGTGAGACATTTGGCACCAGCTTGGCCACAGGAGTTGCCAGAAGGGAGCATAAAAGGCGCCATCCAACCGTCTTAGGGACTCCACTCCAGATTTGTGTAGGCTTTACTCCTCGTGGCCTTTCCTCCTCCCGAAGATGTCCTGCAAGGTATGGATTTTTCCTTGGGTTTTGTGATGTAAGGTTTACTCCCAAAGCTTGCCAGCTGTCAATAGGCACTGAGATCCAGACTGCAGGTGCCACCACACTAAAGAAATCCATTTCTTTTGCATGTGGAACAAGCATTATGTGTCACCTTTGTAACAGTGCACTGTCGAATTAACTGAATAGACATGTTTGCCCCAGTGAACTCTGGGAAAGTACTTGCCAAGCATTGTGGGCCTTTGACACCATCCTAATAGTACACAAAAGAGCACATGGCCTCTTTCCTAGCAAAGAAATGGGCATAGCTGTCAACTTACAGATTTGAAAATAAGGGGCCAGCAGCTTCGAAAATAAGGGATCAGCAGCCAAAATAAGGGATTTTAGTCAACCAGCAGCCAATCGAAGCCTCAAGCGGTGGTTCCCACAGTGCAGCAACCCGGCAAAGGGGATGCAGCAAGGAAAACCACCATCACCTCTCCGCTGGGAAGCGCTGAGCAAAGGCGAGTCCCCAGGCAATGCGGCCGATTTGATTGGCACAAGGCATGCAAGCTCCACCCCCCAGTCGTTCTTAGACTCCTTATTGGGTGAGCAACGCAGCCAAGCAACACAGTTGGAGCCTCCCTCCTCCCTGGCCGGCACGGAGGGAGGGAGAGGAGCTGCTTCCTTTGAAAGCCAGGAAATTTAAGGGACATCATCAATCCGGGACAGCAGCGGGAAATGGCGCTGGGATAAAGGAGTTTCCCGCCAAATAAGGGACGGTTGACAGCTATGAATGGGAGATGGGGAAAGCTTCACCTGTACCCAACAATTTAAGTTCCAGGGCAGACTGATACATACCGCACTGAAAACTTTTTTTATTTCCTCCACCTTGTAATAGTTCGTCTGGTTGCTGTCCTGATTGTATTGCTCCAAGACCCCGTTGGCGTACTTCATGTGCTCTTCAGCGGCTTCTATGACTGTTACCCTCACTGGACAATCCTTGCACTCGTATATTTCAGGTGGAACTGAGAAAAGTGAGCAGTTATCAGCATTGTATTATTGTTGCCTGGGATTATAATTAACATGCATGGTGAAGTCATTGATTTATAGCACGTCCGATGTCCCAGTGTCGTCCTTTAATCCCTGACTTCCCTCGCCCTGTATCTTCCTCCGTGTCAAATCCCGAGTGAATTCTCTCTCTTCAGGTGAATTACCTGGCTGTGTTTTTAAAGATACTGCGTTTATACCTTTGAAAGTTAAGACGGTGCATTTTTAAAATTAAAGCTGAAAAATGGTCCTGAAAATTAGGTTTCTGACATCACAAATCCCTATCCAATCACCAAAGTCTGCTGCCAGCATCTGCTGAAAAGTGTGTGTGTGTGGGGGGGGAGGTTTCTACTGGGATCAGCTTGGGAGAAAAGATAATTCATTGATGACAATTAAGGGCTGTGGTTCAGTGGCAGACCATTTGGATTGCATGGAAAAGGCGCAGGTTCAATCCCTGCTAATATTAATAATACTAATTTATCATTTATACCCCAACCAACTGACTGGGTTTCCCCAGCCACTCTGGGCGGCTCCCAACAGAATATTAAAAACAGGATAAAACATCAAACATTAAAAACTTCCCTAAACAGGGCTACCTTCTAAAAGTCAGATTTCCTTGACATCTGATGGGAGGGCGTTCCACAGGGCGGGCGCCACTACCAAGAAGGCCCTCTGCCTGGTTCCCTGTAACCTCACTTCTTGCAGCGAGGGAACTGCTAGAAGGCCCTTGGTGCTGGACCTCAGTGTCTGGGCTGAACGATGGGGGTGGAGATGCTCCTTCAAGTATACTGGGACAAGGCCATTTAGGGCTTTAAGGGTCAGCACCAACACTTTGAATTGTGCTCGGAAACATACTGGAAGCCAATGTTGGTCTTTCAGGACCAGTGTTATGTGGTCTCGGCGGCCGCTCCCAGTCACCAGTCTAGCTGTCGCATTCTGGATTAGCTGTAGTTTCCAGGTCACCTTCAAAGGTAGCTAGCATCTCTAGAGGGCCACTTCAAGTCCTTTTAGACTAAACCACCTGCTTTTGTGTGTCTGGAATGTAGCCTTGTGCACAAAGGCTAAGACTCACATCTACCGTTCCATTCCTGCCCCCGGCACCCATGCGCCCCTTAGGAGGCTTTCCACGGGAAATGGCCTTAGAAAGGTTCCCCAGCCCTGGTATTCTGAGCAAGATGGACCCAATGATCTGACTCGTTATAAGGCAGCTTCCCCTGTAATGCTGTGAGTGAGCTACCAGATTGCAATGACCCATCTTTTTGTCTGTATCCTGCCTGAGTTCACAGACACTTGATTTGGAAGCTATGAATACCTGGGCTCACAGTGCAGTTGTATCTATGCAGTTTCTCTTCCTCAAGGAACCGGTTTATTTGCACAACAGCTTTACATCGCCCAAAGTCCTGGAGAAGGCAAAAGACAGACATCTGTCGGAAGCTCTGATAGAAGCACCCGTCTTTTCCAAAAGCAACAAGAGATGTTTGCCTCCCTGCTCTGACAGTTACTGTAGTTTTCTTAAGCTGTGTACACATTAGTGACTTAAAACACTGGAAGGCTGTTTCCGCTGCTGCAATTCAAGTCACATTTTTACCTTTTTGTACACATCGATGAGGGGCTTGGAATGTCTTCACCTGATGCACATTACCTGATTTGTGTCCCTGCGCCTGCAGCCCCTGCAAACTCCTGTTGCCTGAAGCTGTCCCCTCTGTGCATGCACAGTCATTTGCGCATGTGCGGCGGCTGTCTCAAATGTGCACATCTCAGCTTAACTATGGCATACGTTTTCAAGCTGGATGGAAGCCGGTCTGAGGGAAAATCAACCAAGCAGTAGAATTTCTCACAGAATGCATAGAGATTGTGGCTAATGACAAGCACTCTCAGCTTCAAACGCCAGTGGTGGGAGTGTGCCAGAGGTGCAGTACACACCCTTAGTCACAAAAACATTGATATCCATAGAGCAGGCATAGGCAAACTCGGCCCTCCAGATGTTTTGGGACTACAACTCCCATCATCCCTGACCACTGGTCCTGTTAGCTAGGGATCATGGGAATTGTAGGCCGAGTTTGCCTATGCCTGCCACAGAGTATCGGCAGTATCCGTGAGTCTGCCGGAAGGAATAAAGATGCTGTTACTTACTGTATAGCCATAGAACGGCCTGTTTCCACAAGATGACCAGTTTTTCTGAGATAATACAGAGCATTCTGTTTCCAGCACATCCAGAGTTAAGTACATGATGGAATCATTTCCCTGGAATGGGAGGAAATGCAATAAAATCAAATGCATTTCTGCAGAAGATATTTTGGCAGTATCCAGCTACCCCCCATTTACCCCCCACCCCCAATTCTGTGCAATCCAACAGTTTGGGGTTGTTGTTTTTTTAGTAATTCCCCCTGCGATTGGTGTGACCTAGTTGTTAGTGTTAGACTTGGACCTGGGAGGCCAGAATTCAAACGCTGCAGCTGTGAAGCTCGCCTTGGCCAGTCGTCCTCTCTCTCAGCCTAACCTGCCTTGCCAGTTGCTGTGGGAATTAAATGAAGGCAGGATATATATGCAGCAATAAATTAGGGAATGCTGTATTTCTCAGCAGGCAGGCACCTTTACAGCAAATAGTATGTAGCAAATTAAAGCGTGGAAGTATAGGTTGTTAGATTTTTAAAATATGCCCTTGTGAGTTCCTTCCAAAGTTTCCCTCTTCCCCTAGCATATAAAAAGGCAACATGTTGGGTAAGGTTTTTTTTGTGTGTGTTTTTAGAGTTAACTTTCAAACTAACCAATGATCAGATTCATGCGCTCCCAAATAGATTGCACAGGCAGTAAAACTTAGCTGTTACAAAGTGGTTAAAGTTCCCAAATTATTTGTATAGTTACTCTATAATGGCTTCTGAGAGTCATTTTTTAAAAATACAAATTTTTATTAGTTTTTACATATATTTTCCAACCAGAACATCTATCTCATCTCATCTTATACAACATTTTGGCTATTTTAGCATGAGGCTTCCATCAACCACGTCTTCAAACCTCATCTCTTAATCTTACATTTGTTATCCTAACTATTACTTTTAATAATCCATAGCTTAAAATCCATTCTCATAAATCTTTTCTGCAATATTTCTCCTTACAAAACTTATTGTAAGCGTCATGTGGTTTGAGCTTGGAGCAACCAGCTATGTCCTCTTTACAAGCTGAGCTTCTCAGGTAGACTGGAGGGGGACAAAGGCTTGATTACCTAGTTCATCCCACACAGAGCTAAACCTGGGAGGACAGCTTATTCTATGACATTAACCTCTTCATGCATCAATTAGATTTAAGCATGTTGGTTATATGAGGTGGGTTATCCCACCAACGCCCTCTCTGGCAAATATAAACAATTGCACACACAATTAATGAACCACCCAGAGCCCCATTTTGACTCATTCCCAAAATGGTTTCTTGGTAGTGGCTTGGTCAGAATGTCTGCTATCACTGGTTTGACATTTCTCCAATTCGCCTCACGCGTACAGAGGTATTTCACACCAGTGTGTTCTTGCACGAAACGTCTCGCTTTGAGACAATTTCAGACAGGTTTGGTTGTCCTCCATGGAGCCTGCTAGCTAGGGAGTATGGGAGTTGTAGTCCAAAAAACAGCTGAAGAACCAAATTTGGGGTACCCTGGTGTAGACAATGGGCCAGAGGACTCGGTATAAGGCAACTCCCTGTACAGTCATACCTTGGGTTGAAGTAGCTTCGGGATAAGTATTTTCGGGTTGTGCGCTGCAGCGACCCGGAAGTAACGGAGCGCATTACTTCCAGGTTTCGCCGCTTGCGCATGTGCAGATGGTAAAAATGACATCGTGCGCATGCGCGGAAGCGGCGAATCGCGACCCGCGCAGACGCGGGTTGCGTTCGCTTCTGGATGTGAACAGGGCTCTGGAACGGATCCCGTTCGCATCCAGAGGTACCACTGTGTTCCTAAGAGAAAAGTCAGCAAAGGAGCCAGTCAGAGCTGTAGCACTTACCGCATGTTGTATGTGAGCATCGGCAACACGCAAGAGGGTGAAAATATAGCCATCCTTGCGGTGCTTATTGATCAAGTCGAGGGCCACTCCAGCATCCCTTTCTATTCCTGCATCGTTGCAGTCTGCAGAGACCACGGTGGCTTGGTTTTCGCCATTAGAGCCCAGCAGCACCGCCATCAGCACAGCAGCTGCCAGAAGCTCCATTTTGGCTGTGGTAGAAACTGGCTTCCTCAGCTCACCCCTTCTCTGCTCTCCCTTCGGAGTTTACATGTGAAGTGTCCTTCCAGAGATGCGCACACATGCAGGGGGATGCTTAAAGGTGCACCGTTTTATACCGACGCAACATCTGCAAAGCTAAAGCAGTTGCCTTGATCCACAGTCAAAGGAGGCAAATAGAAAATGAATCATTAATGGGGTGACAGGAAGCCAAACAGAACAAGATTCAAGTTGGCCAAAGTAGCCATGTGTGAAGGAACAAAGGTATGTGGGCTTTGGCTGAAATAAAACGTCCGCAAATAGGGAGGAGGAAGCTGTTTTTGCACAGATGTGATGGTCTCATGAAGAGAGTGCAATTTATCTATTGTATTTAATCATAAAATCTTAGAAGAGACCCCTAAGTGTCATCTAGTGGAAACCCCTGCAATGCGGGAATCTCAACTAAACCATCCACGCAAGATGGCCGTCCAACCTCTGCTTGAAAACCTCCAAGGAAGGAGAGTCCACAACCTCCTGAGGGACTCTTGTTCCACTGTCCATCACCTCTTACTGCCAGAAAGTTCTTCCTGACGTTTAGTTGGAATCTCCTTTCTTGTAACTGGAAGCCATTGGTTGGGTCCTACCCTCCAGGGCAGGAGAAAACAAGCATGCTCCCTCTTCCATGTGACAGCCCTTGAGATGTTTGAAGATGGCTATCATAACTTCAGGATTTATAAACTGCTCTGCATTCAAGGGATACCCAAGAGATGTGCAGAAATGGAAGAACTGGGGGAAGGCGGGGTATAGGCAAACTCGGCCCTCCTGATGGTTTGGGACTACAACTCCCATCATCCCTAGCTAACAAGACCAGTGGTCAGGGATGATGGGAATTGTAGTCTCAAAACATCTGGAGGGCTGAGTTTGCCTATGCCTGGCTTAGAGAGCATCTTTGGGGCTTTAAGATTTTGCAGAAAGGGAGGCTGCTAAAGTGGTTGTAGCTGCCGCTTTCTGAAGTTAACGGCTCCAATCAAGTCAGTTAAGTATCTCTTTGTAAGACTAATGAGCACAGGTGACTGGAATTGCCATAGAAATGGCTAGCTGGGGATGCTTCAGATCTAGAAGCGGAGCAAAAGGGAGCACTGCTTTCCCCTCTTTTGTGGTTGGAGATTATGTTATTACTGAGTATAAGGGAACATCAGGCAGGCACTGAAACATTTTTGTTAAGGCAACCTTATCCAGACACAAATGTTGACATATTTGAATCTTTGTTACAATTTTTTTTCTAAAATTTTTTTTAATGGTAACAAATATTACATTTTTTTCTCTAAACTTCCTTATTATTATTTTTTAAACATATTTTTACTGATAATTGTAATACTGTATTTCTTGTAAGTTCATTAGAGGTTCTAATCCCGTCAAGTGGGATATACATTTTGCTAAGTAATAAATAAAATCAAATAAACAACGGAAACAGGCAGTCTTGCATGGAGCTGGGATGAGTTTGACTTGCTCTTTGTGCTGAATCTAAAACTATGGCTTTTTGTGAGCCCCCTAGAAACCTAAGAGGGGAACAAGATCTATTGGAATGTTACTGCTATAATCCTTTCCACCTCATGAATCTCATATATTCATATATTTGTGGGAGGAGGGTTATTGTTTTGTTTTTATTGTGCATTTTGTGTTTTTGTCTTGTATTCTTATGCTGTGAACCATCTTCAGATAAAAGGCAGTATACAGATTCAATAAATATAATAATAATATATCACAAAGACGCCACCATCTTCAGTGACCTTCATTTTAAGGAAGCCATGCCTGAGCTGTGGACTGGCATTTCTGAGTCTCCCACTGCTTGGAAATTGGGGTGCGCATAACAGAGACCTTTGGGGGCAGTTGCCTATTGGGCAACGCGGTGCTGCAACAGGCTCACGTGTCCAGCGACTGAATTCCTCCCCAGCTTTGCGAAAGGTTCAGTGCTCACACAGCCTGGCTCTCGCTTATCTTGTTTTCTTTGAACCTTTGTATATTGAATTTGGCACATGTGTCATTTTTTAAAAACTTACCGTATTTTTCGCTCTATAACACGCACCAGACCATAACACGCACGTAGTATTTAGAGGAGGAAAACGAGGAAAAAAATATTCTAAACAAAATAGTGGATATATGATTTTTGTGGTTCATGCTGTGGCCACAGACATGTGATCTGACAGTGAGTTTGGAGTAGCCCAATGCAAAAATCCTGAGGATCCATGTGGATCCATGCTTTGTAACCACGGAGGAGGGAAGGAAGGGGAACCATGGATCCTCTGCTCACGACTGCAGCAGATTCCCCCCCCCCCCGCCACACGCAGGCATTCGCTCCATAACACGCACAGACATTTCCCCTTGCTTTCTAGGAGGAAAAAAGTGAGTGTTATGGTGCAAAAAATACGGTACTTGCGTATTAGATTCACGTGAGAGAAAAGCAGAAGCAGGTTTTGTTGTCAAATCAAAGACACAATCTTTGCTCTTTTGTATTTGGACCTTGTCACTCTCAGCTTGCGTGCACACACACAGACACACACAGACACACACACAGACACACACACACACAGACACACACACACACACACACACACACACACACACACACACAGAGCCTACAAAAGGGATGCCCATTATTTTACAGGGTGGCCTCCATTGCTCATTCAAGGAAGAGAGTTGTTCGCAAGTGCCTGCTGGTGCTTCATTCAGGGACCAGGGTTCATGTGGTACCAACCCTGCCTGCCATCTTTAAATTGCAGAGTGGCTTGATCCATTGGTCAGATGGGTGTTACCCTGGAGAATGCAAAACCTGCTTGGCAACTGTCTGTCTTGGGAGACAATGGAGAAGTGCTTCATTGTCAAACTGTTGGAAGGTTGCAGCATCTGTTGTAGCTGTAGAGACCGATATGGGAGAGACATGTTTTGTTGCAGCTGGGGCAGAGGAAGGTGTGCTGCTGCAGATGCAACATGTGCGTTTCTTCTCTCTGCGCTCCTCCCAGCGACCATTCCTCCTCTGGTCACTGCTGTGGATACACAACCTGACTGTCTGTCTCCAGGTTGATGTTGCCAGCCTTCGTGCCATGTTTGCAGAAATATTTGTAATGCCACATCTGCCCGTGGGACTGGTGGCCAAAGCCAACTCCCCATAGAGCGTGTCCTTGGGGGGGGGAGCAAAACAGGGGAGGGGACAATAACCTCAACCCTCACTCATCACAGTCCAGCCGAGTGCTCAGGGTTCCCTTACTCTGAGATCAGGGCTATGGGCATACATTGAATAAATGCCTAGACTCTTTGACATCCTTGCCAAAAGGGCATCGTGAGCATGATTCCTCCCCCATCTATGCACTGGGGAGAAGGGCATTCATTTCCCACAAAGACGACCCCTGAAAATAAGAAGCCCAAACTTACCCGCAAAAGGACCAACCTCTCGGAACCTTTAGCGACACGCCTGGGGACGCAGAGTGTGCTTTAAGGGAGCTTATTCTACCTGATCCTATCACTGCACTAAAAATAGCATTCAGGGGCCTTCTGAGTCGATGCACAAGAAGGAGGGCAGTAGCAGAGGCCCTGCATGATCTTCAGGAGTTTTATCAGCGTGCGGGAGATTATTGTATTTTTCGCCCCATAGGACGCACCGCCCCATAGGACGCACCTAATTTTTTTTTTGGGGGGGGAATAAAGAAAAAAAAAATCCCCCCCCCAGGCACGTGGCAGGCGCGGGGGAAGCCCGAGCTTCCCCCGACCCCAGCCCCCGGAACAGCCTGCTATCTGCAAGCCTAGGGAGCTGCACCGGTCTCCCCAGGCTTGCAGAGAGGTGCGCGAAGCCCGGGGGCGCTCTTCAGCGCGCACCAGGCTTCGGAATGCCGGCAGCTCTGCACTACCCTCCGGAGCCCCGCGTGGCTTCGCGCCAGGATCCAGAGGGTGGTGCAGAGCTGCAGGAAGCCCTGGAGCGCAGGCAGCTCCGCGCCACCCTCCAGAGCCCCGCGCGGCTTTGCGCCGGGATCCGGGGGGTGGCGCGGAGCTGCAGGAAGCCCTGGAAAGCCTGCATTCGCCCCATAGGACGCACACACATTTCCCCTTCATTTTTGGAGGGGGGAAAGTGTGTCCTATAGGGCGAAAAATACGGTACATGGGAGGCTGGCAAGGGTCAGGCTGTTCTTATTCCCTGCGGGTGGGGGAAGGAAGGGCCTACTGGGACTGTGCTCAAGTCAAGTGCCACCCTTGCCTCCTTTTCTGCACCACTGCAGCCTGCAGAAACCATGGATCCCTGGCTTTGGGCATCAGAACAGAACAAAGCTGTCAGAAGTGCTAGGAGCTCACCTTACCCCTTCTGTGCTCTGCGAAGACTTTGCACCAGGAAAGCCCCCACAGAGGCACATGGGTTGATGCTCAGCAGGACACCGACTGGTTTCATTTATTAAAGAAGAAAAAAGATATAGCATCCGTGTAACTAAGGCAGCTGTCTTGATCCCTGGTTGAGAAATGTAAACAGAAAATGAATGATTTATGCAGAAATGGAGCCAGAGCAGAATAGCAAAAGTGGAATGTTGGATTCAAGCTGGTTGGAATAGCAGGTTTTGCCCAAGTATCACAAAGGGTAGTTGTGTGGGTGTTATGGGCCCACTGGAGGAACAAAGGTGCATGGCTGAAATAGCAGGTTTGTGTATAAAGGTAAAGGTAAAGGTTCCCCTGACCGTTAGGTCCAGTCGTGGACGACTCTGGGGTTGCGGCGCTCATCTCGCTTTACTGGCCGAGGGAGCCGGCGTACAGCTTCCGGGTCATGTGGCCAGCATGACTAAGCCGCTGCACATGGAAACACCATTTACCTTCCCGCCAGAGCAGTACCTATTTATCTACTTGCACTTTGACGTGCTTTCGAACTGCTAGGTTGGCAGGAGCAGGGACCGAGCAACAGGAGCTCACCCTGTCGCGGGGATTCGAACCACCGACCTTCTGATTGGCAAGCCCTAGGCTCTGTGGTTTAGACCACAGTGCCACCCATGTCCCTAGATGTGTGTATAGTGAAATGCAAAAATGCATATATTAGGGTAAATTATATTGGGCATAAAGCTGGACCATGAAGAAGGCTGATCGCCGAAGAATTGATGCTTTTGAATTATGGTGCTGGAGGAGACTCTTGAGAGTCCCATGGACTGCAAGAAGATCAAACCTATCCATTCTTAAGGAAATCAGCCCTGAGTGCTCACTGGAAGGACAGATTGTGAAGCTGAGACTCCAATACTTTGGCCACCACATGAGAAGAGAAGACTCCCTGGAAAAGACCCTGATGCTGGGAAAGATGGAGGGCACAAGGAGAAGGGGACGACAGAGGACAAGATGGTTGGACAGTGCTCTCAAATCTACCAGCATAAGTTTGACCAAACTGTGGGAGGCAGTGGAAGACAGGAGTGCCTGGCGTGCTCTGGTCCATGGGGTCACGAAGAGTCGGACACGACTAAACGACTAAACAACAACAACATATTGGGCATAAATATGAGTATATTCATGAAATGGCCAATGAGTGCATAAGTGGTTGGATGACTGACAGTCTCTTCTGCAGTTTGTTTTAATGGGCAAAGTATTACTCCACACATGGTGTCTGGCCTTGCTCACAATTCCATGGGGGAGGCTCTCCTTAGCCCCTCCGGGGGCTGTGAAAAAGTTCAGGCAGGGGAAAGGCTGGGAATGAGGCACAAACACCAGGGCCAGGGCCTTCTCAGTGATGCCTCTGACCTAAAGGTATTTGAATGGTTTCCTGAAATTTGAGAATCCCTACCGCAGCCGTGAAAAGAAAGGGGGACGACAAGGTGCTTTTTTGTGCTCTCTGATGGTTTTCTAATGGTCTTTTTCACCTCTCCTCCTCTACATAATGAAGAGACGTGTGTAGTTGCTACTCTGCTAGACAATTTGAAAAAAAAGGGTTGATTTATGCTTTACAAGGAATTTAATAAGGTTTTGCTATGCCCCCGCCCCTGGACTTACGATGCAACAGGAGTGGGAAACCTGATTTTAAGAAATTGTGTTAAATTAAAGTAATTTGGTTTGAAATAATTTGGAAAATTAATAAAAATGATTATTAAAAAAAGTATTGCTCCACACACACACACACACACACACACACCTTTTTGCTAGGCAATAAAATGGGAGATGATTTTTGGGCACAGGGCAAAACTCAGTGTGTATGTGTGTATATATGTGTGTCTGGCAACCATCAGAGCTGCTCCCATTAGCTGCAGGACACTCCTTTTTAAAAAATAAAATAAAATATAGAAGTGTCACTGTCACAAGAGGTTCTGGGTTTATAAAGAGAGAGGTTTCTGCTCTGTGATGGAAGGCACTCTTGGCATCACCCCTGAAAGCTAAAGCTATGCTATATTATAACACAGTACCATTCTGGGCAAAGATGAAAACAAAAAAGGCCGACATGACCATTGGGACAAGCATGAATGGAAGCGCAGATGCTGACCCAATGAGTTTTTCTCTTCCATGCCCACTATATGAGTTTTACTCCCAGAGCCGATACGGACACTAGGTGGACTCAAGCTGCTTCTTCAGGTGGCAATGGCATGGCAGGGCAGCACCTCCCATTTTGCCTCAAGCGGTGAAACAGGATGAGCTCCCCTGTTCACTCCTCCACCTTGAAAATCTTGGGGAGGGATTTCCCCCTTTCATCCTCAGCCACCTCCACCAGGCTGAAGGTGAAATTTCTCCTGTGAGTATATGTTATGTACTAAGCTTGGATCCTAGAACAATAGGCAAATAGGATCCTAGAAGGGGACGCGGGTGGCACTGTGGGTTAAACCACAGAGCCTAGGGCTTGCCGATCAGAAGGTCGGCGGTTCGAATCCTTGTGGCGGGGTGAGCTCCCGTTGCTCCGTCCCTGCTGCTGCCAACCTAGCAGTTCGAAAGCATGTCAAAGTGCAAGTAGATAAATAGGTACTGCTCTGGCGGGAAGGTAAACGGTGTTTCCGTGCGCTGCTCTGGTTCGCCAGAAGCGGCTTAGTCATGCTGGCCACACGACCCAGAAGCTGTATGCCGGCTCCCTCGGCCAATAAAGCGAGATGAGCGCCGCAACCCCAGAGTCGGTCACAACTGGACCTAATGGTCAGGGGTCCCTTTACCTTTAGGATCCTAGAATGCAACAACTGATTGGCTTGCAGGAAAAGACCAATCAGGCTCCAGGAGGAAGTTAATCAGCCTATTAGGCTGGTAGGATCCTAGAATGCAACAACTGATTTGCCTGCGGGAAAAGACCAATCAGGCTCCAGGAGGGAAGCAGAATCAGCCAATCAGATGGGATTCATTGTGTAAATAATGTATATAAAAACCTGAGGGTTGGGGGGCAATTCAATCACTGTTTTACAAGCTGCAATAAAGAGCATGGAATCACTACAGGACTCCGAGTATATTTCAGAATATATGTCTCATCTCTCTCACTCTACATGAAAGACACCTCCAATACCTCCTGGTTTCCTCAGGCTAAACTGCCCCAAACACACACTTCACGGCTACCACCTGGAGGCCTTGAGGTCTGCTTTGTTTTTCAAAGCGAAAATGAGAAAGGTCTGGTTTCCAAAACAGCCACTCTAGAGGCAGTAATGTCACACCACTCGTTTATTGAGTATTGTTAAGCTTCCTTGCAGCAGAGAAAACGCCGTTCTTCTCACATTCACAAGGACAAGGAGGTCAGGGATGGGCAGAGAAAAGAAAGGAAAAACAGAAATCTCTGGCCACCATGTTGTTTAGATTCATGAAAATATCCCACCCACCGCAGGGACTAAAGAATGCACAGCTGAGCTATGAACGTTTGGGGCTTTTCAAGTGTTGCTTTTGGGATGCTATAAGGCCCAAGATGGGCTCCCTATTCACTGTCAGTCATTCCTTCCCTCTGTGGACTTTGGTCCAAACAGCATGGGAATACTATAAGAGGGAGCTCATTTGGCAAAGCACTAACATTAGTGGTACTAACATTAGTACCACAAAGATTCCTCTGGTGCCCTTTGTGTCAATTCACTGCACAACCAGTTGGAATTTTTATCATTATTACCTTTTGTGGTGAGAGATTATAATGACCATCCTTTTCTCCTCCGCCCTTCCCTTCCTCCTCCAAAACGCTCCTCTCATGCTGTGAGGTACCACATGTTGAATAGCTTTTGGGGATTCTACAGTACCCAAACTTTAGGCCTTCTTGGGCTCTGGGGGCAATTTTATCGCAGGCCTTTGGGGCAGCTCAACACCAGGGATAGTTATTGTGCTGTCTCCTGGACACGTAGCCGAGTTTGAAAACCCAACAGGGAATGCAAAGATGTTTGGCTTAGCCAGTGGTTTGCCCGGAGCACCATCTATATCAGGGCGGTTGACTTGAGGGGTTCCTGTTGGGCTCTCTGCCCCGGGGGGAACGGGTTCCCCATCTAATTGTTCAGGTTGAATTTCTGGCAGGGAATGTAGAGATACATGTTCGTTTGAAGGAGGGAGAACAATCACACGGCCCAGTGTTTCTGGCTGGCCTGGTGGACTCTGGTGCTCATGCGAGTGGTTCCCGTGATGTTTGTGGTGGTGGCGGCGATGGCCGTGGCCGTGGCCGCGGCCATGACCATGACTGTGACCATGACTGTGACCATGCCCCTGACTGTGACCATGATCGTGGCCATGGTCGTGTCCGTGCCCTTTCTGGTGATGGTGTTCTTCACTGCTTTTGTGATCTTCGCGGTGTCCTTCCTGCCCAGGTTTAGGTCCAGGTTGTGGATTCTGATCATCCGTGTCGAGTGGCTAATAGGGAAAAAAATATTAGAATTGTTCATTCTGAATCACTTTGCAATTTCCCCCCCATCTTTATATACGTATGCATTTATTGGGACTTATCTTCCACCCAAAGCGGGTGGCGCTGTGTCTAAACCACTGAGCCTCTTGGGCTTGCTGATCGGAAGGTCGGCGGTTCGAATCCGCACAACGGGGTGAGCTCCCGTTGCTCTGTCCCAGCTCCTGCCAACCTAGCAGTTTGAAAGCACACCAGTGCAAGTAGATAAATAGGTACTGCTGCAGCAGGAAGGTAAACAGCATTTCTGTGCACTGCTCTGGTTTCCGTCACGGTGTTCCGTTGCACCAGAAGCGGTTTGGTCATGCTGGCCACATGACCCGGAAAGCTGTCTTGGTTCTACTGGTTGGCGACCAAGGCTTTCCTCCAGCTTCCCAGAGTGGATGGCACCCAGGGATTGGGCAGTGGGAAATTTGTGGAACATTCTCACCTGAGAGCCTTCCCTGGCACCAGAGCTGATATCTTTTCAGCACCAGGTGAAAAATACCATTTTGTTCTCCTGGAGGTTTTAAGCTCTGAGCTTTAACACATTCAATCTGGTGTTTTCAAAGGATATTCTTATTGGGGTTTCTGTTGTTGGCTGATTCTGCCCAGTTTCATTTAGCAGGCGACTAAAAATTAGGAGGCTCTTTCTGACAGGAAGAGATGTTTGACAGTGGAATGGGCTACCTCAGAAGGTGATGGACTCTCCTTTGCTGAAGGACTGTAAACAGACATTGGGTGGCCGTGTGTCAGGGATTCCTTCGCTGTGATTCCTGCATTGCAGGGAGTTGATGATGCTTTAGACCCCCTCCAGCTCTACGAACCCATGATATAAATGCCTTGCATATGTTCATTTACTGTGGGTTATTACTTCCAGAAAATAATGCGGCAGCTAGACCGGTGACTGGGAGTGGCTGGCAAGACCACATAACACCAGTTGTGAAGGACCTACATTGGCTCCCAGTACATTTCCGAGCACAATTCATAGTGTTGTTGCTGAACTTTAAAGCCCTAAACGGCCTTGGCCCAGTATACCTGAAGAAGTGTCTCCACCCCCATCATTCTGCCCAGACACTGAGATCCAGCACTGAGGACCTTCTGGTGGTTCCCTCACTGCGACATGTGAAGTTACAGGGAAACAGGCAGAGGGCCTTCTCGGAACACCCTCCCAGCAGATGTCAAAGAAATAAACAACTACCTGACTTTTAGAAGACATCTGAAGGCAGCCCTGTTCAGGGAATTTTTCAAAGTTTGACATTTTATCCTGTTTTTAATACTCTGTTGGGAGCTGCCCAGTGTGGCTGGGGAAACCCAGCAAGATTGGTGGGGTATAAATAATAAATTATTATTATTATTATATGCCCGACTGAGCCACATACCTTTGGGGGGTAGAGTTCACACTGCGCACTGACATACTTCTGATTATCTACCCGGCTGTTTACCACGGAACCTCTGCACAGGCCTGTCTCCTATGAAATAAACCAGATCCCTCCATCAGGAAAGCACGAGCGATAAAAAAAACAAGCCTGCCTAGACTTTAGGTTCTAATAACTAAAGCGGTCGTCGGGAACCTTTCCGTCCTTGGAGTGAATGTGATGGAGCTGGGATGGCCACAGGTCAACAATGTACTTCCAAACACAATATTTTTCTCTGGCACCCGTAGGTTCCCATTCCCACACCTCTACTGAAATTAGGCTTGGCAGAAGCCTTCTTTAGCCAATGGAAGCCTAACTTGGGTGTGGGATGCAACTTGGGGGGGTGACGGAGGAGGTTGCAGCTGGGGTGTGGGGAGCTGTGGCATGTGCATGGCGCCCGCAACAGGTTCTCCAGGTTGCAAATGGGTCCATATGCCCAAAAAAGGTTGGCGACGCGTGTCTCAGTTGCGCATTCACCAGAGATTGAGAGACAGGGAGGGATAGTGGCAACCACGTGCACAAGTCCAGCTGTGTAATAAGAATAATAATGATGATGATGATGATGATGTGCATACCGCCCTATACCCACAGGAGAAAGCCTGGAGGCTTAGGCAAACACCCAAAAGTGACGTGGGTGGTGCTGTGGTCTAAACCACTGAGCCTAGGGCTTGCCGATCAGAAGGTCAGCGGTTTGAATCCCCGTGACGGGGTGAGCTCCCGTTGCTCGGTCCCTGCTCCTGCCAACCTAGCAGTTCGAAAGCACATCAAAGTGCAAGTAGATAAATAGGTACCGCTCTGGCGAGAAGGTAAAAGGAGGTTCCATGCACTGCTCCGGTTCGCCAGAAGCGGCTTAGTCATGCTGGCCACATGACCCAGAAGCTGTACGCTGGCTCCCTCGGCCAATAAAGTGAGATGAGCGCCGCAACCCCAGAGTCGGTCATGACTGGACCTAATGGTCAGGGGTCCCTTTAGGCAAACATCCAGGGCATGAATGGGGATTCTGGAGTTGTCAAGGACAGTTCTTCTTATGCTCTCTACTCATATCTTTGGAGAAGAAGGGGGGTGGTGGTGCAAAAATGTTCTGCTTCTGGGTTTGCCAAACTTGAGTCTCCAGCTGTATTTGGACTGCAACTCCCATCATCCCTGGCTAACAGATGTCCCTTTCAACATCTATATGCAGCCGCTGGGAGAGATCATCAGGGGGTTTGGGCTGGGTGTTCATCAGTATGCGGATGATACCCAGCTCTACCTCTCTTTCAAATCAGAACCAGTGAAGGCGGTGAAGGTCCTGTGTGAGTGTCTGGAGGCGGTTGGAGGTTGGATGGAGGCTAACAGATTGAGGTTGAATCCTGACAAGACAGAAGTACTGTTCTTGGGGGACAGGAGGCGGGCAGGTGTGGAGGATTCCCTGGTCCTGAATGGGGTAACTGTGCCCCTGAAGGACCAGGTGCACAGCCTGGGAGTCATTTTGGACTCGCAGCTGTCCATGGAGGCACAGGTCAAATCCGTGTCCAGGGCAGCTGTTTACCAGCTCCATCTGGTATGCAGGCTGAGACCCTACCTGCCCGTGGACTGTCTCGCCAGAGTGGTGCATGCTCTGGTTATCTCCTGCTTGGACTACTGCAATGCGCTCTATGTGGGGCTACCTTTGAAGGTGACCTGGAAACTACAACTAATCCAGAATGCGGCAGCTAGACTGGTGACTGGGAGCGGCCGCCAAGACCACATAACACCGGTCTTAAAGGACCTACATTGGCTCCCAGTACGTTTCCGAGCACAAGTATTGGTGTTGACCTTTAAAGCCTTAAACGGCCTCGGTCCAGTATACCTGAAGGAGCGTCTCCACCCCCATCGTTCTACCCAGATGCTGAGGTCCAGCTCAGAGGGCCTTCTGGCAGTTCCCTCACTGCGAGAAGCCAAGTTACAGGGAACCAGGCAGAGGGCCTTCTCGGTAGAGGCACCCACCCTGTGGAACACCCACCAGATGTCAAAGAGAACAACAACTACGAGACTTTTAGAAGACATCTGAAGGCAGCCCTGTTCAGGGAAGCTTTTAATGTTTGATGTATTAGAGTATTTTAATATTTTTTTTGGAAGCCCAGCCAGATGGGCGGGGTACCAAAAAAAAATAAAAAAAAAATTCAGCACCAAGTGAAGGAATACTCACGGCCGTTTCACGTGGGAGGAGTTCGCAATTGGAGATGTCGGGGACACCCTTGCCTTTGGTGCAAGATGTCTCCTGGATCGTATATTCTACTGCGTTCGAAGGCCCAATGACCCACTGTGCAAAATGGCAGAGGCAACGGGTTAGAGCAGTCTGTGTCGTCTGGATGAAGTGCAAGCAAGATAGAAGACAACAGCCCTCTTACATTCCTGTTGGCCCTCCGCCTCACTCCCCAGCAACTGGTGCAATTAATAATAATAATAATAATTTTTATTTATTTATACCCCGCCCTCCCCAGCCAGGGCCGGGCTCAGGGCAGCTAACACCAAATATGAATTACAATAAAAATACAATAAAATGTAATAGAAATAACAAACAAACAAACAAACAAACAAACAAACAAACAGTTAATTAAAATACAGCTTAAAATGCAGCCTCATTTTAGTAGTAGCCCATAAATCAAGGCCATAAAGGGAGGAAACATCAGATATTCACCCGAGCCAGCTATCCATGCTGGTCCTACATGGGCCAGCGAAAAAGCCAAGGGAAAATTTATATACCAAATCCCATATAAGGGGTCAGAGTGAGTCTAAGCCAAAGGCCAGGCGGAACAGCTTCGTCTTGCAGGTCCTGCGGAAAGATGTCAAATCCCGCAGGGCCCCAGTCTCTTGTGACAGAGCGTTCCACCAAGTCGGGGCCAGGGCTGAAAAGGCCCTGGCCCTAGTTGAAACCAATCTAACCTCCTTGAGGTTTGCGACCTCCAAAGTGTTGTTATTTATGGACCTTAAGGTCCTCCGCGGGGCACACCAGGAGAGTGCTACTTTTATATCCAATTTTTTCTCCAAGGAGCTGAAGCTTCTTCTCCTCGTCATTTTAACCTTACGACAACCCTGTGAGGTAGGTTAGACTGAGAGAAGGCGACCCTGTGAGCTTCGTGGATGAGTGGGGCTTTGAACCCTGGTCTCCTAAGTCCTAACCATGCCGTCATGCTGGTATTAGAAAGTATTGTGCCCCCAAACATGGAATTTCCAGTTATTCGTGGCTTATAGATAGCAAGAAGGCCTCTAGGCAACGAAATCAACTATCCTGTGACTAATGGGGGCGTGCGTGATGGAGAAAACTTCCCCTCTAAATGGCAACGCTGCAGTCTTCCAGGTATTTGTTAGACTCCAACTCCCATCAGCCAGAGTCAGCATGGCCAAGGATCAGGGATTATGGGAATTGTGGTCCAGTGAGATCCAGAAGGCCACAGGTTCCCTGCTCCTGCATTCAAGGATGTCCAGTCGCAAACGTACCTGTGACCGTGCCTTGGTGACGTTGAGGACGGCAAAATAATGAGCATGGTTGTTTTCTAAGTTGAATTTGGCAAGGCTCTCTGCCGCCGCCTCCTGGAACCTGGCTTCAGTTGGGTCCCCGGGAACTGGGCAGTCGGGACAAACTTTTGCGATAGCCCTTGATGAAACTATTTAGAAAACAAACATGCATAGTTGGACTTGCACAGCTAAATGTTCCTTTACACAGGCCAGTAAATTACTGGGCAAGCAGAAGTCGCAAAAGGCCTTTGCTTCTTAATCTTGTTAAAGAAAGACACGTCTTTGGTTTGCTCGTGGACCTTCAGTTTTATCGAGCATCCTTTCTGGTCTGTTACTTCCTATGTGTTACAATGGGGACGCGGGTGGCGCTGTGGGTTAAACCACAGAACCTAGGATTTGCCAATCAGAAGGTCGGCAGTTTGAATCCCCGCGACGGGGTGAGCTCCTGTTGCTCGGTCCATGCTCCTGCCAACCTAGCAGTTCGAAAGCACATCAAAGTGCAAGTAGATAAATAGGTACCGCTCCAGCAGGAAGGTAAACGGCGTTTCTGTGCACTGCTCTGGTTCACCAGAAGCGGCTTAGGCATGCTGGCCACATGACCCGGAAGCTGTACGCCGGCTCCCTCGGCCAATAAAGCGAGATGAGCGCCGCAACCCCAGAGTCGGTCATGGCTGGACCTAATGGTCAGGTGTCCCTTTTCCTTTACCTTATGAATTTCCTTACAAACGTTAATTCAAGCAAATGTATAGAAATACATACGTGGGCGTAAAACGCAGTCGTAGTAACACAGCTGAGAAACGGTCCCGTGGTTATCTGCATAAACTGTTACTTTGCACTGCCCATAGACCTGGAGCAACAGAAAGGTAAGTGATGTTTGTAGAACTGATTTGTTTTGCCAAACCAGAAACCTTCACCTTTTGCAGACCAAGGAGTCAGCTTAGCCCCCAACTTGCAATGCAGAATCACTCCCCCCTTGCAAAATCTGATATTATTTTTATAATATAATATTATAATATTCTTATTTTTAATCTGAGTATCTGAAGAAGTGTGCATGCACATGAAAGCTTATACCTAGAACAAACTTAGTTGGTCTCAAAGGTGCTACTGGACATTTTTAATTTTTTTTTTGGTTTATTTGGACTGATATTATTTGTTATTACTTCTCTCTAGCTCTCCACGCATGCAAATTTTTGTTTTTTTGTTTGTGTTTTGCAGTTTCCACTCAGTTTCACTGGCCTCAAAATGACAGTCTGTATTCCCTCCCCAATTTAGTCTGGATTTTCCCTTTCCCAGAAGTCACCAGTAAATTAAAACAACAACACTTCTGTGGCCAATGACCAATATATGATATTTCAGTGGCCTGTTTTCAAATTAAGCCCTGGCCTGGCAGTACTCTCTGGGCAGAATGATCTATTACACCTCCCTCCCCAATGGGGCTACTCTAAAAACAGCAGGATCCTGCCCCTTTCCCACAGTCCCAAATCATCTCACCACACTCTATACTGCCACTGGCATCTGCTTCCCTCACTAGAATTTTCTTTGTATTTGGTGAAGGCTTTGGGGGAGAGAAAGGGAACCGTGCAGACATGTGCCGAAGGTGGGTGATGGGAACCCCTTAACCTTTCTTGTGAAGCAATTCAAATCTGAAATACGTACACTATAGATCTTTTCAGGTGGCACCAGATCCTGACTTCGCAAAGCTCTTCCAGATGATTGTACAAAGTCATTTTCTTTTGAAACCAGACTTGTTGCTAGGACATAGGTTTTCAACCTTTTTTGAGCCCATGGCTCCATTGACCAACTACATTCTTTCTGTGGCACCCTGTGCAGCTCAGGACCCCAGTTATTTCACTCCTTGCCTGCAGAGCTAGCAGCCTCTCACCCCTTTTTTGAACATGCTCCCTTGTGGAGGGTTCCTGCAGCCTCCTCTCTTCTCCTTTCTCCTTTGGAGTCCTCTGAGCAGCAGCCGCCACTGCCCCAAAGAGAGGTGCCTCCTCACGCCACCCCACAGAGGCATGGAAAGAGGATGCCCCCAGCCTTAGCAACCTGACAGAGACTGGCCAAAGGTGATTGTGAGGCCAGAACCTTACTCCGAGGCCACATTGACTCCTGGCAGCCAGAACCTCCTGGCCAGCCCCAGAGGCACCATTCTCCTGTGGAGCTTGTAGCCAGGGCTGCTGCAGCAAACAGCTGTGCAAGCCTTTGGGAGGCAGAGACACATGAAGTCATCAGAGGAGGGAGGGAAGGAAAGAATCCAGTGTTGCCCGTGGCACCCATGACCATCAATCCAAGCACCCCAGGGTGCCACGGCACACTGGATGAAAACCGCTGCTCTAGGGTGACAGTGAAATTTCATCCACTTTAATTGCACAGTGGGTGGTGCTGTGGGTTAAACCACAGAGCCTAGGGCTTGCCGATCAGAAGGTTGGCGGTTCGAATCCCCACAACAGAGTGAGCTCCCGTTGCTCGGTCCCTGCTCCTGCCAACCTAGCAGTTCAAAAGCACATCAAATTGCAAGTAGATAAATAGGTACCACTCTGGCGGAAAGGTAAACGGCGTTTCCGTGTGCTGTTCTGGTTCACCAGAAGCGGCTTAGTTATGCTGGCCACATGACTCAGAAGCTGTATGCCAGCTCCTTCGGCCAGTAAAGCGAGAGGAGCACACAATTCCAGAGTAATCTGCAACTGGACCTAATGGTCAGGGGTCCCTTTACCTTTACCTTTTTAAGTTTCCTAGTATGCACCTGAATTCCTCCCACCAAATAGTGGCCGTCTGGAGGCATTCCTAGCTTAAAAACAAAACTTAGCATGTTCAGTCCTTTTCTGAACTTGGCAGATCAAATACTTACTGTCTCATGGGCGCTTCTGAAACTGCAATCCTTTGCCTGTTTTCCGCTGAGAACATGGCACACGGTTTCCAGCACATCCAAGGTGAGAAAATACTTAGAGACTTCAGGCTCCTATAGAAGACGAAAGACGATAAGAAGACGAAACCCTTTGCAGCACAAGACAGAGCAGAATTTGAAAAGGCAAGCCTGGCTGGTTGCCTTTCACACAAAACAATTTCTGTAGAACTAAGTAAATTTAACATTGATGTCAACAAAGTTATTCCATGTAAGTTTTGACTACAGCCTTAGACTTTCATTCTCCTGGGATTTCAAGGATCACAAAGATCCAAAATGCCTCCTTTTGCAACCACTTATTCGAAACCTTTAAAGAAAAGGGTCTCACAACTAAACTAGAAAGCCCCCCCCCCCCCAAATAAATAATGGCTCTTAGAGTTATGTTTTGGTGTTCTAAAAATGCCTGCAGCCAGGTCCTCCTTTCTGAGAGCATATGCTAATCCCTGTGCTGGTGGTCAAGAAAGAAGGTTTAAAGACTCTCTCAAGGCAAACTTTTAAAAATGTAGTATAAATACCAACAACTGGGAAACACTGGCCTGTGAGTGCTGCAAGTGGAGAACAGCCTTTACCAAAGGTGTAAAGGCGTTGAAGACGCTCAAACTCAGGACGAAAGGGAGAAAGGTGCTAAGAGAAAGGCACACTTGGCAAACCCTCAACATGATCAACTCCCGTCTGGAAACCTATGTCCCCACTGTGGAAGGATGTGTGGATCCAGAAGTGGCCTCCACAGCCACTTACAGACCCACTGTTAAACCTGTGTTTATGGAAGACAATCTTACTTGGCTACAAGCGATCGCCAAAGAAGAAGATATGATAATAGCACCCAGGACTATTGCATCCGCCCCAACACTTGCTTATTCCTCTGCCTCAGTTTCTTCTCTTTTAAAATGGAGCAATTCTCAGCTAGAATTCAGTAAATATTATACAGGCTGCAGCTTTCCTTCTGTACAACTGAAGCCATGGGGAGGCCAGTGCTGGAACATGCAGGCAGATCTGGGATGGGCTGAAGCAGAGGTTGGTTGGCCATCTGTCTAGCTGAGATTCCTGTATTCTAGGGGGTTGGACTAGATGACCCTTAGGATCCCTTACAAGCTCTGCAATTCTACAATTCCAGCATCAGGAGGGCAACATGTTAGCTACTCCTGGTTTGGAGTGTCCACTCAATAGATAGGACAATGGGTCCCCCTCATCTCCCCCTCTTTTATCTGATGTTTTGGAAGGTGGTTGTCCCCGACTGCAATATAGACAGCAAAGTCAGAACCAGGGTAGCTGCTTACCTGCGGAAGTTGCCGGGCATCAAAGATTCGCTGAAGACCAAGCACATACCCCTTTTTTTCATGGGAATTGATCCAGTCTAGGGCCTGAGCTGCAGCTGCTTTGACTACAGAATTATTGCACCCTGGGGAGAGCAGTCCTGTCAGTGGTGGACTTGGTAGCTGTCCTGGACGAGGTGGAAGACCGGCTAAGGAACACAATACCTGTATCCCGACCAGGAAGGAAATTAAAAGGGCCATTTTGGAAAGGCCTGGGTACCAGGGAGGGAGATTCTGCAGCCCCTCTGGAAGAGCAGGCTTTGCAGGTTTCTTTATATACTTTTGAGGTAAGTCACTAATATTTGCTCTTCTTCCTCACCGTGGCCAACACCTTTGAACCTGGACATGCAAACTGCAAACAGTGAGTCAATGATTAGAAGGTTGTGTTCACAGGCTGAAAATGTGATTTTCTAACCAGCTCTGGACCCATGTCCTTGGCTTCAGATTGAAGTCCACAGAAAACATCCAGCAATAATGGTGCCAAACTAACCACTTGTTATATAAATTCTGCGTAGGGGCCGGATATAAGATCTATGGTGCAATCTTTCGCAGGTTTACTGAGAATCAAGTCACACTGTTTCTGATGAAGATGTTCTGTTACACACCAGAGGCAAGTGTGTATAGGAGCGCGGCCTGGAAGCGAACTTATTACCTAACCAACGCACACTTTACAAGTCTTGGTGCTGACCTTTAAAGCCCTAAACAGCCTTGGCCAAGTATACCTGAAGGAGTGTCTCCACCCCCATCGTTCAGCCCGGACACTGAGGTCCAGTGCCGAGGGCCTTCTGAAGGTTTCCTCAGTGCGAGAAGTGAGGTAACAGGGAACCAGGCAGAGGGCCTTTTCGGTAGTGGCGCCCTCCCTCCTATCAGATGTCAAGGAAATAAACAACTATCTGACTTTTAGAAGACATCTGAAGGCAGCCCTTTTTAATTTTTAATTTTTAATGTTTGATTGTTTTATCATGTTTTTAATATTCTTTTGGGAGCCGCCCACAGTGGCTGAGAAATCCAGTCAGATGGGCGGGGTATGAAGAAGAAGAAGAAGAAGAAGAAGAAGAAGAAGAAGAAGAAGAAGAATCTCAGTGGGAGATTGTGGCGAGAATGGGAGGAAAACACTGTTTGCCACCCCTAAAAGTCATGTTAACTTATCACTGCCAGACTATCTAGAACCACAGAACTGTGTAGTTAGAAGGGACCATGGGAGTCATCTCTGATATGTGGGTGTCATGATCTGGGACCCAGGTAGATGGGACCCAGGTAGATGTCGTGGGACCCAGGTAGATGTCGTGGCCCAGGAAGTATGTCAGAACCAAGCACACCAATGCTCTCTGTCTTTTGCTGAGACTGCACCCGCCATGGGCCTCTCACTTCACCTTATCAGGTCAGTAAAACATGCCAAGAGCTCGCTGGCCTTCTGCAGAAGAACCATAAATTCTCCTGACCCATGCAAGTCTTCATGTAGCAGATAGCAGAAAAAGGCACATTTTGTGTGACCGTTGCTTAAAGATACCCATTGCCATAGCAATTAGGAGCAGGCTGTTCTGACCGGTGAAATTTGTTTTAAGCGTCCACAAGCTGTCCATGCGTTCTGTTATCCAATCATATTGCTGAAAAGGATCATGCACGAGGTGATCCCGAATGCAATTGTTATAAAAGTGTCTTCAATTTTGTATTCGGGGTCCAGAATTTGGAGAATTCCTCTAGATCATTTATTCTCGCTGTGGCCCGCAATAAATACGAACTCTTTCCACGATGGTGGCTAAAGAGGACCAGCGTACTTCCAGACCCCCCTTTGTAGGGTAACAGTCCAACCCCCTGCAATGCAGGCATCTTTTGCCCAACATGGGGCTCACAAACCCATGACCCTGAGGTTAAGAGGCTCATGCTCTACTCAAATCTTAGGCATTTTTGTTTTGCTTACTCCCAGCTACATCAAAGGCTGTTACCTTCACTTTAAACCAGCTGAATTCTGCTGAAAACATGTGGCCATGTTAATAACCAGCAAATCATTTCCCAATTTTAATGCTGGAAATGTGGCCAAAAAAGAGAGGAAGACCAAAAAGAGAGAGAAAGACCACACTGGAGAGCCAGTGTTGTGTAGTGGTTAAGAGCGGTGGACTTGTAATCTGGTGAACCAGGTTCACGCCTCCGCTCCTCCACATGCAGCTGCTGAGTGACCTTGGGCTAGTCACACTTCTCTGAAGTCTCTCAGCCCCACTCACCTCACAGAGTGTTTGTTGTGGGGGAGGAAGGGAAAGGAGAATGTTAGCCGCTTTGAGACTCCTTCGGGTAGTGATAAAGCGGGATATCAAATCCAAACTTTATTTTTATTTTTACATTGCAATTCTAAAAAGGTTTATTTACCCAAATCCTACGTGTGTTTGTTTTACATACTCTCAGGTACATAAAAGTTGTTTACCTGCCCCTGATGTTACTTGAGCAGTTATCTGCCCAATTATACAAATGGGCTTGCAGCCTTTGGAATAGGGCAATCTAGAGCTGTAGCCCGAGAACTGGGGCTCTTATTCCCTCCCCTTGAGGGAGGGGGATTTTTTTCCTACTGCTGCTGAACATGCCTTGGAAATTGGGTGGACATCAGCAGCGGCAGGGATCTCTCTTCCCTCCTTCCCCAAAAAAGTACATTCTGTTCCAAGTGCTGTTGTGCTGCAGAAATAAGGGGGAAAGGTCATTCTTGCCCCATCTATTGACCAAAGGAACAAGGACTACCAACTGCGATTCAAGCAAGAACATCAGCAAAAGAAGATCAACCTGGCCGTATCAATACTATGTAAGTTCACCTCCTTGTTCTGGCCCTGAAGCACAGATCTTCTTCCTCTGCCTTTCTGGTCCACTTCCCTTCCGTTGTGTCTGTTTAGGCAAAATAGAGTGGTACTACGACTTCCCTTGATCTGGACACTACACTATACTTCTGTTGCTGCAGCCTACTATAGCATTAGCCTTTTTTGCTGCTGTGTCACAATGCTAACCCATGTTAAGCTTCTGGTCCACCAAGTCCCTGAGATTCTTTTCACATGTACTGCTGGAAAGCCAGGTGTCCCTCATCTTATATTTATGCAGCTGGTTCTTCCTGACTAAGTGTGCAACTTTTTATCAATATCGTTTATACAAAATGTAATTTCTTTCAAAAAATAATAATAGGCAGGTTGAAAAGTGTTTCTTTTTTTAACTAAACAAATTCAGTTCATAGCATCTTCTGGCAACAGAGTTAGGTGAAATCTTGGGGAGGCATTGCCCATTGGAGAAGACTGCCCTAAATGATGACTAATGACCCCCCCAAAAATCTGCATAATAATGTTAAAGGTTTGGAGGTCAGTGTGGATGATACTTGTGGGTCCCTTCGAAACCTGTGATCCTGAATAGCTGAGGTTAGAATGTATAAGAGGAAATGAACCAGCTGAACCAATTCCTTTGTTAAGGTAATGGCCTCGGCTGGCTTATTAAGTACCACCATTTACATGTCCAAAGAGGCTGCCCTGTTGCCATAAGACATATGGGTAGGCCTTTACCCACCTCACCTGGCTGGATGCCTGGCTGGATGCCATATCATCATCATCATCATTTTATTATTTACACCCCACCCAACTGGTTGGTGGCTTACAGCACATATAAAAACATAATAAACCATCAAACATTAAAATCTTTTCAATTCAGAGCTGCCTTCAGGTGTCTTCTAAAAGTTTTTTAGTTCTTTATCTCCTTGAGATCTGATGGGAAAGCATTCCACAGGGTGGGTGCCACTACTGAGAAGGCCCTCTTCCTGGTTTCCTGTAACTTCACTTTTTGCTGTGAGGGAACCGCCAGAAGACCCTTGGAAGTGGACCTCAGTGTCCAGGCTGAGTGATGGTGGGGGAGATGCTCGTTCAGGTATAGTGGGCCGAGGCCGTTAAGGGCTTTAAAGGTCAGCACCAACACTTTGAATTCTTGTGCTTGGAAATGGTGGAGATCCTTTAGGACCAGTGTTATATGGTTCTGGTGGCTACTCCCAGTCACTAGTCTAGTTGCGGTAAGAATGGGCGAAGCGGGGCTGTGTGTGAAGAGAGTTTGGGGCAGATACTGGAAGCTGGGAGACAGGCTTGTCTTGCTCGCTGCTGGACTCAGAGCTGTGGCTTGGTGCCTTCCTAGAAATCCAACAGGGAGGCAAGACCTGTTGGAGTGTTAATACTGTGTGCCCCTCCATCCTAGATTGTATTTACAGTCATACCTCATGTTGCGTTAGGTTCATGTTGCGTCTTTTTGGCTTGCAAACCCGGCAGTGTATACTTCCGGGTTTCACAGCGCGTGCGTGCACAGAAGCATCCTGCACGCTTCGTGCATGTGCAGAAGCGTTCTGCACACTTCACACATGCACAGAAGTGCTCTATTGCGCTCCGCGCTTGCGCAGAAGCGCCGTTCTAGTTGCAGACTTTTCAGAACGGATCGTGTCCGCAACTAGAGGTACCACTGTATGTGTAAATAAAACCACATACCCTAAAGACACTACAGTCTCTGTTGACCTTCATTCCAAGGAAACTGAACCCAGGAGTTTCCTTTCGCTTGGATATTGGGGTACATGCCACAGTATGTTCAAGCCTTTATATCGGGAGAGGGAAACATCTGGCCCACCAGATGTTGCCTAACTGAATCTCCCACCATCCTTGGCAAATGCCACACTGGCTCAGGGTTGATGGGAGTTTAGAGGCGGAAAAAAGGCGAGGAGCGTTTTGAGTTTCGTGTTTTATTTTGGAAGCACCTTTGTTTTGGTTTGCATATTGTTAGAATATGCATTTTCCATAATGTAGCACTGCAATTTTGGACACCGGGGAAGGAAAGAACAGTAATATCACTGCGGTCCCTTCTGTCCGGTGCTGTGTATATTCTTCCCTTTTGAAAGGAGAAACACCCCAAACCACACCTGCTTCTCCACCCAAGAGTGCCATGAATCTGTTAGCTGAATAGTAGAGTATGCAGATTAGCAGATTGTTATGTAATTTGCACAACTGATCCTGCTTCTGCCACCCATCAAGGGGAGGGACAAGGAATGACACACAGGACAGAAGCCCCACCCTAATACTGCCCCTCCTGCCCCTGAGTTTTCCACCAAGCATGGAGTCCTTGTTTTCCACCTTGCATCTGTCTAAAGGAGGCAGAAACTAAAGATAGCAGGGAAGCTAGAAGGTGCAAGATCTGTCAGAAGCACCCAAATCTGCGCAGGTAGAAAGCAGGCTGACACAATACTCACAGCCTTTCTTAGGACAGGCTTAGCTTTTAGGGGGGATGTGTGTGTGTGAGAGAAATTATCACTATTTTGCTGCAAGAATGTGAGTTCAGGCTTGGGAGAATATACAAAGGAATTTCATTGACTGGGCAGCTCCCGTAGTTTCTATCAGGCTCTCCTATATCTTAAAGTGGCGAATCCTCCCTGGGCATAATTGTAGCACAAGCACTGGGAGTGCCACCTCTTCCACCTCTCTCTTGACGACAGGCTTTGCTGCCGCGACGGCTGGAGCTTCGGCAGAGTGAGATTCATGGGATGCGTGCGTGTCGTTGTGCGAATGGATGAGGTCAAGGACCCTGCGGCCAGTTCCAGGGGAAGGGATGTTCTTCGCAAGATGATGCAAGGAATGCTTGATGAAATGGGACCCGCCGGCCTAGAAAAGAAAACCATTATGTCCAGTCTGCTGGTGCTAGTCAGAACACAGTCCAAATAAATGAATAAATAATATACAGACCACTCAGCTTGAAGCTCTGAGCAGGTGCAAATCTCATGAGGTGCAATGACTTTCCCCATCCACTCCCATAAACAAAGAGGGCATGGGAGATATTAGGGTTGCCACCTGCCCTGTAAAATACAGGACTGTCGATGTAAAATGCCAGGTCCTGTATTTCCTGTATTGAGAGCCAGTGTGGTGTAGTGGTTAAGAGCGGTAGTCTCGTAATCTGGGGAACCGGGTTCGCGTCTCCGCTCCTCCACATGCAGCTGCTGGGTGACCTTGGGCCAGTCACACTTCTCTGAAGTCTCTCAGCCCCACCCACCTCACAGAGTGTTTGTTGTGGGGGAGGAAGGGAAAGGAGAATGTTAGCCGCTTTGAGACTCCTTCGGGTAGTGATAAAGCGGGATATCAAATCCAAACTCTTCTTCTTCTTCTTCTTCTTTCAGGTCTTCATTTCTCTCTCTCTCTCTCTCTCTCTCTCTCTCTCTCTCTCTCTCTCTCTGTGTGTGTGTGTGTGTGTGTGTGCCAAGTTAGGGATTCTCTCCAAATGCAACTGTTTGAAAGGTGTGGGAAAGGTCATGTAATTAAGCTCTGGGTAGCCAAGCACAGACAGATTTACAAATTTGTGTGTTTGTGTGTGTGTGACAAATTGTAGAGGGACCATTCTGTTAGGATGCGAAAGATTGTAATGATTTGCTTTGAAGTCACTTCAGCAGCAAATGGGGGGGGGGAGTCGTCCCCTAACCATTCTGCCCTCCCCTGCCCTGTATTTTGCCAGAGGAAAGTTGGCAATCCTAGGAGACATACCCAGAGATCTATACGGCTTGTGTTTCTCCCCAATGCACAGCCCCACGGCCCTACAGAAGGAGGAACAGGAGGCAGAAATCCTTCACCATTAACAGGACGAGCTTTGGTCACCAGCATGGTGAAATCGCCACTTCTGTTGAGCCATTAAAAGTCCTCTGTTGTGTCTGGGTTCCCGGCCAGCAAATTAGACCTCTTTCACAGAGGTAAATCTAGATGGGCAACCTAATTTAAAAATGACAATGGTTCACTGAAATAAATAAACCAGCCGGTATTAGTGCTGATGAAAGGACCTCTTCCTATGTATGGCAGGTAATTCTGTTGCTTAAGGTGGCCCAGGCGGTCTTTTGGGGTAGGCCCTTGTATCCTTGCAGCAATTCTGGGCTGCATCAATAGGAGTATAGCATCTAGATCAAGGGAAGTAATAGTGTCACTGTATTCTGCTCTGGTCAGACCTCACCTGGAGTACTGTGTCCAGTTCTGGGCACCACAGTTCAAGAAGGACACTGACAAACTGGAATGTGTCCAGAGGAGGGCAACCAAAATGGTCAAAGGCCTGGAAACGATGCCTTATGAGGAGAGGCTAAGGGAGCTGGGCATGTTTAGCCTGGAGAAGAGGAGGTTAAGGGGTGATATGATAGCCATGTTCAAATATATAAAAGGATGTCACATAGAGGAGGGAGAAAAGTTGTTTTCTGCTGCTCCAGAGAAGCGGACACAGAGCAATGGATCCAAACTACAAGAATGAAGATTCCACCTAAACATTAGGAAGAACTTCCTGACAGTAAGAGCTGTTGGACAGTGGAATTTGCTGCCAAGGAGTGTGGTGGAGTCTCCTACTTTGGAGGTCTTTAAGCAGAGGCTTGACAACCATATGTCAGGAGTGCTCTGATGGTGTTTCCTGCTTGGCAGGGGGTTGGACTCGATGGCCCTTGTGGTCTCTTCCAACTCTATGATTGTATGATTCTATGATTCTATGATCTCCTCCCCCTTCCCCGCCTTTTCAACTAATGCATCTTTCTTGGATTATAGGGCAGCTGAGCACAATGATGCTAAATAACGACCCATCACCTACCTTAATTCACAGAATCATAAAATTTTAGAGTTGACAAGGGTCATCTAGTCCAACCCTTAGTAATGCAGGAATCTTTTGCCCAACATGGGTCTTGAACCCACAACTCTGAGATTAAGAGTCTCATGCTCCACCAACCGAGCTACCAAGGCATGCACAGAGACATAGACACATGCACAAGCAAATTTCATGCAGATTTGTGCCACAGACCAATGCCCTGAGTCTAAGTACCTAGCAATGTCATGAGTGCTAGGAAAGGGGTGCAGCAGGACTGCAACAAGGGTGTGGATAGCAGCCTCTTTAGCTCTAGGGATGAAGAATCCCTTAATTGTTCTGCAGGGAAGTTGGCCTTGGGAGGAGCTGGGTCAGGATGCTTCTCTGGAAAAGTGGGTGGGTGGAAAGGTAACGGGAGCCAATTGGGGAAGGCCAAATAATTAGAAACATTCAAAGTCTGGGTGCTACAGGATTTGGTGCAAGAGGAGAAGTGGTCGTGCTTCAAGTCCCAAAGGGCTTTGGTTTCCAAACTAGCTTTCGTGTACACCATCAGAACCCTCCCCAGTGAACCTCAGAGCAAGCAACCGGTTGTGAATTCTCTCTGTGTGTGAATTGCTGAAAACCATGTTTAAAAATTGCACCTACCTGGTAATCATATATAGCACAATCTAGGGTGATCTCCTCTGCAGGTGGAACGGGCTCACCACCAAGAACAGGAACAGGAGGCAACTGGATAACGGATGCCTTGCAAAACCCATTACGCTTGATAAGGAGGAAAAAAGAGAGAGCAGTTAAGACATCCCCACAGGGACATCCGAAAAGAAAATACTTCATCTCAGCCAGGCAGCATGGTGTAGAAAATTCCATTCATTCCCATCTTCCTCACATAAACCATCCAAAAAGTGTGGGAATCGATCGACTAGAGTGGCATCTGAAGATGTGAGTAAAACCGTTTTACTTATGTAGGTTTATATACTGCCTTTTTTCCATCATGGAAGTTAAGACGGTTTTCATGTTATTCCCAGTGAGGTCACCCACCCACCTGTAGACAAGTCCCATACCTGTTGACCTTTAGGGACATAATAAAGTTCAGTGGGGTATGCAAGCGTAGTTGGTCTTGCATTCTACATCACTGATGGGGAGCAAGTAGGCACTGCAAATTAATAATTATGAACAGGTGTGAAGAATGCCTTCTCGACTTTGTAAATTAGAATATGTAAGTGATCTAATTAGAACAATGAAGAAACAAATGGGAAAATAAACACCTCACACAGGGAATTTACAGGATACAAAACTGTTTTCGTGGATTTTTTTTTAAAATTGAATATCTCAGCATGAATGGAGGTCAAGAAATCAGTAGCTGTTGATAAGGGACTAAGATCAGGACTGAATGTAATTGGATTAACTAAGATTTCGGAAGCAGAAAGAAATAAGAACTTTACACCCCGAAACCCAGCACATGGGAAGTCATTCAAAATGTATAATTGGCCGTATAATTGATCTATATTTGGGTGGGAATTGTAATTTGATATTGAAAAAATGTGGCTGTTATTGGACTTTAATAATTGAAAATTAATAAAAATTATTTACAGATAGAATATGTAAGTGAACTGTGGGGATTGTGGTCCAACATTCTGAAAGACCACACAAGACTGACATCAGGTGATCAGGGATGACTCAAAACTGCCAGTATTCTGCAGGCAATTCCACTGTTAATTAGATTTGTGCAATTTAAAAGTAAATTGAAGTTCTTTGCTGCCAAGAAATAAAACATATTGTTTTGCAGTTAGGAAAGAGATGGGGAAATGCGTTGAAATCCTTGGGGTGAACAAATGATTCATGGCAAGGCATATAAATATCCTGTAAGCAAATAAATATCAGGATGAATGCACATGACCTCACCTTAAAAAACCACACAGAAGGAATGCTCAATAAAGTCTATCCTCCTTGCAAGCTCTGCGCAAGCGTATCAGGTTGAATGTGCAGTTAAAAAGGTCACCAGATTTATAGATGCCATCCCAGTTTCTGATTTGATCCTGGAATGTCCTGCATTTCCTTAGGACGTCCCTATTTTCATCGTAGAAATGTTGGAAGGTATGGAGTTATGCAATCCCTGAGCCAAGGAGATGAGTAACTACAGGGCTGCCACACGTCCAGATTTTCCTGGACATTGCTGGGATTTCAAAGGCAGAATTGATGTCTGGGGGGAATTTCCGAAAGGCGGCTCTTTGTCCTGGATCTTAGAGAAGTCAACCCAAAAACTGTGGGTTTTTTTGGCTCAAGAATTCTGGTGGTTTCCTTCAAAAAGCTCAACAACTTTGGGGTGTCCTGGTTTTTACTTTTTGAAATATGGCAACCCTAAGTAACTATACAACCTTTAGGAGACAGCTGAAACCAGTAACAGCATGCTGTTCTAACCAATGAAATGTACACAAAGCAGTCCAGTATGGGGAAGTGTCTTAATGTTTAATGTTTTAATATGTTAGACGTCACCCAGAGTGACTGGGGAGACCCAGTCAGATAGGTGGGGTATAAATAATAAAATTATCACTGTGGAATGGGACGTCCCTATTTTCATCGGAGAAATGTTGGAGGGTATGAAATCCTGAGGAACCCAAATCCTGAGGAACCCAATGCAAACTTCCAGGGTCTGGCGATTTGAAGTCTGGCAGAGCTAGCAACTCGCTTGTGAACATGGGCCAGATTTAAATCACTTTCACTTGTGAAAAACAGGCATTTCTAGACCTGAAGTCTAGAAATCTTCAAGTTTATATATGTATTTTTCTATAGAGAGAGGGACTTGCAGCCATGGAGGTCAGAAATGTGTGGACTTCATTTTTCAAATGTTTTTAAAGGCACAGGGCCCCGCAATGCTGGCAGGCCTCATTTGACCGCAGACGTTGCCAGTCCTGGAATCTGCACTGAATTAATTGGGATCCCATCCACTTACCGCATGCTCATCTGTCGCCACGTGGCAGTGTTCTGCAGGGTCTTGGGCTTGTTGCCTTGAGCAGTTAGTGGCAGCAATTGCAAACTCCACATGTGTACCTAGAGGCATATGCTGGGAACGTAATAAGGAACATTTTAGCTGTCTCTCTCAAATTCCGCAACTGAGCAGAAAGAGTCATACAGAATATTAATGATATAAATGGACATTTGCAACGCTGGGGCACTTTTGTTCAGTTTCCACTCCCCTCCACCAACCCAGCCTTTGAAGCTGCCTTCTAGCAACTCAGACCAGTCCTTCTTTCCAATGGAGGTTAGGCGCAGGGCAGCTGTGGGGAACCCGCGTTTTTAGTGGAGCTGGTAGCATATCACTTCACACACACATCCTTGATCCGTTTCACTGCCTGCCGCTTTGTTCCGGACTCAGTTCAAAGCGCTGGGCTGGACTTTTAATCCTCAAGCACCTTGGGACCAGGGTGTCTCAGGAACCACTTCTCTCCAGATGTTCCCTTCTCCAGGTCCCTTCACGGTTGGAGGTAAAGTGAGTGGGCACTGGAAGCAGGGCCTTCTCTGCCATGGCCCCCCCACATTTGGACCATCTTTCCAAGAAAGATATGCCTTAACCCTTCACTGCTCACTATTTGTGGCCAGCAAAAATGCTCTTAGTCCAACACTCTTGTTTGGACTATTTGTTTTAGAGGATAAGCTTGCCGTTACTACTTTTTAATTAATTGGTGTTGCTTGGTTTTGTTTTTGATCTGTTGTGCTCGAATTCCCTCTGCCGTTGCCTGATCAACTGAAATTTGCTGATGGTCTTCATAATTTGTCTGCCCGTCGTGGTGACTGACATGCACTAGGCTAAACGCAATGCAATTCAGAAGAAGGAGTAATATAAATGAAATTAAAAATGGATTTGAATATTGAATGCAATGGATATTTTGTCTCCCTCCTCCAACTACAGGCGGCGTGGACCGCCAGAATGAAACCTGCACACCAGAATGGACCATTTGGGATCTGAGAATTGTGTTGCAAAAATCTGAAAGAGCAAAAGTAGAAGGGATAACTGCGTTTAGATCTGTGCATCAGTACTAGAAGTGCAGATCAGCTTGCCTCGCTTAAACATGTGGACTGAACAATGTCTTCAAACATCCCTGCTCTCTACTCTCTCTATAATAAGGCAGCACTGCTAGTGGCCCTGTCTGAATACTTACTGAGGTAAACCCTCTTGAAAGCTCAAGGAGCTGGTAGTGGGTTCCATTGGCATTTTCAGCGTTGAACTTGGCGAGCCCAGAATTAGCTGCCTCCTTCAACTTAGGGTCATCCAGTTTTGACAAAGGGTTACAATCAGGGCAAATATTGATAATATCTTCAACTGAATCTAAGGAAGAAAAAGAGAAAAGTACAGGGTGTTTTTATTTATTTATTTAAGTGAGTAATGTTTTGTTGCTGGCTGGTCCAAAAGGTTTAGGATAGCTGATCAGTTGCTGACATAGGCTGTTGCAGCCATTTTGTGTTGGCAGAAACTTAAGAAATGAACATTTAAGGAATTTATTATATTTTGCTCTTCCTCCAAGAACTCACGATGGCTCTGCAAATACCGAGGTCCACCTCCAAAGGCCTTCTGGCAGTTCCCTCACTGCGAGAGGTGAAGTTACAGGGAACCAGGCAGAGGGCCTTCTCGGTAGTGGAGCACCTTCTCATCAGAGGTCAAAGAGACTACACAATTTTTCATAGACATCTGTACCAGGAAGTGTTCACTGTGTTTTTATATTATGTTGGAAGCCACCCAACGTGGCGGGAGCAACCCAGTCACATGGGCAGGGTACAAATAATATGTTGTTGTTGTGTGTATTTTATGCAAAATTGCACAGAAAATGTGCGTGTCAGAAGAATAATGCTGGGCAATTTTCCTGAGGGTTAAAAAAAGAAAAGAAAAACCAATTGGCAAACTCATTTGGAAATGTGGAGAAGTGAACTCAAGACTGGGAGAATGAGACACTGAGAGGAAACAGAAAAAGACCTACCGACCCATTATAAGAGCTGTGTGGTCCCTTCATGTTTATATCAAGAACAGGGAGCCTGTGGCTCCTCTCCAGATGTTGATATTTGGCTATTGTCCAGGCTGGCAGGGGGTGATGGGATCTGGAGTCCAACAGTATCTGGAGAGCCACAAGTTCTCCATCCCTCATTCATGTGCATGATTTTGCCCGGATGTGCCTTCCAGACAAAGATACAGCATGCAGGTGGACTGAGGGCCACAGGGCACACCTGACGGATGTACGTTGTTGTTTTTAAGAGTGCCAGGTGTGGCGACATCCAGTCAGGATCAAATCCACATCTCACAGAGCAAGGGTTTAATCTTGTGTTACAAAGTCTGTAGGGGGGGGGCAGCCCCAGATGTCTCAGGGACAAACAACACCTGCGAAAGAGTGGTGCTCACTAGGGCTGAGAAAGGGTTAACACCGCCCCCCACATTGTGCTACTGGTTCTCATTGCCCCACCTGCAGCTGCTCTCTCTCTCTCTTTAACTTAGATTGAGGTGGAGAACCTTCTTCAAGCTAGCGGTGCCTTCTGGGAACCTTTCATGAGGCCACATGGAAGGCGTTTGAGAGGCAGGGCATATCCCTAGGCCAGGCAGAACGACTCAAGGGATGTGCCAAACCGGGCTGGGGAGAGGTGTGCCCTGGGGAGAGTCATGGTAAATGGGGTGAGTTGGAGCGTGGGTCACTGGCCCCCTATTTCTCAGCCCTGGTGACCGAGGACTGCAAAGCAGCCAAAGAGATTACCTGGAGTAGAGTGGCATTTGCTAGACAGCACTTTGTAGGCTCCATCCAAAATGAGGAGTTTGACGTCGCAGTCCCCTTCAACAGCCTAGCGGTTCAAAGGAAGAGGATTATGGGCTGGTTATGATGGGAGCAAAACCCAGTTCCGCAGCATTGTACATCACTGTACACCTTGTACATCGGCCTACGCTGACCTGTTTGGCAATGTTTTGGACCTCAACGTCCGTTTGCTGAGTTGACAAGGACTGTCGGAAGCTCTGGTCCAAAATATCTGGGGAATTCCTGGTGGGCCAAGGCTATGCGTCTCCCAGACGGTGAACCCCAAAGGGACCAAAACCCAGCCTAGCAAGCAGTCACTGCCCTGGTCACCTGTGGTGGGTAAGAAATGCCTCGAGGTAAGCAAACTGGGAAGTTTTTGCAAACTGGAATAATGCCTCCCATACCTTCAGGCTATCCTGGTGCTCCGGTGACTAAAATAGCCAGTTTATTGTGCACAGAAATACAGAATTAACCATTTATATTGGATGACAGGTGTCTTTAAAAAGAGCATGGTGGACTTGGGTAGACTTCATTGCAAGACTGCACCATGATCATTTTTCTGTTTGCTTCTCTAGCCACATTGTTGATATTAGTCAACACATTTTGTATTTTTTTTTAAATCCATCTGTTAAACTTGTATGACAAGTCCTTCAGGCTGGTAGGCTCACACTAAAGAAAATTGTAATAAGCTACCAGAATTGCCAATGCACTTGACAATTATAAACAAAGGAGCCACGGCACAACTTCCACAAATAGTCAAAGTGGGAAAAGATGCCGTTCTAGAAATAATGAGATAGATTTGAATTACTTAGTTTCTGTCTCGTACTTTGACCAGTTGAAATAGAACTTGGACGACGTATCATATAATTCAAAGGAGCCCAGATTTTAAATCTGAGACCACAGATTCAAACACTAAAGCTTTTATGTGTGGCAAATATTTAGGTTTTGGGAGGTTGTGTTTTTTTTATTATTTTTTTAGGATGTGTTTGTGATCCCGAACACAATCAACTTTCACTGTCAACTCAAATTTTGGCAGAATAGGTTATGCAGAGTCAGTCTATCTATCTCACTACTGTGTACAAGGGCAGGCAGTGGCTCTCCAGGGTTTCAGGCAAGGAGATGATGGAAAATTAGGAGGTCTGGGATAGCTCACCTGGTAGAGCATGAGACTCTTAATCTCTGGGTCATAGGTTCAAGACCCACATTGGGCAAAATATTCCTGCACTGCAGGGGGTTGGATTAGATGACCCTTCCAACTTTACAGTTCTGTGACTCCATGAACCTAGAACCCTCAGCATGCAAAGCAGCTGCTCCATCCAGGGGTGTATGAAGTGGGGGGCAGAGGGGGTGATCCGCCCTGGGTGCCACTCTGGGGGGTTGTGTGTGATAAGATGGCCCCTGCCTCCCTCCAGAGGGCACACCCAGTCAGTATGGGTGCTGCCGCTCTCGCACGCTGCCCATATGGGCGTCTGTACGGGCTGCCGTGCGTGCGTGCGCACTCCGTATAGGATGCCACACATGCACAGTCCATATGGACGCTGTGTGTGTGCCACCAGGTGATTCGCCCCGCCCATCGGCGTCCTGCCCCGGGTGCCGGAGAGGGTTCATCCACCACTGGCTCCATCACTGAGTCACAGACCTTGAATGTTGGACATCATCACCCGCTGTGGTTTGGGAAAGGTTAGGGTTAGCTGAATTCCACTGGAATGAATCAGACTAATCTTTAGCAGCTGATCTTCCATTAAATTGTAACTCGGTTGTTCTTGTGGACAACCTAGTACCTGCTCAAATCCTTGCAATGCGTAGTTGAGTAAGTGGAACTTGATTTGATCCATAAAGGCACTTGTGTGGCAAGTTCCCTCCCCCAAGGAAATGAAGACACAGGACACGTTAGTTAAGGTTAATGGGCGTAAATGGCCACAACTTTATTGATTACAGAATTGAAGGTATTGGCCTTAGGCATTGGTTCCTATGACTACCCGGCATGGTAACCGGGAAGGGTTGAACACAAACCGTGGGGGTGTCCTGCTGGAGTACGCCAGCTAGGACCCCCACGGGTGTCACCGCTCGTGGGCGTGCCGGCGGCCCTCACCTTACTAGGTCTCGGACAAGGCAAACGCCCCCGGAGTCCTCTACCGGACTACCCTTTTCTCGGGGGAAGGTGATGGCGTGTCCTTCCCCCCCATCCATTTGCATCACAATAGACCCCTGCCAATGCCTAACCGCCAAAACCGTGAAAGTTGTGACGATTTGCTACGAGGTAGGCGAAAAAACCAAAAGGCTGCAAAGTCGCCAACTTGGAAAAATTCCTACCAGGCCCCTTGCGGCGACCAACCGAAGTCCATAGCAAGGTCAAGACTGCCTAACCTAAGGGTGGGTGGGCTGGGAAAAGCTTCTCTGCTGCCGAGGGGAAAGAGGGGGATCCCGGGGCGTGCCTGGCCTTAAATAGCCCAGGCCACGCCTCCCCAGCCCGCCTATTGGCGGGCAGGGGGAAGGCGGAGAGGCACGCCCCCGGGGATTCCCTGGCTCTCGCGGGGCTAAACTCCAGCCCCGCGCTTGTGGGAGGGGCCAGCCCACAACACCCTCTCCTCCCGAGGCTCGGAAATGGCTTTCCCATGCTCTCAATCAAGAGACTTGGTTGAGGTTATATAGCTCAGGCAAGTTATGCCTTAAAATGTTAAGGGATCCTGAGTAAGAACGCTTGCTGTGTAAATTAAACTTTTGTTGGGTGCAACTTTGAAAAGTAAAATCAGCACCGTCCTGGTGAGCAGGACAGTTGAGTTCCAAGCAGTCAGTCTGTATTGACATGCCTTTATTATTATTGCTATTAATTTGAATAAAGATATGATGCATGCACCTAAGAATCCATGTTTAAATTCTCCACAAGGTTAGCAAAAGGTCCAGGAACTCACATGCTGTGTCTGTGGCCTTACGGTACAATTTTCAGCAGGCAGTGGGTTTGACACATGGCATTCAGTCTCCAATAAGTCCAACTCAAGGAAGGCTATCTTCCCAAACGGCCTCTGTGGAGGAGGAAATGAGAGAAGGTGATTAGATTAAAAAAACTTTAAAAAACTTGTTTACATTTATTTAACCAGCATACAGCTAAAAGGCCCACTGGGAACCAGACAGAGGGCCTTCTCAGTAGTGGCGCCCACCCTGTGGAACACCCTCCCTTCAGATGTGAAGGAAATAAGCAGCTATCCTAAGCAGCTATCCTATCTTTAAAAGACATCTGAAGGCAGCCCTGTTCAGGGAAGTTTGTAATATTTAATGCTGTACTGTTTTTAACACTTGATTGGGAGCCGCCCTCAGTGGCTGGGGAGACTCAGCCAGATAGGCGGGGTATAAATAATACATTATTATTATTATTATTATTATTATTATTATTATTATTATTATTATTCCATAGAGTGCTTCACAGTATCAGTTCCCCTCTTAACAGATGTGCCAAAACAGAAATTTCTTCAAAATGGTATGTCATTGCCTTTGGTACTTCCTTCCAGCTCCCTTAAAGAGAAGAGGGCAGGATGAAGGGGAAAGGGAAGTCTATCAAAGTTTCCTGGTCTGAGAGCTTCTGTAGAGACTTGCTCTGAACTCCTGGCATTATGAAGCTTTCTTGGAAGCCTGGCTCGCTTCTTTCCTGTTCTTGAAGCTTATGTTTAATTAATTTATTTATTGCATTTTACGCCACCTTTTACTCCAAAGTGCTCAAGGTGGCATTTGGAGGTCCATTTTTAACCTGAAACTGTTCTTAACCTGAAGCATCACTTTAGCTAATAGGGCCTCCTCCTGCTGCCGCGTGATTTCTGTTCTTATCCTGAGGTCTTAACCCGAGGTACTATTTCTGGGTTAGCAGAATCTGTAACCTGAAGCATCTGTAACCTGAGGTACCACTGTATAGCGAAGTTTTTAATGTTTAATGTTTTATTATGTTTTTATATGTTGGAAGCTGCCCGGTGTGGCTGGGGCAACCCAGTCAAGTGAGTGGGGTGCAAAAAATAAGATTATTATTATGATGAAACCTCATAATGAAGGTTTTGTTCTGAAGCAGGGTATTGGACGGGTTGAAGATCTTACATAGCCTTCACTCACACCTCGTATGATCTGGAGAATGACCTTGCTCCCCACCCGCCAGGAAGCACTTACCCGAGGGAGAACCGTGACCTTCTCGATCCTATTTAGGGCGAACCTGTACCCGTGGTTATTTTTTGCGTTGATGTAGTTCACCGCGAAGTCTGCCATGCGCTCCGTCTCAACGTCATCGCAAGCAGGAAACTCTCCCTCAGGGAGGGGAGGGAGTACAGCTGTATCTGCTATGCATCCCAGGATCAGACCCAGGAGCGCTGGAGCTACCAGTGATCTCATGTCTTCGCCTGCAGAAGATCTAGGGAAGAGGGTTGTGCTGGAAGGAAGGGTGGAAGGAGCCACAGCAGAGCTCCCATTTATACAAAGATGATGCCCCCGCCTCCCATCCTCGGCCCATGAGGAGGCCTGCAATATTTGTTCTGGGTCCAAAAAAGCGACTGCAAACAACAGAAAGGGAAAAGTAAATATGTGCAGGACATTGAGTTAAAGGTTTATTAGATAAGGGGGGAATTGCAAAGTTTGCTAGAAAGAAGATGGCATGGGCAAAAAATCTCAAAGCGTCATTTTGGTCCCATTTGCCAGACACTAAAAGGGCATTATGGGGAATTATGCTGTAGCTCCCTGGCTGGGGGGGGGGCGGGGGTCCAGTGTGGCCTGCCAGGCCATTTCCCCTAACCACACCCACCTGCCCATCAGGTGACATCACTGGTGACATCATCTGATGGGCAGAAGGGTTTGATCCTGCCAGTGTGGTGTAGTGGTTAAGAGCGGTAGTCTCGTAATCTGGGGAACCGGGTTCGCGTCTCCGCTCCTCCACATGCAGCTGCTGGGTGACCTTCGGCTAGTCACACTTCTCTGAAGTCTTTCAGCCCCACTCACCTCACAGAGTGTTTGTTGTGGGGGAGGAAGGGAAAGGAGAATGTTAGCTGCTTTGAGACTCCTTAAAGGGAGTGAAAGGCGGGATATCAAATCCAAACTCCTCCTCCTCCTCCTCCTCCTCCTCCTCCTCCTCCTCCTCTTCTTCTTCTTCTTCTTCTTCTTCTTCTTCTTCTTCTTCTTCTTCTTCCTTGGCTGCACTGGTCTGTTGCCAGCAGGAAACGGGTTCACGCAGCCAAGGTGTAACTATTTATTATTGTTGTTGTCACAAAATGTCTCCCTTAAAACCACTGAGTAATCTGTCCTGCTAGGCTTAGTTCACCTTGGGAGGGACTTGGTATTCAAGCCGTTGTCCCCCCTCAGTCTACCTGAGAAGCTCGGCAGGTGAAGAGCCTAAGCTGGTTGCTGCAGCTCAGCCACATGGCTCTCCGAAGCCATTCTTGAGTTCCTATAATTTAGGAACTTTCCCCACTGTAGCTAAGCCAAGTTTTACTGCCTGTGCAACTTTTCCTGAATGCTGTAAGGAGAAGCACATGAATCTGACCTTGGAGAGTTTGTAACCAAACCATTTTTAACTTACCAAATGTGTTGTCCTTTTCGATGCTAGGGGAAGAGGGAAAATGTGGAACTCACAAGGGCATATTTTAAAGGTCTAACAGCCTATATTTCCATGTTTTACTTTGCTGCTTTTTAGTGCTTTTAGATTTCTGCTGGAATTCTCTCACCAAACAGTACTTGCCCAAACCCTGAGCATCCAGGGAAATCTCATTTTACACCCATTTTAACATATTCGAGCCAACAATTATAATATCATTATTCATACCTCACATTTTCCCTGACAGGGACTCAAGGCAGCTTACAGATAAAGATAACAATAGTTAAAAACCTGGGGGGGGCAATAATAAAAACAATAAGCATTGATAGATTTTTCTTTATTAAAACAATGCAAATATGAACACTGCGGCACCATCCCTTTCAGTAAAAGCAGTCAGTTCCTGCTGCCAGAAACCACAGGAAGGCAGAGTTGCCCTTGTGCTACAATCCTGCTTGCTGGTTTCCCACAGGCATCTGGTTAGCCACTGTGATACGATACGATAATCTTTATTGCCATTGTCCCATACAGAACAACGAAATTGAAAAAATCTACAACAGACATTCAAAAACCAACAAGCTTGCTATCCCAGCCTGGTTAGCCCCTAAAAACTCTGATATCCCATAATTGAATATAATATACTCACATAAAGACTACCTTACACTGCGTTTAAAACCAAAATCGCTTTTGGATAGAAACTGTTTCTCAGGCGGCTAGTCCTAGTCTTTATAACCCTGTACCTTCTTCCAGAAGGCAGAAGCTGAAAGAGATCATTTCTGGGGTGCGCACTATCCTGCCCTATCTCTGCAGCTTTCTTATGACACCTGGAAGCATAGATTTGATCCAAGGTGGGAAGAGTGCACCCAATTATTCTCTCCACAGTCTTTATAACCCTGTTACAGATAGGTAGCCGTGTTGGTCTGCCATAGTCAAAATAAAAAAATTCCTTCCAGTAGCACCTTAAAGACCAACTAAGTTAGTTCTTGGTATGAGCTTTCGTGTGCATGCACACTTCTTCAGTTACACACTTCTTCAGGTGTATCTGAAGAAGTGTGCATGCACACGAAAGCTCATACCAAGAACTAACTTAGTTGGTCTTTAAGGTGCTACTGGAAGGAATTTTTTTATTTATAACCCTGGACAGCATTGTTTCCCCCCCTGACCGTGCAGCTCCCACACCACACACAGAGACCATAAGTTAATACGCTCTCAACAGTACAAGGGTAAAATGCCATCAACAAGTCCTTTGAGAGATTATTTTTCCGGAGGATTCTCAGAAAATATAAGACAGCAGGATGCTGGCCTCATTGGGCCGTTGGCCTGATCCAGCAGGCTCTTGTTGTGCTCTTATGTTAAGCAGAACAAAGCAGGCACCAATTGGAAGAACTTTCCCCTGCTTTAAGAGGCTGATTCAAAAGAAGCTTTGATGCATAAACATGGTAGAGAGACAGAGACTGTCCTAACTGCTTAAAGACGGAGGAGGAGACTCACATTAAGGGGTTTTGCAAGACTCCTTCTGCTTTCCTTTTAGGTTCCTGATGTTCTTCCTCAAATCAGAACCATCTTGGACCGAATTTTTTTTTTTACACATCACTTGGGAAGACAGGTGAACTAATGCCAGCGTACTAGAAGAAGCAAAGATCACCAGTGTCAAAGCAACGATTCCTCAACATCAACTTCGTTGAACTGGTCATGTTGTCCAGATGCCTGATGATCGTCCTCCAAAGCAACTACTATATTCCAAACTTAAAAATGGGAAGCATAATGCTGGTGGTCAACAAAAGAGGTTGAAAGATTGTCTCAAGGCAAATCTAAAAAAAGTAGTATAAACACCAACGGCTGGGAAACACCGGTCTGCAAGCACTCCAGTTGGAGGACAGCCTTTACCAAAGACGTCATGGGCTTTGAAAACGCTCGAACTCAGGACGAAAGGAAGAAACACGCTAAGAGGAAGGCACGCTTGGCAAACCCTCACCGTGATCAACTCCTGCCAGGAAACCTGTGTTCCTGCTGTGGAAGGACGTGTGGATCCAGAATTGGCCTCCATAGTCACTTACGGACTCACTTCTAAAACCATGTTGTTGTTGTTATTATTATTATTATTATACCGCTCAGAGATTGTGGGGGCATGCACCAATAGGTTACATAACACAAGGAGGGGAGACCATTTCCCTGATGGACAAGGGGATCAATTACCCTCAAGGTCAAATGCTTGGTTTCATATAAGGGTTAATGGGCAAGGTTTAAATCAACATAGCAAGCTTATCGCTTTGAAAATTAGCCAAACCCAACAGTGCTTGATGCGCTGGGTTCATGGTCAGGTGGTTGCAGTAGAATATTGAAATATATGTTTTCCCTTCATTTTGCAGATTCTACAGTTTTGCATGCCCTCCCCCCTTCTCTCCCCTCCCCCCCTCCGGCCTCTTCATGCTATTTCTACAGGTATTTGCTTTTGCAGGGAACATCATGGCTGTATTCATGCCCCATCTGTGTACAGGCAGCAGTCAGAGCGGTGGTTCCTTGCACCAAACCCTTTTCCTCTCCATCTCTGCCCCAGTTGGCTGCTCTTTCACTCACAAATGATCCAGGATGCTGATTGTACATTAAGGTTATTAGGGCTGTTAGTTTGGTGGTGGAGCATCTCCAGATATGGCTAAAAATGGCCCCCTATCAGAAACCTTGGAGAGCATCTGCTAGTCAAGGAATACTGAGCTAGATGGAGCAATGGCTTGACTCTGCGCAGCCAGGGGTGGATTTACAACAACAACAACAACAACATATTATTATTATTTATACCCTGCCCATCTGGCTGGGATTTCCCCCAGCCACTCTGGGTGGCTTTCAACAGAATATTAAAATACAACAATCTATTAAACATTAAAAAGCTTCCCTAAACAGGGCTGCCTTCAGATGTCTTCTAAAAGTCTGGTAGTTGTTTTTCTCTTTGACATCTGGTGGGAGGGTGTTCCACAGGGCAGGTGCCACTACCGAGAAGGCCCTCTGCAAATGAAGCTTAAGCTCCAGGGACCCCAATCCCAGAAGGGCCCTAGAAGCAACTTCAGTCCAACTTCAGTAGACCCAATTTGAGTCACAGAACTCAAAATTGATTTTATGTTGTCTATATTTCAACAATCCCAAAGTCTGAGAGTCAGTAGCTCAGGTGTTGCAAAGGTGGTTGTAAGTAAACCCCATTGAAGAACAGGACCGTGGTTACCCAGAACTCGATGCTGGTTGCAAAGGGCTCCCCTATAACAGTTCAAGCTTTGGGGCTCCAGAAATGTAGGTCCGCCACTGGGTGCAAGGCAACTTCCTAGGTTCCTAAGGCCCTGGCTGGCAAACCAATTGCTTGCAGCAGGAGAGGTGCTTTTCATATGTGCCTCTGCAGGGATGGTCCACTGACCAGGTGAAGGTGAAGTATGGAGGGGGGTCTCTGGCTGATCCAGTGGTCTGGCACACTGCGACATTCCTGGCAAAGGATCCACATACCCAGCATGGGGCAGTGTGGTGGGGGAAAGCAGGGTTGTGCAAAAATCCCATGAGGAATTTTTCTACCCACTGATCAGCATGTACAGAAGGAAGGGCATGTCCTGGAGAATGACCGTGGGACTTCATTTAGAGGAAGGGCTGTGGTTCAGTGGTGGAGCACCTGCTGTGCATGGTTCCATCCCTGGCATCCCCAAGTTGGGCTGAGGATGCCCCCTGGGTGAAAATCTGGAGACAGCCTCTGCCAGTTGGTGTAAACAATTGTCATGGACTGGTTGGATGTAAAGGAATGACAGGAGAAACCAGCTGGAGAGCCCTCAAGGGAAGAAGCCTCAGAGCCTTGGGAGTGGTAGTGGGACAACAATGAGTGGTCGGAGGGAGAAGAATGGGAAGAGGAAGAAGGAACAGGGCTTAGTGAGCAGGAGGAGTCTGTGGCAGAGAATTCCAGAAGCAGAAGAGGAGGGAAGCCAAGAGGCAGAGATGAGTTTGGCTGGGGAAGACGCATGGGTGTCTCCTGCTGCTGCTGCAAAAAAACCTCTCCTTCCCCCTGGTCTCCAAGAACCAGGAGAGGTATGAAGAGCTAGGAGCGGAGACAGGTGTCCTGGTGTAGTCTCAGATTGCCTGGGAAGGACTTGGGAGAGGAGGAGATTTAGGCAGCTGTGGAAAGACAGGGAACTGTGGAAAGACAGGCTGCCTCATAGGGGCAAGACCTACCAAGAAGAGTTGCTGTGTTCATTAGGCCAGGCACCCCTGAGCGGGCCTTGTTTCTTCTAATAAAGAGTTAAGTTCCCTTACTCTGTGTGATTTATTGCTGGCTGGCTCCCTGACAACAATACTGAGATAAATGGACCAATGCCCTGATTAAATGCTCCTGGCTAGCATCAAATGGATCTGAAGGAAGGTTGGAATGATGAGCAAATTTTTGCTGCTCATTGCCGCTGTTGTTGTTTTTTGCAGGGGTCAGGTGGGGAAATCCGATGTCCTCACCAAAGCATGCTAAACCACCAGGACTTCTGCTTTGGCACTGTGGAGGCCTGTGGCTGCAAAACGGGCAGCAACACTTGGCACGGGTGCAGAATTGGATTCAGATTTATTTTCTTCCCAGGATGAATTGCATGCACCACTGACTGCCGGATCTGCTCTGCACACATCCTTTAGAAGTCTGTTCCTGGTACATATCACCTCCCTTAAATGTTCAGAGGCTTCCATGAAAGCTTCTTTGAGTTATTCTGCATTTGCAACCATTGGACAATCTCAAAAGCAAGTCTGCTATGTTAATAATTCAGATTGCCGGGCTTCTTATCTTGCTGTTAGTTCAGACATTTCTCTCTGAACTTCAGTGAATAAACAAAATAGCCTCCCCCCACCCCCGCTTTCTTATCTTATCTCATTGCCTCGGGTGATAGTTTAACTCAGAGTGTTGGTGGTGGACTCCTGCACACAATTTTAAGTGGAATGGATTTTTCCACTGTGCTTTAATTTCTGTTCATTGGAGTATATCATGGCTTGCCAATAGGGATGGGGGGGTTAGACATTCAATTTCCGTTTGCATTTAAAAAAGAACAAAACTATTTCACATTTTTGGAAACAATACATGAACCGAAACCCAGACACCCTTCGAAATGTGCACTTCCTGAATTTTGCAATGCGATTCTCCAACTAAGTAATGCCCATCTGCTAGGGTAAAGAGTGCTTTAAAATGCACACGTGGGTAAAAATGACATAGAAAATGCATTGCACGGGGTGGAAATTGCTTTGCAAAAATGTGTACAGGAATATGATTTTTAGGTGAAATTTGCACGGGGGATTTTCATGGGGTAACTGAACTTAAAGTTGGGAAAATGAGAAAGGGGAGAAACTGAAATGGGCAGATACCTCTGCTTCTCCAGCAGTTTCCTAGGAAGAAACTAAAGGATGAGTCTCTTCAAGTGTTGTTCACAGGAACAGTGGCATCAGTTAATAATTTTATGTCTTCTGTTGACTTGTCCTTCTCCTGGACTGATTTAAACTGAGAAAGGAGCCGGCATCCGTACTCTTTAAAGATGTGATCCTGGATGAGAACCATTTGTGCGTTTCACCAGAGAATTTTACCCAGAATATCCTCACCAACCCTGGGGCCTCTGAGATGTTTTGGACTACAACTCCCATCAGCTCCAGCTGTTGGAGCTGATGGGAGTTGTAGTCCAAAACATCTCGGCAGTCCCAGGTTGGTGAAGGCTGGGCTAAGCAATAGATGCCATCTTTATGAAGCAATAATCTCCACAACATGTTTATAAAAGACATCTGTAATTCCGGAGGCTACAGAACAACTGAAAAAGCCTCTCTTTCTAAGCTCTCTTAAGGTGTGCTATCCTGACTCCACTTCAGACCTACTCACACTGACATATCCTCTAAGTGTCCTGATTTTCCAGGGATAGTCCCAGAATTATGAAAGGGGAGCGGAGCGAAGCACAAGGAGTCTTGATTATCTTATTATTATATTTATTTTTAAATATCTCCTGGCAGAAATAGAATGATCCTTGTAAAACAACAAATATAATGTTTTTTGGTATTTGACGAAAATAAAGAAAGCAATACAATAATTTGGAACTGTGTGTGAAAAAATAGTAGAAATAATAACACAATGAGTCTAACCGGAAGTCAAATGTATTTATTTTGTTTTGTTTTCCTTTTTTTCTTTCCCCCCTTTTTTCTCCCCCCCCACCCCTCTTCTTTTTTTCCTTTTTGTGCCTCCTTTCTTGGTCTTTCTCTTTTTGATTTGTTAAGAAAGTGATGAAGAGATAAAAGTGTAATATGAAAACTTCAGTAAGCTAAAAGTGATGTTGTGTAATTTTTCTGTTACTATTTATATATCGTTAAAATTGGATAATTGTAATGAATTGATGTTGCAATTACTGTGGTTTTTCTTTCTTTCCTTTGTTATTGTTGAATTCTAAATAAAGCATTATTATTATTACTATTATTATTATTATTTATCTTATTTTTTAATGCTCTGTGTCTAATCTTGCTCCTTATTAAAACTGATCGATTGGTGTGTGTTTTTCTTTTTGTAGAACTACTGAATAATAAAATAAAATAAAATCTGGATTAAGGGGTTTTCTCCAGACGATGGAGGGCATGTGTGTTGTGTCCTGTTGGTGTAAGTGGCAGCGGCGTTTGCCCTTCTTCTGATAGGAAATGCTCTGCAGTGGGGTGACAAAAATTGGGGGTTGAGGAGGGTCAGCTGGGAGTGAGAAATATCCCCATTTTCATCTGAGGAATGTTGGAACGTGTGCACAGACAGGGAAAGCCTGAATGGAGGTTCTGAACACGTTCAGGTGAATGCACTTAGAATCATAGGATTGTAGAGTTGGAAGGGACCCCGAGGGTCATCTAGTCCAACCCCCTGCAATGCAAGAACCTCAGCTAAAGCTTCCATCTCCTTTCTTGTAACTTAAAGCACATTGGTTTGAGTCCTACCCTCTGGGTCCTCGCTTGGATTGAGAACTCTTGCCTCATTGGGGTTCCCATTTGCAAGAAGCTGTCGCAGGACGATCACTTTGCTGCGCTTACAATCTCCCTTCATACTTTCCCAAATGTGCTAACTGTTGCCCTGGAGACCTTTGCCAAGAGCAGTTTAAACCTCCAGGATGAACACATGCAGCTAATTCTAGTTGTAATGCCAATTTCGCGCCAGCAGATGGTAGTAGCGCAGTTCTGCTTAATTTGTTTCCAGAGAGGTCTTTGGGGGGCGAAGTCTAGATGTGTTTTCCCCTTCAGATTTCAGATCCCAACAGTGTGTCTGCAACAGTCGAATAATAATAATAATAATAATAATAATAATAATAATAATAATAATAATAAATTTATACCCCACCGATTTCTGGGTGGCTTCCAGCAAGATATTAAAACATATGATGTTTTAACCCTGTGACTGGGTGGTCCCCTGCGAATCACTGTATTTTTTCTTCCTTCCTTCACCAGCTATAGAAGGATTGAGGAGTGAGTAAGTGATAACAGCATTTTTTTAAGAAAAAACAAAATGAATTTTAGATCTGCCTGCACAGAGTTATAAAAAATTCTCTCAGGCTTGTGCGGCAAAGGAGATCTCAACTTGAAATCCCCCTTGCTGAGATATAAAGGACTATTTCTGGAACGAAACCATGGTTTTCTTCTTATTTTTCAGAGTACATTTTTAATTCCTCTTTGCTCCCTGACGCTCCTCACTATTCTCCCCCCCCCGCCCGGCGCCTTTGCTTCCTTCTGAGGTTACTCTTCCTTGCTGCAAGTACAAGCTCGAGTTGCAAACAATGGTTTGCTCTGCAACACACTTGCCTGCTCTCGAAGGCACGCAGCCAGCTGTAGGCAGAAATAAATAAAACAGAGTGCTCTAGTGACCTAAACCCAGGTGCCCTTTCCCCCCCTGTCCTGGGGCCATTCTCAAAGAAACTGCAAGATGTCTGTGCTCCCTTTCATGCGCTGTGCACAGGAAGGTGTGTCATGAGCCCAGGGGAGCCATCTTGGAGGCGCTAGTTGGATCAGGATGAGATACAAGAGGAGCACAAGGAGGAGGAGTTGTTGTTTAGTCGTTTAGTCATGTCCGACTCTTCGTGACCCCATGGACCAGAGCACGCCAGGCACTTCTGTCTTCCACTGCCTCCCACAGTTTGGTCAAACTCATGCTGGTAGCTTTGAGAACAGTATCCAACCATCTTGTCCTCTGTCGTCCCCTTCTCCTTGTGCCCTCCATCTTTCCCAACATCAGGGTCTTTCCCAGGGAAAGTAAAAAAATTCCTTCCAGTAGCACCTTAAAGACCAACTAAGTTAGTTCTTGGTATGAGCTTTCGTGTGCATGCACACTTCTTCAGATACACAGAAACAGAAGTTGCCAGATCCTTCTATATAGTGAGAAGGTGGGGAGGGGTGTTACTCAGAAGGGTGGTGGGAATGGGAGATAGGCAGATAGCTGAGAGAGCCTGTTGACGACTCTTAACGACTGTAATAGGTCTTACAGGAAAAGGCAAGGGGTGAAAAGGTGAGAAATGGTTTAGTCATGTATAGTGAGATAAGAATCCAATGTCTTTGTTCAGCCCAGGTCTTTCCATGGTTTTAAGTTTGGTAATGAGTTGTAATTCAGCAGCTTCTCTTTCCAGTCTATTTCGGAAATTCCTTTGTAGTAAAACAGCTACTTTGAGATCTTGTATAGAATGTCCTGGGAGATTGAAGTGTTCTCCTACTGGTTTCTCTGTTTTGTGATTCTTGATGTCAGATTTATGTCAGTTTATTCTTTGGCGTAAGATTTGGCCTGTTTGTCCAATATAGAGAGCTGAAGGACACTGTTGGCATTTGATGGCATACACAATGTTAGACGATGAGCAATTAAATAGTCCCGAGATGGTATGTGTGATGTTGTTGGGGCCAGTAATGGTGTTGTCCGGGTGTATGTGGCAGCAAAGTTGGCATCTGGGTTTATTGCAGGCTCTGGTGCCAGTGTCTGTGTTAAGTCTGGTTGTAGTATTATTGTGGGTTAGGAGTTGTTTAAGATTGGGTGGCTGTCTGTAGGCAATGAAAGGTCTTCCTCCCAGAGCTTGAGAAAGAGAACTGTCATTGTCCAGGAGAGGTTGTAGATCTCTGATGATGCGTTGTACTGTTTTAACTTGGGAGCTGTATGTGATGACTAGAGGTGTTCTGTTATTTTCTTTTTTGGGTCTGTCTTGCAGCAAGTTCTCTCTGGGTATCAGTCTGGCTCTGTTGATCTGTTGTCTAACTTCATCTGCTGGGTATTTTAGTTCTGAGAAGGTTTGCTGTAGATCTCTTAGGTGAGAGTCTCTGTCTGTAGGATTGGAACAGATGCGGCTGTAACGTAGTGCCTGGCTATATACAATGGACTGTTTGGTATGTTTGGGATGGTAGCTAGAGGCATGTAGATATGTTTGTCGGTCAGTTGGTTTGCGGTATAAACACCACCAAAATAACTCTCTCCCATGGCTGTCCTTGTGCTAATTCCTAATCTCTCAGACTCGACTGTAAATTATTGGTATTGATCGGCTCCCTTTGATCCAGTATTTGTGCAGTTCTGCTGACCAAGTTTAGAGCTTTAAGCTCTCTGGTTTCAAGTAGCTCTGGTGTGTATTTGAACTTGGATATGCAGGTCATCCCTGTGTCTATATGGCTCATGGGGGCATTGGGTCCACTCCCTCAGCCACCAGCATTTTGTACTTGGCCCTGATTTGTGTAACTCAGGGTTCAGGTACAAGGCAAAGTAGATCTCATTATCCTGAAGTCTGTCCACCTCTGAACTAGAGTCCAATTCCTTCCCTTCTCTGACACCCCTATATACTGCTGTCTACTGAGGCAGCAAATGTTGCTCAGTCTGCGTTGAGTAAGTTGCAGTTACTACATAACCAGTGTAACCAGGCCCATTGTGATGGGGGATGAGTAGACCCAAGGCTTGCACAGTTTACTTCGTATTTTTGCTCAGATCTTGAGATCCACCAACTGACGCCAGGTGCAAAATAGTGGTGGTGGGCAGGTGGGCAACAGACTCATGAAAGAAACAAACATGGTGCCTCTATGTTCAGCCCAGGTCAAGAATTTGTTTTCATCAACAGAGTCCAGTCACACAAAACTCTGCTCCTGGTTTTCCGTACCTCCTGAGCTTCATTCATCCCAGCGGCTTAATTTAGAAGTTTTAGCATCTTCTTGTTGTTGCCGTCCCTAAACGTTTGCGAGTCAGGATCCCCGCTGGTCTACTCAAAATCATTCAAAGATCTACTACTAGAACCCAACTGACCTTCTGCCCAGGCCTTCATTTTGAGATGGAGCATTCAGTTAAGAGATTAGTGCAAGATGAAAAGCTGTCCAAAACAAATTAAAAGGAAATGGCTTTTATGAGCTACTGGGGTGGTCTCAGGGTGAAGAACCCATGAAATGCTGGGCTCAGGTTTTTGAACCCGGATTGTCCTCTGGTACTGCTGAATGGATGAATTCTATTGGCCTCTTCAGCTTGGAGTTGGAAGCTGAAAGCCAAGCTGGTGTTTGTTTATTTATTTATTGTTGCATTTTCTATACCACCTTTCCTCAAAGGAGATCAAGGCGGTACATATGGTTCTTCGCCTTCCCCATTTTATCGTCTATTTTTGGGAGCTGTGAATAATCACAGCCCTGAACCCCTCCCCCCCCCCGCTTTTTCGGAACTAGATCGCAGCATCCAAAATGTCCGCTGTGCTGTCATTGGGGTGGGGGTGGGAGAATGGGATGTCCCAGTTTTGCCAGGACAATTGAGGGGTATGGCATGTTTTTTTTAAAAATAGTAGTGATTAAGATTATATATATATATTTAAAAACCAGCCGTCACCAGCCCTTTCCACATAATATTGTTCTGCTTTTTCATAACGTCAGCTGTGGTCTGTTGCATTTATTGTGAGCTCAGTTGACGTAATAAATATGGCAAAGCAAGCACCATTAAGCTGGAGGGAGCCTTATTGCAGGCTGATTGATGGAATCATCAAACTGTGATCAGGGGACCCGAAAAGAAATACTCGTGGCTTCTTTTGTGCGAATTATATCAGCACGGCTGTTCTCTAGAGAACTCAAGAGTAATTCCTCCATCCCCCAGACTGTCATCTTTGCCAAAGGGTTTACTGGCCTGGAGTCCATTACGGCTGCTAATGCAGTCGGTCCCTCTTAGGATAGATTCTCTTAAGCCTGTCATCTATCAAACTACAAGGCCCTTTCAGTTTAGGTTCATGGCACAGTATACCAGGGGTGAGTTGCATGGTCCATTTAGCATGGCAGGGGGTTGCTTCAGGAGAATCTGAATTGCATTGTTGTTTGCGGTGAGGAGGACCTCATGGGAAGCTTCTGGACACTGAGCAAGAAAGGGAGTATGATCCGGAGTATGCAGAGAGTGCTTGGGCTGGCGGAAGAATAGATCAAGTCTACACATGCAGCCCCCTTCATGGATCACTGCCTTGTCATGGCGAAGGGGCTTGAATAACCCCAAGAAGCGATGAGCTATGCCGTGCAGGGCCACCCAAGATGGACAGGTCATAGCCGAGAGTTTAGACTAAATGTGATCCACCTGGAGAAGGAACTGGCAAACCACTCCAGTATTTTGCCAAGAAAACTCCATGGACATAAAAAGGGAGAAGCTTTGAGAAGAGTTTCCAAGGCATGCTCTGGTTCATGGGGTCACAGAGAGTCGAACACGACTAAGACGACTAAGCAACAACAACACATGCAGCAGAATCAATATGGCAGAGTGGACTGCATCATTTCAGGCAACAGGACTGTGCGTCAGGGAAGTGGAGATACCGGTTTTGAATATTCTCCCATGTGCAAAAGCCTCTAATACCAGGGTGAAAGGTTCAACCCCAGTCTACTTCCCACTGTGCCAAGTTTGTACAGACAGAGAATTTTGTTTTTAAATGCGGCAGTCGTGCCAAGTTTGGATCTCCCATCGGCAGCCTCTCAAGAGGCGCAGTCTCCGTGAAGCCACCTCAGGAGAAGCTTCTCCACTATCAGTGTTGATAGCACTGAAGGAAAACTCAGCTGCCAGCCCAGTTGGCTTCTGTGTGTGGAATGGGGAAGGGCGCCATCTTGTCTTTCGCCTCAGGCAGCAAACAGTCTTAGGCCTGCCCCACGACAGACTGTCTGGCATCCGGACAAGGCAATCGAGGCGGGATAGCTGGAGCCTCGGCTGACCCAAATGCCAGCAGGCCTCTCCAGCCCCTCAGAGGGAGATGAGAACAGCTGAGATAGGAAGAAACAAACAGTCAAGATAAACAGCCTCCCAGGGAGCCAATAAATAAGCTTTATGACTCTTAGAGCAGTTTGAGTTGCTAAAAAACAACACACTAGAACTTGGCTGGCGAGACTGACTGAGAGACGCAGGCTGAATTTTAAAAATAAAATAGATACAACATGTCATATTAATCCAAAGGATAAGGCGGCCGTGATAACTCAGGAGTTATCGCAAAAACGATGAAAGAAAAATGCCAACTGTTAATGTTGCATTTCTTATCAATATCTTTTTCTGTATAAAAAAGTTTCCCCTCAGGAAAACAGCGCGCCTGCCCTGGACGTGTTGTTGCTGGTGCAGATTTAGTACTTGGATTCATATTTTAAAAGTAGAAAGAGACTCTTCATCTTCCATTTGCTCTCTTACCGAGACCTATTCATCAGCCTAATGTGGGTGAGTCAACACAAAGGAGGAAAAAAGAGGATTATTTATTGTCTCCTTTATTTTTCAATGCATAATTCAAGGCCAGAATATTTTCCCAAAGGCAACACATGTTTACTTTTTAATCAACTGTCCTACATTTTTTTAATTCCTAAAGGGAAGTCGTGTGAGGAAAGAAATACGCAAGTTTGGGCATGGCCAAACTTCTGCATCCAAGGCACTTGAGTTCTGATGGGTGAAAAACAACGAATATTTAGAGGTTAGCTTAGCTCTAAATATTCAACACGGGGAAACAGCTACACTAGTTTTATGTTAAATCAGGAGTGGGAAATTTGTTGGACTTCTAGGTGCTGTTGGACTACAACTCCCATCATCCCTGGCTACTGAACATGCTTACTGTAGTTAATGCGAGTTGTGTTAAAGATGTAATTTTAAAATGCATAAGATGTAATGTTTGTATGCATTGAAGTAAAGTAAAATGTATGTAAAAGTTTGCATGTGCAAAGCAGAGAAGTTTGCATTAAGTGAGAGGTTCCACTCTAGGTGAATGCGGAAGGCTGGTGTTTTTTCATTTTGTTGTGTTTGACTACCTGATGACTCATCGCCAGAAAGCCAATCTGCCGAACTTTCCCAGCAGGAGAGGAAACCTGAGAAGTCAGTGTAGCTCCGCCATGGTAAACAAGCTTATGGTCTCTTTCTGGGACCAGGAAGAGGAAAGTTCCTGAACTACACAAAAACCTAAACCGCATTGCTTGCTACTTGAATGCAATGTGCTACTTTGTATTTTGTTCTTGTAATGTTTATATGTAACTAGTTTTAAGACAGTAGGGATTATTCAGTTTGCAACCTAAGGGTCAATCTTATTATCAGGAAGTCAGCTAACCAAGAGAGTTGTGGTGGAGGTGTTGCTTTGCAATCTGAAGAAAGTGCATTATGTCTACTGACGTAGAATGTGCTCTGATTTGCTGTGTAGTTCTTCAGTTTTTCCTTTGTATATTTGGTTGAATGTCTCCCTGCTATGTACAAGGCCTGAAGTATGACAGACAAAACTCAAATTATACCTTGATTTTGTTCCATGTTATCAGGGGAGCAGGGAAAGTCAGGCCTTGTCTCTGAGGCAATGGTGGCACATCAAGAGTCAAGATCAGACCCAAACCCCAAGAAGGATCTGGGCAGGCCAGAAGTTATTGACTAGACATTCTAATGAGTAGCTAGATCAGGGGGAGGCAACCTAAGGCCCGGGGGCCAGATGCGGCCCAATCGCCTTCTCAATCCGGCCTGCGGACGGTCTGGGAATCAGTGTGCTTTTACATGAGTAGAATGTGCCCTTTTATTTAAAATGCATCTCTGGGTTATTGTGGGGCATAGTAATTTGTTCATCCCCCCCCCATATAGTCCGGCCCACCAGATGGTCTAAGGGATGGTGGACCGGCCCATGGCTGAAAAAGGTTGCTGACCCCTGAGCTAGACTTTCCCTCTGTTTAAAAGCGTGGTGGGTAGGTGCGGCCAGTTGTTGGAGCAACTTCATGCTCCCATGCAGTCCCAGATCACAGCTCCTGATCATGGAATCCTGACCCCTGGCCTTGGCCCTGAACTGCCTTTGGAGAACCCTGGAGAAGGAGAAGAAGAAGAAGAAGAAGAAGAAGAAGAAGAAGAAGAAGAAGAAGAAGAAGAAGAAGAGTAGTAGTAGTAGTAGTAGTAGTAGTAGTTTGGATTTGATATCCCGCCTTTCACTCCCTTTAAGGCAGGGGTCTGCAACCTTTAAGACAGAAAGAGCCACTTGGACCCGTTTCCGAAGAAAAAAAACTGGGAGCCGCAAAACTCATCATTATAAAAATAACTTTTTTGTCACTTTTTATTATTTCTTTGTTTGACCCCTCAGAATTACTCCTCCTCATAGAAATAAACATTAAATTAACAAGTTACCTTTTTGTGTGTGTGTGTTCTTTACTCCCCTTCATAACAGTGACCAGCGTACATGCCCCCTTTCAATGCAGTGACCAGCGTACATGCCCCTTACAATGTAGCGGGCGGGCAGGCGGGTGGGCAGGAAGGTGACGTCGGGACGGTGCGTGACTAACGCACGCACTGCCCCCATGCGACGTCACAGCCAGTACAGTGCCCGCCACAGTGGGGAGTGTCGGGGCGCACAATGCGCCTCCTCCCCTCGCTAGTATCCGCCCCGGAGCCGTGGCAAAGGTGTAAAAGAGCCACATGCGGCTCCGGAGCCGTGGGTTGCAGACCCCTGCTTTAAGGAGTCTCAAAGCGGCTAACATTCTCCTTTCCCTTCCTCCCCCACAACAAACACTCTGTGAGGTGAGTGGGGCTGAGAGACTTCAGAGAAGTGTGACTAGCCCAAGGTCACCCAGCAGCTGCATGTGGAGGAGCGGAGACGCGAACCCCAGTGGTGTAGCGTGGGTTGTCAGCACCCGGGGCAAGGCAAGTAATTTGTGCCCCCTAACCTGTGGATTTGCGCCCCCTAACCCTAACCCCCAGATGTTGCGCCCGGTGCGGCTGGCCCCCCTGCACCCCCCACGCTACGCCACTGGCGAACCCGGTTCCCCAGATTACGAGACTACCGCTCTTAACCACTACCCCACACTGGAGAACCTTTCCTAAGATGGTTTTTATCGTAGCCTCATTGCTAGTGCCCAAGGGCACCTGAACTAATTTCTGTTTGCCTCCTGTAGCTGAATTTACACCGTCAGTCTGCTAGACGAAAGCTTGGCTTCTTTACTTGCAAGAAAGTGCACCTGTCATTGTTCTTGGACGGGAGCAGAACAAGCAGTGTTTGGGTTTCCACGTTGTTTTGAAAAGTGCAAATTAAGTCGGTTCATTTTTGCATTCCTGTACATACAGAAATCACGTTGGCCTCCCGGTGGGTGGCATCATCAAGGGGCTGCGAGGAAGATGAAAATATCCCAGGAGAAGGCCTTGAAAGAGATGGAAAGGCAGCCTGATCTGCTTTGGCAATCCCTTCCATCTTGCAAAGGAGCTCCTCTGCTTTCCCCTCCTTCGAAGAGCCGCTTTCCCCAACTGGATATTTTTTAAACAAACGAGACCCGAGACTTTCATTAGACTCTCAGGCTCATAGGCATCCATCATTTTACAATCCAAGATCTGCAACTCTTCATCCGGTAGATGCTGTGCGGCTGTTGCCGAGAAAAGAACCCAGTGCCTGCATTAACGCTTTTCAACTTCTACTTTTCGTCTGGCACAGATGGATGATGCAGAACGAGAGGTTAAAGAGGTGAAGAAACAGAAACGTGGCAAAGCGCCTGTGTAGCAATCGAGACTAGCGCTCCCCTTCAGAATGGCCACTTCATCTCTCCATTTTATTTGCGGCACTTCCAGCATCTTCTGCCCCTCCCGTGGGCCAACATTCGTTAACGTGTTTGGCTTATTTGGTATGTTTCTCTTCTTACAACATGACTGCTCCTTCAGCTATGTCTCAGGTGGTTCGTTCCTAGCTAGCTGGAAAATTCAGGACAGGCAAAAGCAAACAACTTCTTCACACGGTGCATAGTGAAATGATGGAACTTGCTCCCAAAGGAGGCCATGATAGCCAACAAACCAGATGTCTTTAAATTGGATTACAGTGGACGCTCAGGTTGTGAACGTGATCCATGCGGGAGGCACGTTCGCAACCCGCAGCGTTTGCAACCCGCAGTGCTGCATCTGAACACGCGCAGGTTGCGATTTGGCGCTTCTGCGCATGCACAAAGCACAATTTAGCACTTCTGCGCATGTGCGACCGCCAAAACCTGGAAGTAACCTGTTCCTGTACTTCCAGGTTTCGGTGGGTCCGTAAACCAAAAAAACCCCACAACCTGAAGCGTCTGTAACCCGAGGTACGACTGTAGAGGCATTCATAGAAAATAAGGCTGACTACTCTCCATGACTGGTATTTGGAACAAACTAGTTTGGTTTAACAAAGTTCACAGAATTAGTTCAAGAATCTCTGAACTGCAATTGAAAGTAGGTCCCGTAAGTGACATAATGTGAAATAAGTTTATTTTGCGGTTGAACTTTGAGTGGTATCTGGTTCATCTTCAAGTTTACTCGCTTACATGTTTCTCTTTTCATATCACCTCACACCATCGAAGCCAACTCCTAGGGCCCTAGGGCCCTTCATCCCACCCCCCATGAAACATTTGAGGGGGCCACCCCCTGCAAATTAATGGCCATTGCCCTTCAAATGGTGTGTGCGTGCCACATTGTGTAATCGATTATGTGGGCTAGAGCTTACTTGCCCCACCAAATATTTTATTCAAGTTGGCATCCCTGCCTCACACCGTTACCCTGGTAACCTTCTGTCTGCCCAGGCCCAAGAATTCCTCTCAAATGGGCCATCAACACCTTTTGACATGTTAATGCCTCTATCCCAGGTGAGGTTCTGGCTTGGAAAGGAAGCTTAGCCTGTATTTTTCCACTAGCCTCCAATCTTCCCTTCAGTACTCCAAATAATCAAAATCCTACCATTTATTAATTTCTAGGGTTTAGAGGGGTGTCCCCCGCCCAACTCACAACATGTTGGATCCCTCCACTACCCCATTGCGTCTAATGGTTATTGCGTCTAATGGTAGGACCAGTTCTGCTGGCTGGTGCCCCCCCCATCCTGCACTTTTAAACTGCTCATTATGATGACGGATGTGTGTCTCCGTGGCTTCTGAATTCTGCACTGAGGCCTGCTAAGCTCCCTGGTCAGTTCACACGGTGGTGGAGGCATCTAATGAACAGCTAGTGACTCTCTCTCCCCCCCCCCCGCCACCCACTGCCGGCAAAACAACAGAGGACACAATTAGAGATGGAATCGCCTTATTACCATGATAATCGGCTACAAAATAAAAGTGTTGGGGCAGAAGGTAATGTAATATCCAAGTGTTACGAGCCTCCAATTCAGGGAGGCTATTAGGAGGAAATGGAATAATCTTCCGTTTTTTGAAAAAAAATGAGGGCAGCTCGACTCTGAAAGGGAAGGTCGTTTGGCTTCTTGCCACAGAGATGGATTGAGGGACATTTACTGCCACTGCTTAACATTAATTTAGCTCCTGCCTTGGGCTTGAGAATGCAGGAAACAGAAGCAGGGCAGGGGAAATAGCAACCTTCCCCTTCAGATAGGTAGCTGCTTAGGCACCAATATTCTTCCTGTGTTCCATTCTCATCTCGTTTCGTCCCTTTTGCATTGCCTCCCTGGCCCAGATAACCATCTCCACGCATTTGTCTCGCACAAATAAGCTCTCCTTCTATGAACTGTACGCTTGAGTGGTTTACTCAGGCTTTTCTTTGTTATTAATAGTCATTGGGTTTGCAGCACCATAGAAGGGCAGAGTTGGAAGGGACTACTAAAGTCATCTAGTCCAGCCCCCTGCAGTGCAGGAATCTTTTGCCCAGTGTGGGGCTCGAACACACGACCCTGAGATTAAGAGTCTCATGCTCTACCAACTGAGCTATCCCAGACCTGCATGTCTTCCCAATATGTATTATGCCATGCAGGGGGGATGCTCATAGCTTAATACTGGGCAGTAAATTGAATGCTGGCTCCAGATTTAATTAAAAAATAAATAAAAAATCATGGTGTATTAGATTTCTTACCTGCTGATGGACATCCATGGGCAGGGGCTCATTCAAGGAACCTGCTTCTATTCACACAGACTTGCTTTATAAAATGTATATTGGAAGGTCGGCAGTTCGAATCCCTACGACGAGGTGAGCTCCTGTTGCTCTGTCTCAGCTTCTGCCAACTTAGGAGTTTGAAAGCATACCACTGCAAGTAGATAAATAGGTACCACTGTGGCAAGAAGGTAAACCCAGTTTCCATGTGCTCTGGCTTCCATCACGGTGTTCCATTGCGCCAGAAGTGGTTTAGTCATGCTGGCCACATGACGTGGAAAGTTGTCTGTGGACAAACGCCGGCTCCCTCGGCCTGAAAGCAAGCTGAGCACTGCACCCCATAGTCGCCTTTGACTGGACCTAACCGTCCAGAGGTCCTTTACTGGAGGAGACTCTTGAGAGTCCCATGGATTGCAAGAAGATCAAACCTCTCCATTCTGAAGGAAATCAGCCCTGAGTGCTCACTGGAAGGACAGATCCTGAAGCTGAGACTCCAATACTTTGGCCACCTCATGAGAAGAGAAAATTCCCTGGAAAAGACCCTGATGTTGGGAAAGATGGAAGGCACAAGGAGAAGGGGACAACAGAGGACAAGATGGTTGGATAGTGTTCTCAAAGCTACCAGCATGACTCTGACCAAACTGCTGGAGGCAGTGGAAGACAGGAGTGCCTGGTGTGCTCTGGTCCATGGGGTCACGAAGAGTCGGACATGACTAAACGACTAAACAACAGCATTATACCAAGATATATATGCAAAGGACTTTAAATACTCTACAATGTTCTGTGAACCACTCTGAGATTTTATGACGAAGGGCAATGAATGAATGAATGAATGAATGTTATATACATGCTAGCTATTATAATCATAATCATCATTTCCTTCCTACACAGAAGTGCTTTCTGTGCAGCAATTTTATCACCTTTACAGCACCCTCTAATTATTTCCAGCCTACTACAGCTATACCTCTCTTTGGAGCATTAAAGCAGCCTTCTTAGTTTAGGGTAGGGTTTCCCAAACTTGGGTCTCCAGCTGTTTTTGGACTACAACTCCCATCCTCCCTAGGTAGCAGGACCAGTGGTTAGGGATGATGGGAACTGTAGTCCCAAAAAACAGCTGGAGACCCAAGTTTGGGAAACCCTGGTTTACAACATCCACCAACCCATCACCAGTGATGCAGCTCAACAGCTGTTTGGCAAACAGTAAATCCCTTCCTTACTTTATTTGGTAAAGCCAGGCACTTCCTTTTCTGGCAGCGCTAATTCATCCTTTTCAAGGGCAAGGTACAAAGGAAGGATCAGAAGCCCTCTTGCAGTTCCCATGTTTACAGGTATAAATCCAAACTATTGGCCTGGTTTACACATAACACTTAGCCCTGGTTTATTAAACCCCGACCAGCAGCTAAACTCTGGCCTCTCTAACACTAACAAACCAAGATCTGTAGCTATGGCTTGTTGTTGGCTAACACATCTTGGTTTGTTTATGGCTTGGTGTTGCGTGTGAACTCTTCCTTAGCCATGGGCGTCCTATTCCATATGTTGGCCAATCTACAAAGGTACAAGGCAAGAGCTGCTGAAAATTGAAATAAACTTTGAAGAAACAAACCATGGTTTCTTTTTGTCATCCTGATTAACTTGTTTGCAAAACAAACCACAGCTTAGCATTACACACAAGCCAGACCATGGCTTTCCTCTGCAGAGCGTTACAAAATGCACCATCCTTTAACAAGCCCCCACCCACAAGAAAAAAGAAAATAATGCTATGCTATGCCATAACATAACATTACAGCATCCGCAAAAACGGCAGCTGTCCCTTGGAGATGCACGATCCAGACACTGCATTTCAAACCATCCCCGTAAAATGTTTTGCTACACTAAAGATGGCAGATGCAGTCCTTTAGGGTGAGTTCATATTTCTCTCTCAGCGGCGCGACCATACATCACAGCGTCTCTGTTCATTTGGGTCCCCGCTTTGAGAATGAGTCATCTTCCTCAGAAGCACTCTGTCGGCAAAGAGAGAGAGAAGGAAAGAGGGAGGCAGGGAGAGGGAAGAGAAGTGAGTTTTATTAACCACCAGAGAATCCACTTTTAGGAGCACACTTTTAATCCCAGGCTCAAGAGCCGGCTATTAATACACTTCAGCAAGGAAGAAACAATTCTCAGAACTGCTGGATGGTGAAGCGATGGCTGCTGTATCTACCTAATCCATGGCACAGAGAGAGAAAGAGAGAGAGGAGATTTTATCTGGGGGAGAAGCTCAGCGACAGAAGTAGCAAAATGAGAACACTATTTCCAATTTAAGGTTGTTTACCGCTCCCCCCCATCGCATTCTACCTTCCAAGCTCTTCGAAGAATAAGAACATAGGAAGCTGTCTTATGAAGCCATTAGTCCATCTAGCTCATGGGTAGGCAAACTAAGGCCCAGGGGCCAGATCCAGCCCAATCGCCTTCTAAATCCGGCCCACGGACGGTCTGGGAATCAGCATGTTTTTACATGAGTAGAATGTGCCCTTTTATTTAAAATGCATCTCTGGGTTATTTGTGGGGCATAGGAATTTGTTCATTCCCCCCCCCCATATAGTCCGCCCCCCCACAAGGTCTGAGGGATAGTGGACTGGCCCCCTGCTGCAAAAGTTTGCTGACCCCTGATCTAGCTGACTGGTGGCAGCTCTCTGGGGTTTCAAACAAGAGTCTTCTCCAGCCCTTTCTACATGCAAAGCGGATGCTAGTTTATTGGGGATATGATTTGCTCAAGGCCGGCCCTTTCATTAGGCAGAGTGAGGCAGCCATCTCAGGTGGCAAATGCTAGGGGGTGGGCAGCAGAGGCAGCTGTTTTTCCATAACTCCCTGGCCAAAGCATTCAGTTGAAGGACAGACTGTGTGTGCCACGAAGCCTGGTCTGCCCCTCTAGAACTGACCCGCTCCCCTCAGGTGCAGTGAAGGAGACTATTCCATTGACTGCCCTGACGTAAGAGTCAACGGCCAGTCCAGTCAGCTTCTATGCCTGCCGTGGGGAGAGTGAAGCGCCATCTTTGCCTCAGGTGGCAAAAGACCTTGAGCCAGCCCTGGTTTCCTCTTGCTCTCCTTCAGAATTCTCTTAGGCTGGGTAACATTACTGCTTACTCTGGCTCCAGGATACTCCCACCTCTGGTGCATGAAGCCACGTACTCAAGATGTCACCCACTATCCAAATCTATCTATTCTTGAGAAACGCCACTACCTGATGTGTTTCCCCTCAAACCAGCTTCCATCCGATTTGAAAAATGAAAGCCATATTCACTTCGCGATCAAGTTGAGGTGTGTACGTTTGAAGCATTCGTTTTTCAAGTATAGATGACAGCACATGTGCAGATGGGAGCGTCGTGAATAGGAGTTTGGGATGTGTGTGTGTGCAGGGGAACCAAACAAGTAATGCACATTGGGTGAAAACTCTCCCAATCCCTCTCTGTGCTGGCTCCCATCCCTGGACAAAAGATTCACCCTCATTTCAGAAAATCTCAAAGTTTTATTTAAAAATACAGTATGTGACGTTGGCCTCAGCTCAAGGTTCAGGTTACACAGTTCAAAAGATGCAGGCAGGGACTAAGATACATGACCAGGAGTAAGTGAAGACCTTGTCCCAACACATGACCCGTGTCTCCTGTTCGACTTTTACAGGGATGGGGTAGGGTACATCATTTGTGTGGTTCTTATCCCAAAAGAGAAGACAGTGTTTGCAGTCATGTCCCCCCCCCCCAGGATGTGTGTATCTGTTTGTGCCTGTGCTGACAACAATGTGCCCTTGGCAATGAGACTCAAGTCCAACCCTCTGAATTGGTCTGTGAGCATTTAGAAAAGGATGCTGTGATTACTAGGACCCAGCATGGTTTTCTCAAAAAGAGTAACAGAGTTAAAAACAGAGTAATAAGCTGGGTGGATCAGGGGAATGCTGTGGACATAGTATATCTTGATTTCAGTAAGGCTTTTGACAAAATCCCCCATGAGTTTCTTGTGGGAATCTGGTAACATGTGGGCTGGATGAAGTAACTGTGGATTTGTAGCTGGTTGACCGACAGAGTCCCTTTGTGCAAATGGAAATTGTTTTACTTGCACCGTTATTTAGTGAAATATTGTCCATAGTGTAGAGATCCCATGGACCTCTGTGACATCACCTCCTGCGAGGAACAAGCAGTGGGGAAACACATGACCTGTTCTGGAAGGAATCTCTATGAACTAGCTCCTTTGGCAACAGATTGCCTGTACGTGGCCATAACACAGCCAGACATGTTTGACCTCTTTAGCAGTCTCTTTTTGCAGCCAGAATCATAGGGTAGTGGATAGCTCAGTCGGTAGAGCATGAGACTCTTAACCTCAGGTTCATGGGTTCATGGGTTCCCACGTTGGGGGAAAGATTCCTGCATTTCAGGGGGTTGGGATAGATGATCCTTGCGGTCCCTTCCAACTCTATGATTCTATTATCCATACTCTGGTTGGAGGGGACCCCCCAAACCCACCTAGCCCAACCCCAACCTCATCACGAGATATCCTTTTAACAGCTCCGCATTTCCATTTAGATGAGGTTTATTCCCCAGGCTGCTCCTTCTGCCACTGCTGTAGTTCACCTTGTCTTTGAGATCAGTTTGCAGATATATACTGGGCCGCCGGTGCATCCTGCGCACATAAAATAACTCCCAAATTCTGTGCTCAAAGGAGAAGGGTGGAGATGCCTCGCAGTTTATGATATTTGGAGAAAAAGAATATCCAAAAGCTTGAAAATTGCATGGACGAGGTTAGGATCAGGAATGATGATTTCCCAAAGAGAAAACAAAAAAATTCCTTCCAGTAGCACCTTAAAGACCAACTAAGTTAGTTCTTGGTATGAGCTTTCGTGTGCAAGCACACTTCTTCAGATACCTGCACACGAAAGCTCATACCAAGAACTAACTTAGTTGGTCTTTAAGGTGCTACTGGAAGGAATTTTTTTGTTTTGACTATGGCAGACCAACACGGCTACCTATCTGTTCCCAAAGAGAATTAGAGTCAGAGAGCTTGGTTGGAGGAGACCTGGGCTTCCAGAAGCAGGATCACTGAGATGGTGTGGGGCAGGGCAGCAGTCCCATGGTTCGGGTGCACCAGCAGGAATCCTGGATGGGCTCTGTTGGCATTCCTGCGATGCTGCTACGGGGGTCCAGGACCACGGTGATGCCTCTTCTCACCAGCCTTTCTTGGTTCTTGGGTATGCCCAGTGCAGATGCCCCACCTAGCAGGAGAAAGAGGCAGTGCCCCATCCCAAATGACTACCCAGAGAGCAAGGGATGATGGGGGCAGCAGGAAACTGATGCTGATCACTGCAGCATCCTTACTTTCTTCTTCAGGGCTGGGCATGGGCTTGTTTCCCCATGCTCATTTTATTACTTTTGGTTTTAAATGCTGTAACCATCTTTTTCTACAACAAACAGTGCTTATCCCCAAGTAAATAGGTTCAACATCAGGGCAGCAGAAGCAGCTGTGATAGTGCTATGATTTGAGGGACTTTCAAATGCAAAACTGCACATGCTCAGAGTATTTATTTATTTTATTTTTTGCATTTTCTTTCTTTCTTTCTAACATACCAAGTAATGTTGAAGTAGAAGAGAAATGTTAATTGTGTTCTTTGCAACTGAGGCCAGGGTCTAAAACGACCTAGCTGCAGTGCTGTAGTCAGAGAGCCTTTCCTCACCCCAAAAACCTGCATGAAATATCTGTGTTCATTAGAAAATAAAGGACAGCGTTCAGTATCCTTCCAGCATGTTTACCGGGGCCCTGAGGAGACACAGAGGCAGCTTGAGATCACAGGGAACAACTCTTATCTGATCTTTCCCTGCAAACACTCGATAATAGACAGCCCTTGAAATTTCTCAGTTGTGCTCTGAGGCAAGAATCAAACTGGATACCGCTGGGGTTTCCTTTGTAGAATAATAATAATGCTTTAAAAGGTCAAATACATATGTGAGAATTCCCCAAGAAAGTCAAGAGTGGCAAAAGATGAATGGCGTTAATCTAACGGCGGAGGAGTAAATCTCCTGTTTCGTGATGTTGATATTGCTATTGATGCTAGGATAACATTTCATCTGAAAGTCATTTTATTATCATTTGGGGAGGGGTTTGCTGCTGGGTAGTTTTTCTTTCTTTCTTCTCTTTTTCCTTTTTGCTGTTGTTTGATACGTCTGTTTTGTGTGTGTCTGTGTGCCTGAAAGATGGAACTGTCCTAAGTGTTTGTACCTTTTCTTTTATGATCCAAATAAAGTACAAGAACAGAGCAACAGCCGCAAGAGCCCAGAAGATGGCACTGGAGTCGTGTCTTTCTTCCTCAACTTCTCTGGGAAACTGATTCCAGCGATAGCATTTTATGAATGTTAATTGCTTAGCAGCACAGTGCAGGACCTGGAGAGATTGGGCATCTTCTCCAACTGATCTATCCGCCTGTTTGAGGAGATAATAAAAGGCCCTAACAATAAGCAAGGCATCATGCACGGTTTTCTTAACATGCTGCTCAAACATCAGTTTTGCTCTCAGTTTCTTAACCTGCAAATCAGCACAGAATGTGCTTCCAATGTCTTTGTTGGTGTTTGCTCACTTCTTCGGCTGAGCCTAAAATCCTATAGATTCCCAGCTCTACTTTGGAGTTGCTGGGGGATGAACCTGGGACCTTTTGCATTGTAGCAGGAACCCCCCCACCCCAATCATTCTGTTTGTACAAACTTCACACACACTCACACTCACACACTACATACGCCACATTTTACTCCATATGACAAGGACTATCAAAGGGGGGGGGTGGCTTGGTTCTGGTCAGCCATAATCCCTTCACCATCCCAGCACATCCACAGGAGCCCTGCCCAGTTGCTATGTCAACCCTGATGATCCCAGACAGAAGACAATCAGGATCACAAAGAACTTGCATATGGGAGTGGATTCAGCATGGACTGAAACAAAGGACAATGATCAGATCTTCCCTCTGGGGGCAGGAAACTGCCAACTCCCCTTTGTCTCCTGGAAGTGACTCATGGGCAGGGGGAAAGAGGGAAGCAGCCAGGTGACAGGACACTCAGGTTACCACCACAACACCTCCCTCAACCCCTCCTTTCTGTAATGTAGGCATGATGTCAACCCCTTCTGTAATGTATGCATGATGTTTCTGGGGGTGGGCTTGACCTAGAGGATGGGAATTTCAAAAGTTTTTATAAGGTCTTGCACACCATCTTTCTGGGTCTTTCCTCTCTCCTGCGAGTGAGGGGAACACCCTGTTGCAACAGTTCAATAAAGGCCAAGCCTACAGGCTGCTGTTTTGCTCCAAGTTATCCTGGTTGGTGTCTTTGTTTTTGTCCAAGGGAGCCCTCGGATTTTTCCGGTAACAGTTTGGTGACCACGAAGGGACATTTGGTTCTCCTGCGAAGGTGAGGAGGGAGATAGAGGGGATCGGGCGCCACTGGGCAACCTTAGCCCAGGGATCCTTCTTCCTCTCCCTGCCTCCTCTTTGCGGGCGGTAATCAATCGTCACCAAAAGCTCAACCAGGGGAAGCAAAGGCAAGGTCAAGCCGGCTAAAAAGAAAACGATCCCGGGATCCGCGGGGGACATCTTCGAATGTGAGTATGGTTTGAAGTTTGTACAAACAGAATGATTGGGGTGCGGGGGTTCCTGCTACAGCATGAAAAAGAAATGCTCTACAACTGAGCCAAAGCAATTCTGAGTGTACATGTATAGAATTGCACTGCATGTGTTCATCTTCCACATGTTGAAATAATGCATTCAGGGGGCTGTACCTTGTAGTCATCTTTGTTTGAATTCATTTTTCTGCGCCCATCTCCCTTTGTGCTTGTTATTTCAGCTCATGGTGCTGTTATTAAAGAGTTGACCAGATATATAATGCCAAGGACAGGGGCTTTCATTCATCATAAAAAACCTAATTTGTCTCGCTTTCCCCACTGGTGATGTGATGTGTGTGCAATGTATGGAGAACTATCATGAGGATTGGACTGGAAGACATCTTTGGGGCATACCTGCAAGTGCCCTGAAAAAAAATCCCAGTTCCCCCTGCGAGAGCATGGCAGCCATTTTGGGCACTGTGATTTTGCAGTTTCGCACCAAGATCTCGCTCCAAAAAATGCTTTTTCATGGGCGCAATCTCACACAGCACCCCAAACGTATGTGGTGCAAACAGATTTTTATTCTGAAACTGCAGACCCTCCAAGTGTATCTGTTATGTTCTGAGTTGAATAGGATCCAAACTGCAGCAGTCTGATTGGTCCTAGAACAATAGGATCCAAAATGCAGCAGTCTGATTGGTCCTAGAACAATAGGATTCAGAATGCAGCAGTCTGATTGGTCCTAGAACAATGCAGCAGTATGATTGGTTGGCAGGAACCACCCAGTCCTGCTCCAGATAGAAGTGAATCCACAACCTGATTGGCTTACAGTAGAATACCGGAATTAGCCAATCATGTGCAGCCCATTGTGTAAATAATGTATATAAAGCAGATACTGTGAGGGGACTTCCATTCACTCCTCCTCACCACTATGAGCTGAATAAAGAGCATGAAATCACTTTGCGACTCTGAGTATATTTCAGTATCTATTTTCCAGGGATGTCCCTGATTTACAGAAGCCATCCCGATTTCTGATTTGATCCCAGAATGTCCCGCTTTTCCTTAGGAGAAATGTTGGAGGAAATGGAGTTATCCAACCCCTAAGCCAACTGGAGGTAATCCTGTATAGGGATTTATTTATTTTTGTAGTGTTTAAGTCTTTATTATGTTTTTGTATGTGTTGGAAGCTGCCCAGAGTGCTGGGGCAACCCAGTCAAATGTGTGGGGTATAAACAGTAGAATTATCATTATGGAATGGGATGTCCTTATTTTCATCGAGGAAATGTTGGAGGGCATGAAAGTGTGGCCCAGAGGAAAATAGTTTGAGCACCATAGAAAGAGAGGCTGCTAAAGTGGTCAGACCAGTCTCTTTGTTGTTGTCGTTTAGTCGTGTCCGACTCTTTGTGACCCCATGGACCAGAGCATGCCAGGCACTCCTGTCTTCCACTGCCTCCCGCAGTTCAGCCTAACTTTGCGAACACTGTCCAACCATCTTGTCCTCTGTCGTCCCCTTCTTCTTGTGCCCTCAATCTTTCCCAACGTCAGGGTCTTTTCCAGGGAGTCTTCTCTTCTCACGAGGTGGCCAAAGTACTGGAACCTCAGCTTCACGATCTGTCCTTCCAGTGAGCACTCAGGGCTGATTTCCTTCAAAATGGAGAGGTTTGATCTTCTTGCAGTCCATGGGACTCTCAAGAGTCTCCTCCAGCACCATAATTTAAAAGCATCAGTTCTTTGGCGATCAGCCTTATTTATGGTCCAGCTCTCACTTCCATACATCACTACTGGGAAAACCATAGCTTTAACTATACGGGCCTTTGTTGGCAAGGTGATGTCTCTGCTTTTTAAGATGTTCTCTTTGTTAAGCTAGCATTATATGTTAAGTATCTCTTGCAAAGAGTAGATAGAGCTGACTGGTTTGCCACAGAAACTACAAGGTGGAGATGCTCAAAGAAGCCTTCCCCAACTTGCCTTGGTGGAGGCGATGTCACTGGTGAGTGTAAGGAATCAATAGTCCATATAGTCTGCAGGAGGGGGGGGAAACAGAAGCCTGAATCTGTGCTGAAACCAAGAGCCTCCCTAGAAACCTAACGGGAGAGCAGTATCTGCTGAAGTCCTAATACAGTGAGCACTTATGTTCAGCCTATATCTATGAGCACATTAAACCATATATCATCAAGACACCACCGTCTCCAGTGACCTTCATTCCAAGGAAACCACACTCGAAGTTAGTGCTGGCACCCCGAAATCTCTCGCCGCTTGGAGACTGGGGGTGTCCATCACAATACGATCTGAAAGATAAGAAATTGCCATGAGGCACTGTGATGTGATGAGCAGAAGGACTCTGATTGCCTGTTAGTGGCCTATTCAGCCTTGACCATGATAATGAAGACACCTCCAATTGCACTGATAAGAGCCACAGATGAGAATTTCCTATGTATTTTGTTGTAACTGCAAATCACTTTGGAATGTCTCTGGTTGTGTGGAATGATGTATACAAATAGTGAATTAAGCTAATCCTGACCCCAGCAGGGTGGGGAGTTATGTGACCCCCCCCCATTAATACTCAGTTTTTCTCCCCAGAGGAATCTTGGAAAACTAGCTCTGGGCAGAGGGGAAAGGATTTCAGACAAAGAATTCTCAGTACCCACATCGCCAAACTACAATTTCCATATTTTTTTGGGGGGGGGGGAAGCTTTGATACGAGGTTGATATAAAATAGTAGTGCACAAATCGATTTATTTATTAGGAAATGTATATCATACCTCTCCATTCCAAGAGTCCCCAACAGATACAAAATGTACAATGAAGCAAAACAAATACAGAGAAACCAAGAGTGCAAAAACAGAGCAATGCTAAAGCCACCTATTGCATTGAGGTGAAAATGAAAAGCAACTCAAGTACAAGATTAAATAAAACCAGATTGCAGGGGTAGGGAACCTGTGGCCAGCTGGTAGCATGGCCAATGGTTAGGGATGATGGGAATTGGTAGTCCAGCAACATCTGGGGAGGGGGCAGAGGTTCCCCAACCCTGGCCTAAAGGTTAATAAGGAGGGAGCTAATCCTTCCACAAGGTTGGTGCCACTATGAAGAAGGCCCTGTCTACGTCCTGGGCAATGTTGCAAGTTGAGGGCAGGCAAACTCTGTCATTGAAATTCTACTCAATATTGATCCAGAGCAGATTTCAACGTATAGTTAGCAGATTAAAAACTTAAACATGTTGCAGGATTCCCCCCAAAATAGACCAGATGAAATTAATATTCCATCCAGCAGAGCTTTTCTGGTACTGAAGGCAAATGAGCATAATGGACACAAATCCAATACGTTCTGGATTGGCACTTTCTATAAGAAATCCAGTTGCAGCAGACTTCACTTAAACTTACAATCACTTATAATAAGTCTAAACCTTAACACTAAGCATACTATGTGCAGAACACCACACCAGAAGGAAAAGAGATAGAGAAAGTGAAGCGCAGGCTCCTTCTGGCCTATTATTATAGTCAGCATGACCATGACAGAAGAGGTAACAGAACCAGTTTACACCAGCTGTACTCAGCTTCCCAGAAGGAATAACCCAAACATCATGAACCCTCTGCTTATTTCTTTCACGTAGAGAAGCTTCCAGAACCCCCTTGAAATAAGTAGACTAGGAAAGATCTCCACACATCAGATCAATACTTTCTGCACTAAGAAATGCAAACTGACAGACTCGTGGTAAAAGATGGTCCTTCAAGAAAGCAGAAAGGTGGGATATAAATGCATTAAATTAATAATAACAATAATAATAATGATTGTCATGTCCTAGGCCCTGCTAAGCCTGGCACCAGCTCTGCCAGCTTTTTATTTGCATGTTTGCGTTTGGATCTGCTGGAGCATAATCCTTCCTGTTCCAGCATTCGAATCCAAGACACACACCATTGAGAGGGTGTCAGTGTTCATTCTTTCAAAGTGTACCCTTGTAGCTTCAAGTCTGTAGCACCAGCTGCTTTGTTTGGGGTGCAAAGGGGGCAGGCTTGCAAACTGTCGCTGGATCTGCTTGCCATGGTTGCAAGTCTCAACCCTCTCCCTACTTCTGGGCTCCATCCCACAAGGGCACTTTCCTCTTATTATTATTTCTTGTGCAAGACGGCTTTTCTGAATGCTGAAAAAAATCCTAGCATGAGCTGTCATCCTGACAGATGCCAATCATCAAAAGAAAACTGCCTCGCACACCAATCAGGAGGGAACTTGTAACAGATTTTGCCCTGCAAGCGCAGCTGCTTTGCAACCTTTGTTGTCATCATTTTGATTTCTCTGCAAGAGAAGGAGCTGGCCTGATCCAGCTTCTATTCACCACTGCTGGTTGAACCTTTTTCGACTCAGGGTTCCTTTTGAGGGCCTTAATTTCTTTAGAGGTGCAAACCCATTCCTGGAATGTATCACTTCGGGCAGCTGTTAGGGGATCGCATATCATAATGCTCCTTTATTATTATTATTAGTAATAATAATAATACATTCCTGAGTAGACTGAAGGCAGCATCCATGGATGCTAGCATAGTGCAACAGCTTGCTAAGTCACTTGGACTCTAATAGTACCCAGGTAATTTTAATAATAAGAATAATAAGTAATTATTAGCATGTTTAGTTGCCTGTTAATCCAGTTCTCCAGGCGACGCAGAGCAATCTAATTAACAAAAAATCTAAACACAAATTAGGTGGCAAAATATCAAGCCAGATTAAATGCACACCATCAGCACGAAAGTAATGACTAATTAGTCAAGATTAATTTAATGATTATTATCTTTAAATGACTAGAGATAAAGGGCTTATCTCTAAATGGTTATTTTGCATTGTTTTTTTTCTTTTAGGAAGTTATATTGATCTTTAAATCCACCGTCGTCCCTCCACCCCCAGCAATTAATATGCAAATACGGGGGTGGGGTGGAAACCCACCCATCTCCTAGCAACGAGAAACCATCCGCGCACGAGAACGGCCGAACCTTCCTCCCAGCTTGTTTCCCCCCAACGCATGCGCACTCCTCCTCCCTTTCCCGGACCAAAAGATGGTGGAGCCTAGCGGCTCATTCCTCCTCCTTCTCCGCCCCTCCCCTTCAGTCCCTTTTCTTGCACGCATGCGCAAACAGGTCCGGCAAGAAACCGCTCCTAATCCCCTCCCTCTCACTTCCTCCACCCCCGCCTCTCGATCCGGAAGCTCTCGACGCGGGAGAGTGACGTATAGAGGCGCTGGGCCGGCCGCTGCCGTGTAGGTTGTGGGAACCGGACCCACGTGAGGTGTCGCCGAGCGGCTGCCGTCGCCGTCGCGCTCGTGGTGTTGGGAGGAGGGGGGGGCGGAAAGAGAGAGGGGGGCGGGTGTTTGCGGGGGGCGGGGAGAGGCCCCTTTTCGCGGCCGGGATGCGCCAAGCGACAAAGGTACGGGCGGCTCGAGGGGCGGGTGGGGGGCGGGGTCCGTGTGTTTTGTTTCCCCTTCTCTTCACGCCCCCCCTCCGCATATTCTCCTCAGAGGTGAGGGGGCCGAGCAGGTTCGCAGGGGGTCGTGCCTGAGGGTGGGGGGAGGCTATCTGGCCTAGTCAGCCCCCCTGACCTGAGGGGCGGGGGGGGCGGCCTCCTGCTGGAAACCTTTCGATTCCTTCCTCATAACGGTGGTGTCTTTTTGCGGGCGGCCGGCCCCCCCTTTTTTTTAGTTTGGAAAGAAGGTGGGCCAGACGACGTGATAAGTTTTTATGCATGGCCGGAGAAGCTTTCCTTTCTCCCTCCCCCGTCACCGTGCCCCCTCCCCCCCCCGCGTATGTGGAAGGGCTTTCTTTTGTCTTCTGACTGCACGCCCTTGGGTCATCACGTTTGTCGTTGGAAGGGACCACGAGGGCCATCCACCAAAACCCGCTCCAATGCAGGAGTCTTTATCTTTTTGCCCAACGGGGGGCTGGATAGCTCCATCACTAGAGCGTGAGGCTTTTGGTGGTGGGATCGAGCCCCGTGTTGGGTAAAAGATTCCTGCGTGGCATTTGATGACCCTCGGGGTCACTTCCAACTCTCACTGTTTTATGGTTCTCTGATTCTAAGAGTCTCATGCTCAACCAATTGAGATTGTTATTATTATTACTTTCAATAATAATAATAATAATAGAAGAACCTGAGGCTATCCAGTCTGAAGATAAAAGAAAGCTTCTTCACACACAGGGGCATCGTTAACCCTGGGATTCACTTCCATGGGAGGTAGTGGTGACCCCAATATGGCTTTAAAAGACGATACGGCAGAGTCATGATGGGGTGGGATAAGCCTACTAGCCAACCATGGCTGTGTTTTACTTCCCCTTTCAGAGGCATCATGCCCCTCAGTGACATTTGCTGGGAGTCGCAAATGGGGAGAGCTGCTGTTGCAGCTGTGTGATGTCTTCAGGCTTCCCCATAGGGGCATCTGATTGGTTGCTGGGAGACCAGGATGCTGGGGTAGATGGACCATTAGCCTGATCCAGAAGGGCTCTTATGTGTGGGAACTGGCCTTCTTGGGGAGGGGTCAGGCTAGAGTAGAGAGGGTGGGTGCCTTGCTGCAAGGTCATCCTTCAAGAGCAGCCTTTCTCAAATTTTGGCCCCCAGATGTTGTAGGATTGCAACTCCCATCATCCCTGACTACTGGTCCTGGTTGCTAGGGATGATGGGAGTTGTAGTCCAACATTGTTGGGGGACCCAAGTTTGAGAAAGGATGTTCAAGAGGGTGCAGCACTTCTCTTTTTGCAAAGCAGTTGAGGTTTTCCCATGGGAAGGGGGCCGTTGAGATGTGTCTGGGTATTTGCTGTTGCTAAGCAAGTGGGTGCATTTCTTTAGTGCTGCTCCTGGGACAAAAATGTTTTGTGATTTTGCTGGCTCTTCATTAGAGAGAATGGGAACAGTTAAAGGTGGAGCGGCAGCAGAAACTAATCATATAGTGAGAGGGAAAGATGTGGAAATAATGTTTATATCCTACCCATCAAAATATATGACGTTCAAGAGAATATAATAATATAGATAATAATAATAAAAGATAACTACCCCCAAGTGTTGACAACCTACTTACATATATTTGAGACGAGGGGAGATGGAAAGATGAATATGAAACGAGGGGTGACTATGAGGCAGTGTATTTACGTGTGCCTAGACACGCTGACAGGTGAGAATGTGGATTAAGATGCTAAGTCAAGGGATTCACAGGGAAGGTGAGCTTTCGGGAAAATCCTGAAGAGAGAGCGAGTACTATGAGCATGCAGGTAGACTGATGCTATGAAGTATTATGTAGTGCATAGCAAGGACTATAGGGCTCATAGTTTTATAGGGTAAAGGAGTGTATGAAGGGATGTGAGACTGAATTCCTGTATTCTGGTTTTATTTTTTATGCATGAGATAAGCGAAAAAGCTTTCCTGCATAGTTTCACCAAAGGCAGAGATGGTTTGCTCATACACCCCGCAAGGGAAACAGCTGAGTATGTCCTCAGATACTTGCAAACATTTATGTCCTCAGGTGCATTCAAGCATTTGTTCTTCATTCAAAGAAATGCTAGAAACAATACCTTTATCCCTAGCTCATAATACTAGTACTTGAGGTTATCAGTAGGATATTCAGGACAGACAATTAATTTTTCCACACACATAATTTTATGCAATTGGGCTGCTACGAGCTACTGTGGTGACTGCTAGTTTAGATGGCTTTAAAGGGGGTTAGAGAGCCTTATTTTCCATAAATTGTATTTCTGGTTACTGGTCATGATGGCTGTATGAAGTCATCAGATTCAGAGACACTCTGCCATTGAATACCACCTGTTGGGGAGTGGCAGTGTGAGAGGACTGTTGCCTCCATGCCCTAGTTGTGGACTTCAGAGGCATCTAGGTGGTTCCTTGGGAAATGGAATGCTAAAACAGTGTTAGAAACAGAGATATGAAAGCTAGGAGCTAAACGGCACCTTAAACCTAGGTTAAGGGCACAGCAATGGAATGTCTAGGCGTGCTTTTTTATAACAAGAATACAAAGCTGAAAATGAACTGCAACTATTATGTTCATTTGCACATGGTCTAGTCCTTCCCCTTCCCACCCCCCTGATACTCTTAAGAGGGTCTCTTCTCCAGTCTTCAGAGAGTAGGTGGAAATGAGGAGGCAGAAAAAGGTCGTCCTCTCCTTCCACTCTTCAGTTTAAACCTGAAATCTTAGGCACAGTACTGCATCCAAAGCTCAGAAACTGCTCACACTAATGAAATTCCCTGTCATAAAATGCTCCTAGAACAATGTGAGTTTCGAACACTCCGCTGGAATACATGGGCCTTTGATCTGATCCAGCACAGCTTTTCTTATGTCCAAACTCGTTTATCTGAAGTTTGCATCAATGAAAGTTTACTCTGTGTAGAGTTGGAAAGGACCCCAAGGGTCATCTAGTTCAGCCCCCTGCAGTTCAGAAACCCTGCCTGCAGCCATCTGTGCATGGGCTCAAACCACCAACCTTCTGGTTAACAGCCAGATGCACTGCCCCATTGTGCCACAAGTGGCTTGGTAATGTCTCTTTGGCCATTCCCAGGGTAAAGAGCCTGGTCATAGGTGGGTAGAGCTGGGTTCTTATGAATATGCATGCTGTTTGTACTGAATACACACTAATACCTTCAAGAAGTATTTAGACATGAGCAGAGCAGGGAGCCATTATCCGTTGGCATTATATGTGATATAAAAACAACAGTCATAATCTCAGTGACCCCTTTGTCGTGGTGGAATTCTAGAAGGTGTAGTGAGTTCAGTAGTTATAACCTAATTCATACTGAAGCAAAATGCAAATTCTACATAATATCTGTCACGGTTTCTTCAGAATTGGATAGAAACGCTTGCTACATTTGGCTAAAGTAGCATATATTCAACTCATGTTTGTGTCATAATGTATAATTCCAAAAAGGCCTTACTATTTTTGTAGCTTCTGTTGAGGAATTCTAACTTGGCTCAGAACACCTCTAAATCCTTGTTGATTCATTAAAAGCTTTTGTTGCTCAACGCAAGGTGTTTAATTGGCTTCATAATCTTTACTTGTGCAAGCTGTTCTATGCCTGGCCAGACTACTTGTCCGTGTTGCCCAATTGTCTACTCTTGACTGGCGGTGGCTCTCCTTGGCATCCAGCAGAGGTCTTTCCATAATATCATCTATATATATTCTCTGATATATATATGTTACTTCTTTACAGTAATTTAACCTCTGCATTGCTGTGCTTTATTATTTAAAAATGATAAGAAGACGTTACTTGTGACTTCTTTATGGGTTACCATTGAGGTCTATGCAGATCAGAGATCTTTTAAAACAATAAGAACAAATATTATGAAAAAGTAACTTCAGTTACTGTTTGGTAGCAGTTCTGCAGGTTGGACCTTGAAGTACTTATAAGCATTCTTAAATTTGTGAAGTGTGTACTATAATTCAGATGTGCTTTGTTTATTGATATGTCACAGAAAGCCTTTGAGTTTTAAGCGGTTCTTGATTAAACTAATGAGAACAGGAAGTTTTAAAGCAACATTTGCAAGATAATATGCAGGAATAATAACGGGATCAATAATGGAGTGCTTGTTGTTGTTGTTTAGTCGTGTCCGACTCTTCGTGACCCCATGGACCAGAGCACGCCAGGCACTCCTGTCTTCCACTGCCTCCCGCAGTTTGGTCAGAGTCATGCTGGTAGCTTCGAGAACACCGTCCCACCATCTCGTCCTCTGTGGTCCCCTTCTCCTTGTGCCCTCCATCTTTCCCAACATCAGGGTCTTTTCCAGGGAGTCTTCTCTTCTCATGAGGTTGCCAAAGTCTTAGAGCCTCAGCTTCAGGATCTGTCCTTCCAGTGAGCACTCAGGGCTGATTTCCTTCAGAATGGATAGATTTGATCTTCTTGCAGTCCATGGGACTCTCAAGAGTCTCCTCCAGCACTATAATTCAAAGGCGTCAATTCTTCGGCGATCAGCCTTCTTTATGGAGTGCTACTTCTTTTCAAGTGACCTGCAGTTCTGTGCATTCTTGCAAATATTTTAATCTGAAATGGAGGAGTGGGTTCTTCTGAGTAAATTTGTACAGGATTGGGATGTATGGGAAGTACAGAAAATCAATTGAGTGACTTGGGCTGGAAAGGAATGAGTCCCTGCATTCCAGGATGCCCTAGGCCAATTTATACAGCTTATTGGAGGAGGGAAGAACAAGATTTGGGATCTTGCTGGTTTTAAGATGTTTGGACAGTCTTGGCTCTGCTTTTCTGTATTTCCCTCCTTTTACAGGCCTCCTAGTTTCTTATTGAAAAATCTAAAGGACAAGAGTTATAAAGTTGTTTTGCAGAACATTATCGGTGTTGGTATGAGAACTTAACGCCTTTCAAGTCCATGTGCAATGATGAAGTACATGGCAGTGCATCTGTGGTGGAGGTGATGCAGGTGGGAAGAAGACAAAGCTGATGCAAGTTGTTCTTCCTGATTCCATAAACTGAGGCCTAACATGTAATTACAAGTCAGATTCATCTGACTTCAGGGATATATCTAGTTTACACAATAAAGACTGCTGAAAGAGCCTGGCAAAATGAAATTATTTAGGTGTGAACAACTAGATCTTCAGCAATTTAGAACTTGGGCAGGAGTCCTATACGTTGATGATCATGCTTTTCAAGGTACAGGAGAAAGGAGTGTGAAATTGAGGAGGAGAAGGAACAGATTGGGAGAATGGGGATAGTAGCTTCTATTGAGCATCCTTGAATGCAGCACCCAAGCGTATTGTATATTTGAGTAAACAAATATTTTTTTGGGGAAAATATTGTTGTTGTTGTTTAGTCGTTTAGTCGTGTCCGACTCTTCGTGACCCCATGGACCAGAGCACGCCAGGCACTTCTGTCCTCCACTGCCTCCCGCAGTTTGATCAAACTCATGCTAGTAGCTTCAAGAACACCATCCAACCATCTCATTCTCTGTCGTCCCCTTCTCCTTGTGCCCTCCATCTTTCCCAACATCAGGGTCTTTTCCAGGGAGTCCTCTCTTCTCATGAGGTGGCCAAAGTATTGGAGCCTCAGCTTCACGATCTGTCCTTCCAGTGAGCACTCAGGGCTGATTTCCTTCAGAATGGAGAGGTTTGATCTTCTTGCAGTCCATGGGACTCTCAAGAGTCTCCTCCAGCACCATAATTCAAAAGCATCAATTCTTCGGCGATCAGCCTTCTTTATGGTCCAGCTCTCACTTCCATACATCACTACTGGGAAAACCATGGCTTTTACTATACGGACCTTTGTTGGCAAGGTGATGTCTCTGCTTTTTAAGATGTTGTCTAGGTTTGCCATCGCCTTTCTCCCAAGGAGCAGGCGTCTTTTAATTTCGTGACTGCTGTCACCATCTGCACTGATCATGGAGCCCAAGAAAGTAAAATCTCTCACTGCCTCCATTTCTTCCCCATCTATTTGCCAGGAGGTGATGGGCCCAGTGGCCATGATCTTCGTTTTTTTGATGTTGAGCTTCAGACCATATTTTGCGCTCTCCTCTTTCACCCTCATTAAAAGGTTCTTTAATTCCTCTTCACTTTCTGCCATCAAGGTTGTGTCATCTGCATATCTGAGGTTGTTGATATTTCTTCCGGCAATCTTAATTCCGGCTTGGGATTCATCCAGCCCAGCCTTTCGCATGATGAATTCTGCATATAAGTTAAATAAGCAGGGAGACAATATACAGCCTTGCCGTACTCCTTTCCCAATTTGGAACCAATCAGTTGTTCCATATCCAGTTCTAACTGTAGCTTCTTGTCCCACATAGAGATTTCGCAGGAGACAGATGAGGTGATCAGGCACTCCCATTTCTTTAAGAACTTGCCATAGTTTGCTGTGGTCAACACAGTCAAAGGCTTTTGCATAGTCAATGAAGCAGAAGTAGATGTCTTTCTGGAACTCTCTAGCTTTCTCCATAATCCAGCGCATGTTTGCAATTTGGTCTCTGGTTCCTCTGCCTCTTCTAAATCCAGCTTGCACTTCTGGGAGTTCTCGGTCCACATACTGCTTGAGCCTTCCTTGTAGAATTTTAAGCATAACCTTGCTAGCATGTGAAATGAGTGAAATTGTGCGGTAGTTGGAGCATTCTTTGGCACTGCCTTTCTTTGGGATTGGAATGTAGACTGATCTTCTCCAATCCTCTGGCCACTGCTGAGTTTTCCAAACTTGCTGGCATATTGAGTGTAGCACCTTAACAGCATCATCTTTTAAAATTTTAAACAGTTCAGCTGGAATACCATCACTTCCACTGGCCTTGTTATTTGCAGTGCTTTCTAAGGCCCATTTGACTTCACTCTCCAGGATGTCTGGCTCAAGGTCAGCAACCACACTACCTGGGGTGTATGAGACATCCATATCTTTCTGGTATAATTCCTCTGTGTATTCTTGCCACCTCTTCTTGATGTCTTCTGCTTCAGTTAGGTCTTTACCACTTTTGTCCTTTATTATGGTAATCTTTGTACGAAATGTTCCTTTCATATTTCCAATTTTCTTGAACAGATCTCTGGTTCTTCCCATTCTGTTGCTTTCCTCTATTTCTTTGCATTGCTCGTTTAAGAAGGCCTTCTTGTCTCTCCTTGCTGTTCTTTGGAAATCTGCATTCAATTTCCTGTATCTTTCACTATCTCCCTCGCATTTTGCTTGCCTTCTCTCCTCCGCTATTTGTAAGGCCTCGTTGGACAGCCACTTTGCTTTCTTGCATTTCTTTTTCATTGGGATGGTTTTAGTTGCTGCCTCCTGTATAATGTTGCGAGCCTCCATCCATAGTTCTTCAGGCACTCTGTCCAGCAAATCTAAATCCTTAAACCTGTTCCTCACTTCCACTGTGTATTCATAAGGGATTTGGTTTAGATTGTATCTTACCTGTCCAGTGGTTTTTCCTACTTTCTTCAGTTTAAGCTTGAATTTTGCTATAAGGAGCTGATGATCTGAGCCACAGTCAGCTCCAGGTCTTGTTTTTGCAGACTGTATAGAGCTTCTCCATCTTTGGCTGCAGAGAATATAATCAATCTGATTTCGATGTTGCCCATCTGGGGATGTCCATGTGTAGAGTCGTCTCTTGTGTTGTTGGAAAAGCGTGTTTGTGATGACCAGCTTGTTCTCTTGACAGAACTCTATTAGCCTTTGCCCTGCTTCGTTTTGATCTCCAAGGCCAAACTTGCCAGTTGTTCCTTTTATCTCTTGATTCCCTACTTTAGCATTCCAATCCCCTATAATGAGCAGAACATCCTTCTTTGGTGTCACTTCGATAAGGTTTTGTAAGTCTTCATAGAACTGGTCAATTTCAGTTTCTTCAGCACCAGTAGTTGGTGCATAAACTTGGATTACTGTGATGTTAAAAGGTCTGCCTTGGATTCGTATCGAGATCATTCTATCATTTTTGAGACTGCATCCCAGTACAGCTTTCGCCACTCTTTTGTTGACTATGAGGGCCACTCCATTTCTCTTACGGGTTTCTTGCCCACAGTAGTAGATATGGTAGTCATCCGAACTGAATTCGCCCATTCCCGTCCATTTTAGCTCACTGATGCCCAGGATGTCAATATTTATTCTTGCCATCTCATTTTTGACCACATCCAACTTACCCAGGTTCATGGTTCTTACATTCCAGGTTCCTATGCAATATTTTTCTTTACAGCATTGGACTTTCCTTTCGCTTCCATGCATATCCACAACTGAGCGTCCTTTCGGCTTTGGCCCAGCCGCTTCATCAGCTCTGGATCTACTTGTACTTGTCCTCCGCTCTTCCCCAGTAGCATGTTGGACACCTTCCGACCTGAGGGGCTCATCTTCCAGTGTCATAACTTTTATATGCCTGTTGTCTTTGTCCATGGAGTTTTCTTGGCAGGGATACTGGAGTGGCTTGCCGATTCCTACTCCAGGTGGATCACGTTTGGTCAAAACTCTCCACTATGACCTGTTCATCTTGTGTGCCCTGCTCGGCGTAGTTCATAGCTTCCCTGAGTTCTTCAAGCCCCTTCGCCACGGCAAGGCAGTGATCCATGAAGGGGGGGGGAAATATACTTTATATAAAATAACTTTTAGTGTTGGGAACTTGGTGCAGAAGGACAAGAGTGCATAGTGCTTCACCAGCAGAGATTGATTAAGGAAGAAGTGCACTACCAGTTTTGCAAAGTACCGTATTTTTCGCTCTGTAAGACGCACTTTTTCCCTCGTAAAAAGTAAGGAGAAATGTGTGTGCGTCTTATGGAGCGAATGCAGGCTGCGCAGCTATCCCAGAAGCCAGAACAGCAAGAGGGATCGCTGCACAGCGATCCCTCTTGCTGTTCTGGCTTCTGGGATTCAGAATATTTTTTCTTTTGTTTTCCTCCTCCAAAAACTAGGTCCGTCTTATAGAGCTAAAAACACGGTAAGTTCACTGTGAATACCATGAAGATCTGCAGAAATTCTCTTGCTGATGCAGTGAACAAAATAGGAGTCTTTAGTTATTTAGGGTGGGATAATAACATGCAGCGCCCCTTTCACCCCAAAATGTTTGTGTGGCTATAGAGTAGTCCTCCCCACCCCACCCCGGTTTTATTCTGTACGTTAAAACCTAATTCCTCCTCTGTGAGCAGTGTTACATACTTGAATATGTTTTAGTATTTAAACCCATTTTGATTTTTTTTTGATTGAATCGGGATTTCCCTATGGCAATGGTTATTGTAGAGGAAGGATGAAAAAAATTACCCACCTGCTGTGCCAGTCAGAAATAATATTTTTTCAGTCCGTTTTGTACTAGCAGTCTTATTTGTGCCAATCGTTGCATGGGAATTATAAGACACCCCCCCCCGAAAAATCAGTGCAGTTTGGAAAGGTTTAGTTTACGTTACCATCATGATTCAAAGCGGTGTCCAAATATATCAGAGCATGGATAAACACCTACCCATTAATCTTGGGAAGAGTCATGCAAAATTTGGTTAAAAGATGTCCAAATTAGTGGCAAACAAAATTTCCCGAATATGTGTTAGATAATGTTGATTATCCTCTCTAGGAAGTTCTGCTGCACATATACTGGTTTCAATACTTTCTCATTTTCATGATGATTAAACTTCTTAAAGCAGCAAAAACCGCTGATTAGCAACTGTTTTCTAGTCACATCTTTCCAGTTTGCCCCCTGGCACTGAGTAACTTGTCCACTTCTGCTTTTGAAGTTTGCATTTGTTGCTTTTGTCACTTGCCAATGATGCGGTCAGCCCTTAAATGTTGGTACTAGAATAAAATGTCTTGTTTGCAGTAATGTCTTGTGCAGCACATGAAAGTCTCCTAAAAACAAAACACTGATGTGATATAGTTTTAACTTTTAAATGTGTAAAATGAATTGATTTTGTGCAGTTCATGGTGTCAGCTAGAACTCCTGATGCTCTGCCCTTCTGTGGATAGTATATTGAAGCTTTTATTGTCACGAAAGCTCCCAAAAAAGAAAAAGTGTGGACAAAACTCTAGGAAGGCTTCAGTAGCCTCTTTGAATGTGCGGAACTTTCCATGCATAAGAATTTCTGCGGCTCACTGTTGTCTGAGCAGTGAAAACAGAGGCTAATGAGTTGAACTTTCTGTTCTGTTTGTGCTTCTATCTTCATGCTTTGTTGCGGTTTTTGGTACTGGCATGGGAATGGGGGAAAGAGCAGCAGCAAGCCATTTTAATGTTAATAGTATGTGCATATTCAGAACCTTTCCCCCCCACCCCTAAGCAGAGTTAGACAAAACAATTGTTTGACTCCAGTGCCTATTGTTCTTGGCCATTGGCTATACTGGCTGGACCTGATGGGAGTTGAGAACCTAAAGCAACCAGACAGGCAGTGTTAGAAACTGGGATGGAAAGCTGTTCACCACATGGCTCCTGGAACCTGGGTTATATGTGTGTGCAAAAACAGAATGGCTAGTTGCCCCCCCCCCCCCAATGTAGCAGCACTCTCCATTTATTTTTTTGTAAATAATTTATTTGGTTCCTTTTACAGTTAGTGGTATTTGGAGGGTTGTAACCAGCCATAGCAAAACAGGTTATACAGAGAGGACAGTAACACACAGTGAAATTCATGACTGAGTGGGGATTTGAACCCAGGTCTTCTAGGTCCTAGTCCTACAGAGTCCAGTGTTAGAAACCCAAGATATATAAGGTAGGGGCCAAATGGCTCCTTGAACGAACGTTTCAGTCACAAAAACAGAATGCCTAGTCTTCTTTTTCAAATGATGGACAGACTGTGATTGATTCTCAGTTAAACATCTGGATAGTTCAGATGATAGCCTTGAGCTACGTTAGGAACTTTGAGAACTTAAAGAAGAAAAGTCACGTAATCCAGGGAAAGCCCACACACATGTACATTGGCCTATTCCTACCTCTCTTTCTTAATGTTGACACTGACCATTCATAACGTAATAATATTCTTCACAACTGTGAGCAGGGTGGTGGGGTAATTGAAGAGAAGCTACACCAATTAGCTATAATTTGTTCACTGCTCCTGCTCAGTGTGCACAGAAAAAGCATTTGGGCTCCTGACATTCATTCTGATTGTTCAGATAAAATATTACTTGATAGAATTCTACAGGATGGGGTAGAAGTGTGTGATTTCCAGAAATGCACCTCCAGATGGAGGAGATGCCAGGCTCTTTTGTTGCCTATAAGAAGGCTATTATCATGCCTATGTACTGTCTTATGGTTCTTGTTCTCAGTTTATACAGTATAGTCGTGATGCCTATATGCTCCCTCCAGGTTCAGACAATATGCCTCTGAATACCAGCTGCTGGGGAACAGCTGTGAGAGAAGGCAGTTTTATCAACGTTCTACTTTTGGTTTTCCCATATGCTTCCCATATGCTTTTGGTTTCTCACTGTGGGAAGTGGGGTGCTGAACTAGGCAGGTGTCTGGTCTGATCCACCATGGCTCTTACACATTCTGACATCTAATGCTCCTAATTTTGCCACGCCGACTCCTGAAGAGAGGCCCTAGCTGCACCGATTTTTAAGAGCACATGTCAAGTGACGGATCACATTAAGTATCTAGGTGAGAGGCTATAAGTTGCTTCTTGTGTATTCAGAAGGATATGTGGGCTGCTGAGCACCACTGCCTTTGCCCTTGGCTTTTCCTTCCTTCCTTCCTTCCTACCTACCTACCTACCTACCTACCTACCTACCTCTTGCTCTCAAGTGTGCAACAGAAACTATTTTTGATCCTCTCTTGCACTTTCATCAGCAGCTGCACATTTCGAAAAGCATTGGGTACCCTCCAAATGTACTTTTCATCTCTCTTCAGCGATGCTTAAAGGATTACTTTTTCACCGTTTCTATTCAGCGAGCCACCTGCCTTCTTTCCAATCGAGCCTCTTCAGCAAGCAGGCATTGACAGTTCCTGAAAGTATGACTCTCGTTCTTCCTGTAGTCTGTTAAGCTTCCCTCCCTTGCTTTTCCGTCACCTTCCCCTTATTTCCTTCCTTCAACTTTGTTCTGACTTTTGTTGTATTGAGCTATGCACTAATCAACATACACTTCTCCTCAAGAGGTCCTCTTTACTGGTTGCCAATTGCTCCTGTGTCTAGCTGTAACAGAAGAAGCTTTCACTGTTCATGCTCTTGCATTACACATCACCATGGCAGTGGGGTTGGACTGGCGGAGACTTGAAGGGAAGGTCTGTAAAGGACCCTGGCAGTATAAAGCCAAGGTAAAATAAAGTGGCCAAGAATGAATAATTTGGGTCACAGGGAAGGGCTTAAGTTTCCACTGTCACATCAAACTACTATCTACTTCCTGGCAGAACTGCTAGTTCTGCTTTTGTCTCCCTTATGGTGGACAAAAGCGTGACATAGTTCTTGGAAGCACAGTACTTGTCCAGGTGTTGGCATGTTTGAGGGATCTTTTCCAGGGTGTTATAGAGCCCTTTATGCATCCTAATCCCTCGTGAACTGCACCCTGTCACATTGCCCTGAAGAGAAGAGTCATTTCTCTTTGCCCAGGCTGCCTGTGCAACTTGGAAACCTGATCTTTCAGGAGTTCCAAATTTCACAGGGGACCCCACCTGTCTTCTCCCTTTTGCAGACGTTTGCCTCCAATATATGAATGGAGATGAGGACTGCCAGGTGAGGCAGAGCTAGCTTGTTGGTCCGCACTCTTCCTTCCACAGATCTAATGTTGCGGGGGTATCAGAACACACAAATAAGACTCAAGTTAAGGAGCAAAGTAAACTGAAGGCGCTAAATGGGATTTTTCCAGCCTTGTTCACAATGTGTATTTGCAGTTTTATAGTGATTTTTATTTAAAAAAGATTGCGTAAAGTTTATATCTGCAAATTCTAAATACAGTTCTTCAATAAATAAACTTAATAGCTAAACCTATGCACTAATAACTAATTAAATACAGCAATTCTTGTAAATCTTCTTTAAATATACTAATTAATTACTTGAAAAGAATAACAGAAATCCAATTCTTTTCAAAAGCACATTTTAATTTTAATTGGGCTATTTAAGCAGACTGTAACTTTCAATCTAGCCCCTTTGCTCTGTAGTTGATGCTTCCTAATTTTGTTTATTTGTTAGCTCTTTTCTGAACCACGTGCATAGTTTAATTAAAAAAACAAAAAATGAGATCCAACACAATCTCATGTCCTGTCATTCTTATTAGGGTCTCCCCCCCCCTTTTTCTTTGGAAATTGGCATGTCCACCACATATGACAATTTCTGTTCTTTTTTCTGACTGCTTCCTAATTCTGTTTAGCTTATTTGGGTTGTTTTCTCTTTTTTAAAATAATAATAATAATAATAATAATAATAATAATAATAATAATACCAGTTACAAATAGCCTGCAACACTGTGCAATTTTTCACTGTGCTGAAAAAATAAGACTGTTCAAACTGGCTAGGGGGGAGGTTATATACTACATAATAAGTATTTGCATGGTGTTGCCTTTCACAACCTGGTGCTCTCTAGAAGGTTTGGATCACAGCTCCCAGTTGTGCTGGCAGTCTGATGGAAGCTGTTCCCTCCAGATGAGGAAGGCTGGAATAATGCCTCAGGTGTTAGAAACACTTCACAAACAGTTTCTCAGTAACCCTGCAAGGTAGGCTAGCATTGCTGCCATATTGCAGATGGGGCCATGACACTGAGCTTAGTGGCATTTTGAGGACACCTGTGCCTGGGATGAGAAACTGTCCTGTATTCCTAGCCACTGCTCTCCCACCGGATCTTAAAGGAAAAGTAGCTTATTTCCCAACATGCCTTTCTCAAATTTTCCCATAACCTCTTGCCTTCCTGGCAGCACAGTAGACATCTGGTTCATAGCTGTCAACTTTTCCCTTGTGAGGAATCCTATTCAGAATAATGGAATTTCCCTTAAAAAGGGGGAAACGTTAACAGCTATGATCTGGTTTGCAAAGGGATGCAAATACACATGCAGAATTGGGGGCACATTGGTGACTGGAGGAATAAGGAGTGGCTCAACTAATTGGGGCTGAAGTCACAATTTGAACCATGTCAAGTGTAGCTCTGGCAAAATGGGCATCTTTAACACAGATCAGTAAACAGGAGAGACTTGAGTTCTTCTGCATTGCACTGATGAGCAAGGGTGTGGTTGCCTCTGGTCCAATCAAACAGCAAGTTTTTAATGACCAGGAAAGAACTCATAGTCCCTAGTATGTCTCTGCAGTCTTCCTCAGGAAACTTACCTTGCTGCATGCAAAAAACGGGTTCTGAACAGTTTGTGTTGCTGGAGGGCTTTGAATGATGGAACTTTTTAAGTTCTCTGTGGTGTAACTTGTTTCTTTCTTGTGTTTCCTTTGCTGTTGCAGCTGCACTTCGAGATCATAATGCAGCAGAAAAATGAAAGAGCATAGGAGAAAAATACAGCGGAGAAGTCGGTTGCTGGCCGGTTATCGAAAATGGACGGTGGGATTTTGGGGGCTGAAGCAGTACTGCTTCCAAAGGAACCGTCTTTCTCTACTTAAAGGAGGGAGGCGAGGCACTTGGACCTCTGTGAGCCTGAAACAAACGAAGCCCTGCAGAAGCAAGAGTCTTTGGCTCCAGAGGAAGTGGGCTCCTGAAGTGTTCCTAAATGCAAACCCCCAGCAAGTTGTACCTTTTGAAAACTGCACCTTTCCACAAAACATACACAGAAGCTTTTTTCCTTGGTGCAAAAGTGGAGGACCTGTTACAGTGGCAGAGGAGCTGGGTGGCGCATCCTTTCAGAGCGAAGAACTTCTGAATAAATTTTGCAGTTTAACGGTTGACCCAAAGCCTTCTCAAAGCAAGCAGCACAGCACCGAGACCAGCAATACTACCTTCCTGGTAAAAGAGGATGGTCTTGCTCGGAAGGTGGGCGAGAGCAATAACAGTGGCGTTGAGGTTCTGAACAACTCCAGAAGGAAGTGCTGCTGCCAAGGCCTGGAGCAAAATGGAACTTGTGACCTCCTGACTATAAGGAGGAGGCCTAGATTTAAAAGGTGTACTTTAAAAAACAGATCTCTATTTATGATGTATAAGAAACTTTCTGCGGTCAAGTTTTGGATTAGAATCGCGAAATCTCGTCCCAGGTTTTGGAGAGGCAAGACGTGCAAGTTGAGCATAAGGAGGCCGAGCTGGGTGGAGAAAGTAAGCAGAGATTGGCAAGAGGACCTCCGCCGAGGAGTCTCTGGGGCCTCGCTTCCCTCTTGGAAACTGAAAAGTAAATCTCCCTGGAACCTGTTCAGCTTGTCAGATATGAACAGTCATATGCCAGGACCATTGATTGAGGAGAGTCAAACACACCTGCCTGACGCCTGCCTCACCCAGGGCGCACGCTTGCCCTGCCGGGAGCTCCATTACAAGGAACTTGCGCCCAGAGACCAAAATGGCATCGCTGAGCCCTGCGTGCCGGAGTTGCATGGAGCAGAAGCGGCATGTGGAGCACAGCCTACTCACAAAGAGGAAGCGCAGAAGGCACCCGCACTGGACAGCTGCCCTGATAGTTTCGTCTCTGTGACGGAGAAAGAAAGCTCGGTTTTAGGCCCAGGAGATGGAGGAACGAATCAGTTTACGGGTGCCGGCGAGACAGTGCTGGGGCCCTCCAAGGCAGATTTGGGCACAAACGACGGCTTTGCTAATGGGCCTTCTTCCGTGGAGCTAGCGCAAAATGAGGACAGTGGTCAGATGGAGGTGGAAGGGCCCATGAGCATGGACGTATTTGGCGCAGAGCTCTTAGATCACCCGTACTGTAAAAGCCCTCATGATGAGCCTCTGAGAGGAAGCACAGGACAGAAATCAGGGACCCAAAAGAGTGGGAAAAGAAGCAGCCAGAGAGCTTCTTGCGTCACTGACGAGCAGTTGGCTGTGTGGCTTTGTGGTATATAGCAACACTCTTAATGCTTATTGCTGGTTTTGTTTATTTATGCTATGAATCTGGGTGCTGTCCCTGTAGATTATAATGACATTTTATGCACTGTTGTACTACTTGCTATATTTATTGTGGGTTTGAGATTAGGATGTTGCACACACAGCAGTTCAGCTGGCCTGTCCTTGTCATTCTTGTGATCCTCCAAGCCACGTACTGTGGCTTTTGCAGGAATGCAGTGAAGCTCTGGCTTTTGCTTGCCTGTCTGGGATTGCAAGAGCTGCAGTCTTAGTACCTGATGGACCTTAGTAATGGCTGCTGGGCTGTATTAAGCTTGATGGGTTACAGATCGTACAGGCCTGCCCTTTGATAGCGCAGTTGCATGATAAACCAGTGGGTTGCAATCACAGTGCATTGGTGGTGGTGTTTCATTTGATGGGCTTGTTATGGGACGAAATTGAGACTGGCGCAATTGGGGGTTGGAGCCAAAATCAAGAGGCAGTTTAACTCTTCAGAACGCTTTGTCTGCTTATTGTGGCCCCAGTTACTTAGGAGAACCCAGACTGGAGGCTTAATCTCAATACATGCTAAAGTTGCCCGTCTTCCATATTGAAATAAAAATCTGAGTGCTTAATGGAATGGGTAATGAAAGGAGTGAAGCTACTTGCTGACTGTGAGCTCAGTAGATCCGTATCCCCTGTACTCACCTCTTGGCAGCCCAGTGTAGATTGGGCTGTTGGTGTGTCCTTAGTGGTATCCATCTGGCACAGGCCAATTCCATTCTGGAAAAGAGGGGTGATTGAGTCCTTGGCTTGTAGCAATTCCTGCTAGAAATGTTCCATGGTGTCGGTGGTTACTTGGCGTGTACAATGGGTTTAAAAATATTTCTCCTTGTCACAATGTAAGTAGAGGGTGCCCACAATTTTGAAACTGATTTGTTGTGCATTCCCATGACTCTATTCTCTGAACATCTAATTGATTTGGGTTGATTTCAGTCAGGGCCAGTATAGCACCTGTCCTGCATTCAGACCCAGGAAGGTTCATTTTTGCGCTTCTGTAGGCTTCTTCCCCTCCCTGCAATTATCCCCAACTGGTCTTTCGAAATTTAAGATGTTAAGTTTCGAGAAACGCAGTCTGATTGCTGCCATCTAAAGGGCTGCGTATTCCACGTTTATTTTTTGTCCATCTCTGCCTCAGCGTAACGGTATGCGAACAGAACCGCAATTTCATCCAGATGTTAGGGGTATGTATCTCTTCTCCCAAGCCATGTAATGTAAATTGATGATGTGCTGATTGGAAACTCTTTCATCTGCCTAGAAATGCTATATACCAAAGGTGCAATTAATTAAGCACTACAGCTGTGTGACACGCCCCCCCCCCCCAATTCGTTCCACTTAGGCTGCAGGAAGCCTCATATCTGGGCAGAGATTGTAGCATGCTTCCCTTTTGGGTTGGATTTAGGATTGGGTTGGGTTTAGGATTATCAGGTTTATTTTAGACAAGCCCTAGAAACCATTTTATGCTTCTTGCTCTCTAGGAGGGACTAGGGTGCTAAGCCCCTCATGAGTGCATGCTTGCTCTCCCTCACAGTACTACAGAGATACTGTGGCTCTGCAGAAAGTGTATGTCTATGCTCATTTGAACAGGGGTCCAAGTCTGGGACTTGTCATTGCGTCGTTGTCAACCTTGTACATCAATTTTGTACTGTTCACATTCTGACTTGAAAATGGCTCGTAGAAACTCAACCATAGAAATAAGTCATCTGATTCCTATGTAACTGCTGCTCCTATGCATACTTTTTCTTCTTCAAAAAACCCCCTCTCTCTATTTATAAGGATTCCTAGATGAAGTAATGAAGAAATATGGCAGTCTAATTCCACTCTGTGAAAAGGATGTTATGGGAAGATTAAAGGAAGTCTTTAATGAAGACTTCTCCTATAGGTTAGTAGCTATCTCTTAATTCTTCGCTCTGCTGATTCACTTTCCGGATTCCACTGGCTCCCTATGGCTATGCAGAGCTGCATATCAAATGTGCTGGGATAACTTCGCATTGTCTTATCTCTTTCTCGGCTGCCTGCTCCAGAAAGCCATTCATCACCAAGGAAATCATGAAGTATCAGACGAGGCATCCCAAATCTTCCACTTGCAATTTCCGAGTCTTCTATAACAAGCACATGCTGGATATGGATGATTTGACAACGTTGGATGGTCAGAACTGGCTAAACGATCAGGTGAGAGCAATTGCAGGTTCTGCTGCTTAAAATGGTGCTTTCAGTCACACCATCGTGGTACTGTTGCCTTGCTTCCAGGTTGAAGGGATGTTGGGTTTTCTTTGGAGCAGGGTGCAAAACATTAACCTGCTTCTATACTGTCTTCATGGATCTTGTCCTTATTGTGGGAAATGAGTTCTAGAGTATAGAAAAGGCAAGGGTTATCCAGTAGAGGCGTCTGCAATGCGAGAATTCACTGATCTTCAGTAACGTCTGTTAAAACTCCCACCCAAGGTCATCTTTTTTTAAAAAAAAAACTTTTTAAAAAACACATTTATTCAAAAGTCTCTCCTACCCAGTTGGCATACTGCTGGAAGGGTGTGTGATTTGGGAGGAAAGGAACCATTCAAGTCACTACTAATATTGGTGCGTGTTTGTGTGTGTACATTCAAGGGTGTTACTAGGTCCATATTTGTCACCAGAGGTTCAGGTGATCTCTCAAGTGAGGAGCACCTATTATCAGCTTACATGGATATACCAATAACCCCTTTCCTGAACCAGTTTGGCCACTGTCATGTGTGCATTAGTTGACCTCATGACTGGTTGGTCCTATACAGTGGTACCTCTGGATGCGAACGGGATCCAGAAGCGAATGCAACCCGCGTCTGCGGGTCACGATTCGCCGCTTCTGCGCATGCATGCATGTGATGTCATTTTGACCGTCTGTGCATGCACAAGCAGCGAAACCCAGAAGTAGCGCGCTTACTTCCGGGTCGCCGCAGGGTGCAACCTGAAAATACTTATCCCGAAGCTACTTCAACCCGAGGTATGACTATTATGGAATGCCCTTCCGTGGGGGAGATAAGCCAGTGGATATCTGAGTTGAGTATGAGGAAGTTAAGACAGGATAACCTCTCAGCTTCATTGGAGTTCATCCTAGTAGACCTTGTTATAGAATTGCCCCCTTAATCTGGTTCTGGGTTCAAATTGGTTAGATTGCTGTGGTGTAAGTAAGTGGCTTGATTTGTACAGAACTAGACTGTCTAATTAGAATTGGAATGCTGGGTTTGAAACATGTATTCCAGGCTAGGATTAGTGCATCCTTCAAAATTTGCATTCTTACTTAGCAGAATGAGAAAATGAAGCTTGCAAAGATGGTTGACTGCAACAGTAGAATAAGACAAAATTGTAAAGCAAATAACCATGACTGCTTCCTTCTCATACTTGTCTGCTGCATTCAGTGGTGATTCGCATCGCTGCCTAAAAATGAGATTTGAAAATTCTCTAAGACAAGATGTGAGCATGGAACTTGCTCTGTCTGTCGGTCTAGGGGAAAAAAAATATTTACATCCTTACACCCTATCTTGTGTGGTCAGGTCTAGATTCCTGTTATACCAAATGCTTTTGCATATTTGTGGAAATCTGTATACAATGTAAAATAGTAGCCTCTTTCTGGATTGAGAAGAGAATTTCTGCTTCACAAAGGACTCTTCCCATCTGCTGCATATCAAGCCAGTAAGTAATGTGTCCAGCCTTTGAAATGTGCCAGGCGCACTTTGCACCTGGCAATCGGCCACTTGTGACCAAGTGAAGATGCCCGGGTGCCAGGATGGTGCCTGACGTCTCCACCGTCTGGAGGTGCATGCCTGGGGATCCTTGGATTTTGACTGTTTCCACGCACTAGCAACACATCCTGTAAAAATTTATCCATTATATTTTATCTGCACAATCAGAATGAATTTCAGAAATCAAAAACTTGTATTGAAAAATATGACTTTTGAGCTGTCTGGCCCAAAAATAGCAACTAGGCATTCTTTTTTGCAACTGTAATCCTGGTTTAAGGAGGCGTTTGGTGCCTATCTTATACAGTGGTACCTCAGGTTACATATGCTTCAGGTTACAGACCCAGCTAACCCAGAAATAGTGCTTCAGGTTGAGAACTTTGCTTCAGGATGAGAACAGAAATCGTGCTCTGGTGGCGCGGCGGCAGGAGGAGGCCCCATTAGCTAAAGTGGTGCTTCAGGTTAAGAACAGTTTCAGGTTAAGTACGGACCTCCGGAACGAATTAAGTACTTAACCAGAGGTACCAGTGTATATCTGAGTTTCTAACACTGCATGTGTCAAATCTGCTACAATACACCCACAAAGTCATTTCCCTCAATGCCAGGGTGTAACTGCAGGTCACAAGTGTCCCTTAATCTCCTTGGATACATACAAATATGTTAATCTTCACTGAGCTACCTGACTTAATGAAGAAAGGCTCAATTAGCTCACGGTTTTCTCAGGTCTGGCTCTCTGAGCTTCATAGAGATAAAGTTGTGCATACTATATCTGGTCATTCTAAGAATTACTGTGCGACTTTAAGAATTGGTGTGTGGGTTTGCTTTATTTGTTGGTCTTCCCTCCTCCCCCCAGGCTGCTTTTGTGTTGTGCAATTTAGATTGTAAGCCTGTAAGTAAGTTTGTACTAATCAGATGTAAGCCACTCTGGGAGCCCTTTTGGTTGAAAAGCAAAGTTAAAATGCTTTAGATAAAATAAATGAAGGACATAGCAGCGTTGTAAACTTATTCCTGAACACATTGTCCATGTGAATGTAATTGGAGGAAGAAGAACCGCCTCTGCCATAGAGAACAGAGCCATATTCCCCTTCTTTTTTGGTGGAAAAATGTTGGGAGTACACTGGTACAAAACGAACATGTGCTTCATTTTTTAAAGAGCAGAAATCACACCTCTTGCAAGATGGAGCGAGCTGCCATTTGGGGCAGTCTCTGTTTTAAATCCGACACTGTGGGTGGGTGGGATTCCAGTCCTCACGGTTGCAGTCTTGTATGTTTGGGGGCAGTAGCTGCTGCAATCTCAGAAGCTGAAAAGGTGGCACAATAAACCTCCAGAGAATAAGACTTTCAGTCTCCAGCGTAACTCATTGCTACTAGCAAAAACAGAGTAAATTACCGTATTTTTCGCTCTATAAGACGCACCATACCACAAGACGCACTTAGTTTTTGGAGGAGGAAAACAAGAAAAAAATATATTCTCAATCTCAAAAGCCAGAACAGCAAGAGGGATCGCTGCGCAGCGAAAGCAGCAATCCCTCTTGCTGTTCTGGCTTCTGGGATAGCTGCGCAGCCTGCATTTGCTCCATAAGACGCACACACATTTCCCCTTACTTTTTAGGAGGGAAAAAGTGAGTCTTATAGAGCAAAAAATACGGTAATTCATTCTAAATTGTTCAGGTTGCAGAATTCAGCTTTCTTTGTTGTTGGATTGTGCAGAATCTATTTTCAATGTGCAGTATATGTATCCTGGCTTCTAGGAATGCATTCAGAGAATGACCAGATACATTGAGCATTGCAGAGGAGCAATTCACAAATATAATGTGATTTTCCTCCCTAATAAAGTTTCAACTTTCTTCTTCTCTAAATTCTTTCAGATTATCAACATGTATGGCGAGCTAATAATGGACGCAGTCCCTGACAAGGTGAGCTTCTTTTACTTGGTTCTGTATTATGCAACAGTAGCTCAATTGGATAGGGGGGGGAAAGGTGGCTTAAAAGTATTAGTCCTAAGGGAAAATGGAGAGGGGCAATTATGGGGGCAGTTATTCCTAACTTTGCACAGGGGGAGGGAGTAGTCAATCCTTTAATCTGCTGGCTGTTTATTTACATATGAACTCCACTCTACAGCACATACTGGCTATGTATGGACATTCGTCTACTATTATTTAATTTATATATTGCTTACACGCCAAAATTTCATGTAGGCAGTTTACAACTGTAAATCAACACATAACCAAGAGACACAATAACAAATCCACTGGAGTATTAAAACATCCTTAATTAAAATATGCAATAAAACAAGCATAACAAAACAGTTAAAATAATAAAATTGGACCTTCAGAATCACACAGCATGGTTTGTGAGCTGAAGCTCCCCTCCTTCACTAGTTAAGAGGTTTTTACTGTGGTATAAAAATGCTCTTAATAAAATAAACCTTCTTTAGTTCGGGTGCAGCAGATCTTGGTTTGCATTCAGCTGGAGTTCATTGTGCTAGAACTGGAGGCTTCGAATGTGATCAGTCATCGACCTCTTCTGCCTTTTTTAGGTTCATTTCTTCAACAGCTTTTTTCATAGACAGCTGGTAACCAAAGGATATAACGGAGTAAAACGATGGACTAAAAAGGTAGGTTTCTGTGTGCTCTGAAAGCCCTTAACAGCTGAGTAATACTGAACTATTTCGAAGAATGAATTTGAAATGAATGCACCGCGCCGAACCTGGAATTACTGGAATGGGTTACTTCTGGGTTTTGGCGATCGTGCATGTGCAGATGCACTAAATTGCGCTTTGTGCATGTGCAGAAGCACCGAATTGCGACCCGCGCGTGCGCAGACGCGACGCGGTTTGCGAACATGCCTCCTGCACGGATCACATTCGCAACCTGAGGTTCCACTGTATTGCTAAATTATTGGGCAGAGTTCAAGATTCTTGTATTAATTTCCAAGTCCTTAATTTGGGTCCAGGATATCGTAAGGACCATCTGATTCCTTATATTCCGTCCCAGTCAGCTAGTCCTCAATGACTCAAATGCATGGCTCATAATTATTAGACACATTGCATTCATTGTAGTGGATGTGAGCCTGCGGAGCTCCTTCCCAGCTGAAATTAGACAGGCACCCTCTTTGCAGAACTTCAGGCACATGACTGAGACTTCCTTGTTCCAGCAGGCATTTTAAAGTAGCATTTGGGTTTATGATGAGTTTTTATTCTTTTATTTTTAAATTCAACTTTATTTGTTTTTTTAAATGTACATAACTTAGAAGGGCTTAGGATTAAATGACATGTAAATGTCTTAAATAAATGAGTGTCTTTGGCTGCTTAAGATAGATCTGAGATGCTGTAGTTTCCTGATAAAACACAGGTTTTGCATGAAAGACGGTCCCAGGCTTGGCTGCAGAATATACATAGCCACGAACCAAAAGCAGAAGCGAGGAAAGCATCTTTGTGCTAGAAGTGCTGGTTGCAAGCATCACACATAGCTGGGGAATTACCCTCCGGCATCACTGACCTAGTGGAAATACCCTTCCAAGCCCCAAATAGTAAACTTGATAGTGCAGAATAAACCCGCCCAGGGAGTCTTTGCCAGATAGAATGTTCCTCTCTAATATGGCGGATGGAAAAACCTCTGGGTAACAGGAAAGACTTTCTATATCCAACTGAGTTGACTGATTAAAATATTTAGAGAGGTGTGTGAAAGAAAGACAGAAAGAAAGGGTCTAGCAAGCTTCAGGATCGGAAAAGATGGCCTCCTTATACAGCCTTGGCTTTTGTTCCTCAACCTACTGGAAGCTCAGCAACTCAGCACTAAGAATTATATATGGAGCCATGTAGCAAAGTGTTTGGGCTCCAGAGCATTCTAGGTGTTTGCTTAATGTTTGCTTAAATCACAACTGAACACTGAAATGGGTTTTGTTTGCAGAGAGGCTTAAAGTAGACTTGAGATGTTTATTAAATGTTTATTTAAGGCACATCCTTAAATCTTGGAAATACTTCAGAGTGAATAAAAGCAGGTTCCTTCTATCGATCGATCGATCAATCAATAAGCTTTTTATTTTATTATGTAAAAATACTTTTGTTTCTTGAGGAATAACTTACATTCAGATTAATATTAGCAAAGCTAGCCCTGCCGTTAAACCATAAAGCTAATCAATGTCCCTACCAGATACGCTGAGACTTTTCTGTGCGAATGAAGAAGCATGTTGATCATTTCCAAAGTATCCCATGTACTTGGTCACTTGGAGAATGGAGTTCGCTATCCTTATGTAGGCAAAATGGCACCATCTATGTGCAAAATGAAGTACTGTCAGGCTTTGGGAAACTTAAGGCTTGCAGGTAGGTAGCCGTGTTGGTCTGCTGTAGTCAAAACAAAATAAAAAGATTCCTTCCAGTAGCACCTTAGAGATCAACTAAGTTTGTTATTGGTATGAGCTTTTGTGTGCATTCACACTTCTTCAGATATCTGAATCTTTATTTTGTTAAGGCTTGCAGACATACGTTGCCTTTAGGACTTAAAGTGGGGGAGAGACTCCAAAACATCCAGCAAGAACTGAGCTTGCTTGGCTTGTGTGTGCAATACTGACTGTTGCAGGGGGAGGAAACCGAAGTGGAGGCATAAAAAGGAGTGCAGCTGGTTGGCACAATGAATGAGAGCATTCTGCACTCCCAACATTTTTTGTTGGTGGGGCCCACTTCTGGAATGTCTTGCCCACTTTCGAAACATAGGGTTGTATCCAAGGTTTGCCCCAAATCAAAGTCACTTAGCGGTAAACTTGTGCCGCTCGCGAAATGTTTTATTCCAGCGGGACGTTGTTGCGCAAGAGGAACGCACCAAAAGGTTGCTGGTAATTTCGTTGCGCAGTCTTGTGCAGCGAGTTCCACAATCCTCTGCAACGAGTTTCTGCTATTGCAGTTGTTGCATTGGCGTCCTCTGCTCAACATTAAAACTCACCTTTGTGCGAGTCGACAGTGAACATTAGATGCGGCCCATGGGCACTGTATATTGACCCTGTGAAGACAGGGTTGCTTTAACCTGCCCAGTGACTCTCAGGCCTTCCTTCAGCCTGTGCATAGAATTCTAGAGCCGGAAGGGACAGCGAGGGTCATCCATTCCAGCCCCCTGCAATGCAGGAATCTTTTGCCCAGTGTGAGGCTCGAACCCACAGCCCTGAGATTAAGAGCCTCGTGCTCTACCAGCTGAGCTATCCCAGCCTTTGATCACAAGCACTTGTTCGTTTCGCTGCTCTGTTTCTGTGAAGGCAGGGCTGGGTCAGCCAAGGCAGAGTGAAGCAGAAAGAAGCAGTGCTGGAAGCAATAGGCAAAGTTTTAGATAAGAGCACAGCTTCCTACAGTCCTCTCCTTAGCTCAAAACTGATACGGCTTCTTTTTGATAAGAAAGTCTCTCTATGGGGATATTTTAAAAGTATGCCCTCTGTAGGTAAAAATGGAAAGTGTTCAGAACTGTATGTAGAGTGCAGCAGGTGTAAATGAAATTGTTTTTAGTTGATAACAAGGGTCAAGTAGTCACTTTGTAGGAAGCGCATGAATTATCAGATGGAATATTGATTAAATCAATTATTTAAGTCAGCCTTTATTTTTCTTTTTGTTAACTAGAAATTGTCTTGTTTTTGAAACCTTTGCACCCTCTGATGCTGTCACAATTTTGTTCCCAAACTCTCTTTGAGGTTCAGCTGTCTGTCGTCGTTCTGCTTTGGCAAAAATGTGATCTCCTCAGTAGCTACTGAGTGTGATCTCTTCCATCCCTCCTCCTTTTCTTTCTTTCTTGTCTTTCTTTTTTGAGATAGAAAGTCAATCCTCTTTTGTAAGGATTCATTTAAAACGGGGCCTCATAAATTGAAATGTGCTGTTCTGCTTCTTGGAATGGGAAGCTAAATTGGATTTTGTTACTTAGCTTGCATACTAGATCTCTGCTTTTGTTTTGTTCGTGCCTTGTGCAGCATTTCAAAGTCTGCAGCAAACATCTGTTTCACCTGACTGAATTTTAATTAAACTTGGGGTGCATTCGCTTTCCATCTTTTGCCCCAGAATAAGAGTATCTGATTTTTGACGCTTGTGATAAGATTGCTCTCACTTCCTCCTCAAAGCAAATGCTAATTCTCACCATGACCTCAAGGAGCTTGTATATAAGAATGGCTAAGGTTAAACTATACACCAGGAAGCCCCCTGTTCAAATCTCACCCCAAGCCTCTTATTTCCAGCTTATGTGCCCCACCTGCGATATGGCAGTGATACTGACCTACCTTGTAGGGTGATTGTAAGGACTTCACCAAAATAATACGTGCAAACAGCTGCAAGTGCTCTCTGCAAACACTAAATATTACTCCCTCCTTACATTTTAGCATAATCCTCTGAGGTGGGTCGAGCAAAAAGATAAATGGTTCACCCAGGTTTAGAACTGAGACTTCCTACATCCAAGCCCAGTATTTTATAGTCGCGGAACCTTAGTAGTTTGTACCTGGTTTTTCTACTTTCCACACCTTTTTGTGGGAACGGGTGTCTTAATTGGTTGCTGAGGAAAGTACTTCCATTGCTTTGGACTGAAGCAGTTTCTCTTAAGTGAAAACAGCAATGTGGCAACTTGCCTCTGGCCGTTCACGAGTTGGCATCTTGGGTATTGGGCAACTACTTCATGGGATGTTATGTGCTTGGTGGGGGCCTTTCTGCTGCTCCCACCACATGGGCAAGGGTGCCTGCCCTGAGAAATTCCTTGTTTCAGGCTTTTCTCTGCAGGCACAAGGACTAGAAAACCTCCTTGCAATAGCTGAGAACACTAGAAGTGTACCTAATTCTTTGCCTTACACAATTGGGCATTCTTGCCGGTGTGTGCACACCAGGTGCAAAGGGACGGGCATCCCTTTCCGTAGAAGTGTGCTCCTTTTTTGTGTATGCATAAAACCGTAACTTAGACAGTTGGGTCCTATTCATCCCTTCCATGTACTTTAGCAGTTTTGCTTGCAGCATCAAGTATTAAACGCATGCAGCCTGCCTTGCATAAATGTTTGTCCTATCCATTAAGCTGCCATCCTCATCACTCGCCCAAGGCTGTTTCCACCTCTCTATATGCCTTCGACATCTTCACTCGTAGGCTAGATGCAGAATGCAGAGCTCCTTCGTTGTCTTTTGGCTGCGTTGTGCTGCTGATGCTGCGTGCGTTCACGTGCGGAAGGCTGTCTCTTAGGAATGCTAATTTCATGCTTAAAACCCAATGCCATCTCATAGCACACTTGTCAAAAAATATTGATTTTGAATAATTCAGCATGAAGAGATGTAAAGCAGTAACGGCCGCGCTGCTTTAAAAATAAATAAATTGAAGCATCTGTTTAAATAAGCAAATGGCATCAAGTAAATTGCGTCTGAGGAGGAAAACGGAACCCAAAGTGAATGTCTATAAGCTCTAAGGCTTAATCTACATAAAGAAGCAAATTCGAAGCAGTAGAATGGACTTTATATCGCAGGCAGGGGGTGGGGGTTAGAGTCATATTTTTCCAATACTCCTTGCAAGAAGAAAACCAACAGAGCAGAAAGTGGGCTGAGTGAGAACCTTTCTCTCTGACGTGCTGCTTTTCTTACTTTATTTTACTGTGTTGGGAGTGTTTTATGTGGGGAGCATTGAAAATGCCACTTTCTTCGACCTGTAGCCTTTATAGGGCGTAGATCAGGTCTCAACTAGTGGTAGGAATGGAGCTGGCTTGCGAGGGATTGGAGGAAGAACATTTCACCTCTGCTTTTCCCACAAATACTTGGAGCAGACTTGGAAACAAGAGCTTTCCTGTTGGTACTGCTCTGTGCAGTTGCGGTATCACCAGAAGGGCCTTAGCCCATGGACCAGCCTTTATGCTGAGCGGGTCAGACTCCTACTGAAAGCGGTGGGGCTTGCATTCGCTGCCAAACTTAGAACACTTGATTGCAAAGAAATAATTGGGTGTGTTCTCATGCATGTATGCTCTTACCTGTATAACAACAACAACAATTTATTTATACCCCGCCCATCTTGTTGGGCGGCTCTGGGCGGCTCCCAGTCAAGTGTTAAAAACAATACAGCATTAAATATTAACATTTTCCCTAAACAGGGCTGCCTTCAGATGTCTTTTAAAGATAAGATAGTGGTTTATTGCCTTGACATCTGCTGGGAGGGTGTTTTACAGGGCAGGCGCCACTACCAAGAAGGCCCTCTGCCTGGTTCCCTGTAACCTCACTTCTTGCAGGGAGGGAACCACCAGAAAGCCCTCGGTGCTGGACCTCAGTGTCCGGGCTGGACAATGGGGGTGGAGACGCTCCTTCAGGTATACAGGACCAAGGCCGTTTAGGGCTTTAAAGGTCAGCACCAACACTTTGAATCGTGCTCGGAAACGTACTGGGTGGGTATGGCTGGAGCAAGAGGGCTTGCTTCCACTTGGAAAGTCTTGCCTAGTTCAATGTCTGTGTAGTACTTGCTTGGTAACCATTGCTGCCTCCAAGGCTAGTGGGTTTTGTTTTGTTTAATTTGGCTTTGTCAGAAACCAGAATGTGCCACCACTACCTGATTGTTATCACATTTTGTATGCTCTCTTCTAAGGAGCTAAGGGATGGTTGTTTTGTCGCAGTTTATGACTCTATAAAATTAGATATGGTTACTGAAGACTGCACAGTGAGTGGTCATTTGAACCTGGGTCTCCCTGCTCCAAGTCTTGAGAAGACAATGGCCTTCCAAGCCGACAATGAGTAGAGTAACTCAAGAGTAACACAGCTTACATGCTTTTACACCTGACAACAGAACATTCATTTTCAAGAAAAATCGATGTAGTTGTTGCTGCTTCACTGGCTCCCTGTTTTTTGATTTCATAGTATAGGGGAAGGAAGAATGTGTCTTATGAGAAATGCTCCACCCACTTGCTTTTCGGTGACTTAAATACACACAGGGTGAAACGTTTTCAGGCTGTTCTCTTCCTACGGTGGTTTGGGATCATTCTGTCTGAATTGCACATGACTTTGTATTTTGTGGTGATGGGTGCTCTCTTCCCCTTCACTAGGTGGACCTCTTCAAAAAGACGCTCTTGTTAATTCCTATTCATCTGGAAGTCCACTGGTCCCTAATTACTGTGAATCTCCCTAACCGAATTATTTCGTTTTACGACTCTCAAGGCATTCACTTTAAGTTCTGTGTCGAGGTAAGAGCAACTTGTTGTTATAGCTGTTCTACTAAACAGCGCCGGCCTTAGAAAAAGCACTTAGCCCCCCCCCAATCCTTTCACAGGGCTCTAATTTTTTCGGTAATCCTTTGAAGCTTCTAATCCACACATTTCAGGACTCTTTGGCCCAAAAAGGAGAGCACTGTCAGTGTGGAAACTGGCCCAGATGTAGTTCAAAAGTTGTTGTGCGAATTAGACTCTAATCTTCAGGCAAGTGACATACCAGTCTCAAGGATCCCAGGCCAGGTGCTATATTGTTTGGTAGCGTTTCCTTGTCTTGAAGCTTGTCTTGGCTCTGCCCAAAACCTTTTGTTCTTGCAACTCTGCTGCAGCCACAAACCCTAGGAGTTTATATAATTTCAAGACTTGCTTCTCCAGCAGTACATTTTGTGCATACCCCACATTCACGAAAGCGACAGTTCCTATCCAGTGTATCTAAATTAATCCTAAATAGCTTCGAAATAGTTTATGCCCTTTATCAGTCCCACTTCTACCCCGCTCCCTTCAGTCAAGGCCCTGTGTATGATGTTTATTTCATTTTTATCTTTTGCATTGAGCCTGCTCGGTGTTCTTGTGAGCTTGGGTTCTCCCAGCTTCACACGATGGGCAATTGCAGAATTAATCCCAGTATCCTCCAGTCCAAGCAGAAAATTCTCTTCACTATACCCACAGGTATCCTCTTCAGGGAAGCACTCAATTAAGATGTTTTCATAGCAGTATTCAAATGGCCCTTATTCATGTCCCCCACCCCCTCTTCTTTAAAGAACATACGCAAATACTTGCTGACAGAAGCTAGAGAAAAGAACCACCCCGATTTCCTTCAGGATTGGCAGACTGCTGTTACAAAGGTAAGGACCACCTGTGTGGTTTTTAGAATGATGGCTTTGTAGAGTAAGATGAAACACACAAAGTTCACCGGAAGTCAGAAATCTCCACCTTTCCCGAGGAAGCCCAGAGAGTGTTTGCTACGAAAACCCTCAACATGTGACGTGCTCCCACCAAACTAAGAATGCAGGGATGGGGAGCCTGTAGCCCCCCCCCCAGTTTCTTTGGGACTACAACTCTCATCAGCTCCTCCTGGTGTGGCTGATGCTCAGGAATTATGGGAAATGGAGTCCAGGGACATCTGGAAGGCACAGTGAGCATAAGAAGAGCCTTCTGGATCAGCCAGTGACCTGTCTGGTCCGGCCTCCTGGTCTCCTAGTGGCCAACCAGATGCCTTTGGGGTTCCTGAGCAGCACCTGAGCACAAAACACTCCCCTCCTGCGTTTTCCAGCAACAACTATTCAGAAGCATTGCTGCCTCTAGACAGGGGAGGCAGAACATGACCATCAGGGCTGGCAGCCAGTGAGAAGCATTGGGGGGGGGGGTTTGGCTTGCCACAAGCTCTACCTGCGCTGCAATGATGCCTCTTGCTTATAATAATAATAATAATATAATAATAATAATAATAATAATAATAATAATAATAATAATTATTTATTATTATTTATACCCCGCCCATCTGGCTGGGCTTCCCCAGCCACTCTGGGCGGCTTCCAAAAGAATATTAAAATACTGTGATACATCAAACATTAAAAGCTTCCCTAAACAGGGCTGCCTTCAGATGTCTTCTAACAGCCTGGTAGTTGTTGTTCTCTTTGACATCTGGTGGGAGGGCGTTCCACAGGGAGGGCGCCACTACCGAGAAGGCCCTCTGCCTGGTTCCCTGTAACTTGGCTTCTCACAGTGAGGGAACTGCCAGAAGGCCCTCGGCGCTGGACCTCAGTGTCCAGGTAGAATGATGGGGGGGGGGGGAGATGCTCCTTCACGCTTCTGCGTGAGAATGGGCAGGGATTCCTAGGGATTCAGCCGCAGCCAAACTAGTTGCCTCCATTTGCAACCAGGCGGTATATACCGTATTTTTTGCTCTATAAGACTCACTTTTCCCCTCCTAAAAAGTAAGGGGGAATGTGTGTGCGTCTTACGGAGTGACTGCAGGTAGGAGGCTCTGCTCAGCGCTCCCTTTAAAGAGCCGCACACACACTCTGTGCACTCTTTAAAGGGAGCGCGGCTCTTTGGTGAGTCTTAGCCGTGCGCAGCTAATGGGGGGGGGGTGAAGGCTCCCACTGCCTGGGAGAGGCTGCGCGCGGCTATCCCATAAGCCAGGACAGCCAGCGGGATCGCTGTGCAGTGATCCCGCTGGCTGTCCTGGCTTCTGGGATTCGGAATATTTTTTTTCTTGTTTTCTTCTGCCAAAAACTATGTGCTTCTTACAGTCTGGTGCGTCTTATAGAGCAAAAAATACAGTAATTCTGGTGAAATAAATGAAATTGTGAAATGGAAAAAAAATCTGTGGTGGAAGTAGAATGGGGAAATTAGAGTTGGGCAGTATTTTACGTTCAAAACTGCTGTGGGTTCATGGCTTTGCTCGGATGGAGTTAGCAGATTGTAGGCAACGGCGTGTTGCATGACTGAAAGAAGCACATCTTATCTGAGGTGCCTGGGGGGCTGCTGCAGTGAATGGCAGGGGGGTTTAAAAGTGGTGGAAGTGACTCCCCCCCCCCCAGCTACCAAGACATCCACGTTACTCCAGTACGACAGCCGCTTGCAACCAGATGTAGTCTGGCAGTGATAAAAGGGAACAACTTGTGTGAAGTGCAAACGAGGGAATTTGTGACTTGCATAACCATATCCTGTAATAGTTCTGAAGAGATAAAATGGGTCATTGAACATTAAGCTGTCTCCCAACGGCTTCCTGGTACAATGAGGCATCTTGAGGCTTTATTACTGCATGAGGAAGTTCTCTCACTTCTCCTCCACCCCCACCCCCCCAAAAAAGTGACTCTCTGCAGCCCTGGGGGCGGGGAGGTAGTTTGAGGTCTAGGACATAACCTAACCTCTGGAGTGTCTGGTGATTTTTATGTCTGGAGAATCTGGAAGATGTGCTGGTAAAGCTGGAGTCTTTCCAAGCCAGCTTGGCTTTGTTGTAATTGCTGCAGGGAGCAGGACATTCAGGACCTATCCTCGCGTTGTGTTTTTCAAGTGCACACCTAAAAATAACAGAGATGCAACTGTGGCACCTGCCTTTTTAAATATACATTTTGAATATTATTGTACCTAAAACTGCACTGTTCAAAAATATAGATTTGACAGGCCCTTCTCCCTGTGCTTACAATCTAAAGACTATTTGCACCATGGAGGAAGTAAAAGGAGAACCTATTTAATTTCATATTACTTGTAAGCCACTTTGGTAGGATTCATATCCTGAAAGATGGGATATAAATAATTGTAGTACGTTTGTAGGGGGTGACTCAGGGTGGTGGATGGCTGTCCTACTTGGCCCAGTGGACATATTGTCGAAGTCTTCCTTAAGAAACCCAGTTCTCTCCCTCCTTGTATACTTATGATACAGGTCTCCAGGATTCACTGGGGGAAGCTTGCATGGACGTAGCAATTTTGGGGAGGGGTGGATGGGATAATGGCACACACCAGCCAGACCTGCAGAGGGGACCTTGGATGCAGGCAGGTGGACTAGTTGCCGGGGTCTACAGGCTCTGGCCGGGGGTGGCAGGTGCCAAAGCACAGTAAAAACACGGGGCTGTAGAATGGTCATTTGGCTGCAAAAACATACTTCATGCATTATGCCACTGTTTATCAAACTTGAGCCCCCAGCTGTTGTTGGGACTACAACTCCCATCATCCCTAGCCAGGAGGGCCAGTGGTCAGGGATGATGGGAGTTGTAGTCCAGCAATGGCTGAGGACCCAACTCTGAGAAACACTGGCATAATGCATGAAGCAGCCGTCGATTAGCCCCACTAAGACCCAGCCAGAACTTACTTTCCTTCTTTCCAACACTAGAAAGTGCTTGTGGCCGTGTTGCTGAGGATTAGGCCCGTGATGTTGGGCTGCTTTCTGTGCCTCTTTGAGGACCTGCTACAGATTAGCCTGAAACGCACTGACTTGGTTCCCGCAGAACCGATGAGTAAAAATGTGTCCCGTACCAAACTTTCAAATTACTGGCATTGATATGCAGGCTAATCACTCTAAAATACTTCCATTTGCCATAGCTTTATGCCTTTGTAGCTTTCTAAAGCTGTTAAGGAGGTGGGGTGCAAAAATCTCTCCCTCCCTCACCCCCCCATGAAGCCTAGAGACAAATGCTTCTCTGATCTGGCACATTTGGGCTTCTGTGGGCACCAGTGTGCAAGCACGAAACAAATTCTTCCTGTGTAAAGCAGATAGCAATGTTCAAATATTTACTCAAAATAATTGAGGAGAAACTATCCTGCTGAGGTCATTAAAAATTCGGTGCTGGGCTGGGAGATGTAATTTGTTTTCTATTATAAAATGTGTATTTGTGTTAAATTACTTGGCCCGATCCATGCAAGGATCTGAGCACCTCCTTGAGTATAGAATGCATGGGCTGTGTGACACAGCCCAGTCTGTCGTGACCTCTTGGCTTTGATTTGCTTCAGAGGACCATCCCCTAAAATAAGCTACTCTCTTTTTTTTTTAAAAAAAGAAAGAAACAAGGATGGGGAACCTGAGGCCCTTAGACCCGGCCAGAATGGCCTGTGGTCAGAGATGGTTGCAGGTTCCCCATCCCTGAACTGTTAAAACTGTTTCCCCCACTTCAAAGTGGGAAAAAGCAATGTTTTGCTGTTGAATTATAGCTGAATTTCTGGTTGATGTGGATATAGACTTCATCCCAAAAGGTCCTGGGACGAATCCACCCTTGCTCTGGGATCCCAGGGATTTCCAATCTACTTGTATGTGTCCCACGCCCCCTCCATCTGCTCCAGAAGTTTGGGGGAACTTCCAGGACAGATTTAGGGAGCAAGAGCAGAAGAGTTCTTTGTGCTGACAGGACAAGGGAGTTAATGCTATGTTGGGTTCCACCTTCTGAGTCTGCAGATGCTGTTGCTCCTGCAAAAACATTCATTCCCTGGCGCAGTGTAGAAGTAATGAGGTGTTGGCTGCTCTCTCTCCCCCTCTCCACATTGCTGCTAGGAGTCACTCCTCTTTGCTGGCTCCAGACGAGAGCGAAGTAGGGAGAGTCGAGATGTGAGACAGTGCAGAAAAATAGGAGAGTGGTTGATCAGCAACCGCTGGGTACCCCTTGCTCGCTGCTACTGGATCATCCTGCAAGCAGTCGAAGAGCGCAAGTGGTTATCTGCCTGGTGTCCCAAAAGCCCACTTGGCAAAGGACTTGTGCCACGAAGAGGAGTATATAAGAAAAGTGGCTGCCGGATCAGCCCAAGGCCCATCTAATCATAGACTTGTAGAGCTGGAAGGGACCACGAGGGTCATTTATTCCAACTCCCTGCAATGCAGGAATCTTTTGCTCAGTGTGGGGCTTGAACCCACGATCCTGAGATTAGGAGTCTCCTGCTTTACCAACTGAGCTATCCCAGCATCCGGTCCAGCACTCTGTTCTCTCAGTGGCCAATTGGATACCTGCAGGGCAGCTCTCTTCCCACCTGTGCACCCAGGGTTCTTTCTCTTGTATCACCCTTTTGACAGGTGTGGCTAGGAAGTGTGGAGGCTGCTCCCCCAGCTTTCATTTGGAGGAGAGTCTTGAATGGGGAATCATTCTATGGATGTTTGAAATTTGTTTGCGTTTCCCCCCACCCCTCTTCCCCTTCTAGTGCATTCCACAACAGAAAAACGACAGTGACTGTGGAGTTTTTGTGCTCCAGGTAAGGATGCAACCGTTTTTTTATATTTTAGTATTTTTGTGTGGGCTTCCTCCCTCTTTAGAATCTTCCTTGTAATAATTTTCGGTTCTGGTTTCTAAGCCTCTCTCTCATTTCTCTCACCCCCCCCCCCCGCAGTACTGCAAGTGCCTCGCCTTAGACCAGCCTTTTCAGTTCTCCCAGGAAGACATGCCTCGGGTGCGAAAAAGGATTTACAAGGAGCTCTGCGAATGCCGGCTAATAGACTAATAAAAAGGAAGAGAAGGAAAGAGAGAAGCTACTCCTTTCAGCATTTTCGAAGAGCCCTGGCTGGTATTTTGTGTACTTGAATTTTCTGAGAAACTTCCATGGATTTCAAAACGAGTCTTGGCGGAGCAGTGTGGCCAACACAATTACCTCAAACATTTTTTCTGACATGCTCCTTAACTGGCGGACCTGCCACAAAATATTCCCGATGTCAGTCGTTGGTTCCCCCTCCCCCCTTTTCTTTTCGTTTTCTAATGTTCTTTCCTGTATTTAATATTTATTATCTTAAAAACGCATGCGCATAGGCAAAGCATGCGACTAAACGAGAAGTATAAAACTGTAGAATTGGTGCACCTTTTGAAATGTAGCTAGAAACAGAAGAGAATAATACAGGTTAAACTTTTTTGTCTGAAAACATAAAAAATGCATGTTCCATTCCCCCCCCTCTCTGATGCAATAATGCTTTGAATGTACAAAGAAACCCAATGCCATAACGAGAGCAGTTACAACATTTCTTCCAAAAAAACGACAACCTGAGACTATTCCTCCTTCAGCCTTTTTTTAAAAAAGCTCCAAATCCCCATTATATTGGGAAGAAGAGGGGTGTGTTGGAAACTGGCCTATATATTTGATTTGTGGAAGTCCAGTAAAGTTTTAAATCATTGCAACTTGGGGGGGGGGGGAGAGAAAATCTACTAGGTGGCTACTAGATCACCCTACAGTACAAAAGCAATCCCTTGTACACGAGACTCTTTAGTACTAATAAAAGATGGAGATGCTAGTTCGGTTCGGATTTGGTGGTGTTGCTCCTGCACTTGCTCTGGAACCGTCTTCTTCTTTTTTTTAAATATGGTCCCATTCTCAGGGTGATTTGTAGGCCACATATGAGCCCTCTGAGCCTCTCTGCCTTCCTTTCCTTCTCTCTCTCCCCCCGCCCCCAAACTCCCTTTTCTTGTTCCTTGTGTTTGTTGTGGTGTCGGTGACAGGGTCAAGAGGACAACAGCTCTTTTATCTATCTGTAAGTTTTCTTGCTTCTTGGGGCTTGCCCTGCAGGGAGTCTTGAGATTCACCCCGTGTGCATCAGTGTAGTCCTGCCCCCCCTTTAGGGGTGGTCCGCTTGTCCCCTGGCTTAGGACCAGTGTGATCACTTTCTCCAAGGCTGACTTCTCTCTCGTGTGTGCGTGTGTGTGCGTGCCAGGAATAAAACTTTTAAATGTGGATAAAGTTACTTTGCGTACTTGAAGAATGTGTGATCTTCTGTTCAAGCTTTCTGAGAAAGAAAGGCCGAGAGTTTTGGATTGGGGGGGGGGCAGGGGGCGGGCAGCAATATGCTAGAGTACCTACACTGTGTGAAATTCCCACCATCCTCTTGGGCAAAGTCTGTATGCATATCTTGAGGTCTAGTAACTTGGCTCCTATTTTTTTGTGTGTGTGCATGAATGAAAGCTGAATTTGTGGGACCCTTCCACCAGCCACAGAATTCCACAATTTCACATTTACCTGGCACAGCTAGAGACGTCCTGATTCTGAGAATCCCGGTGTGAACTTTTCCTGGCAAATTGCTGCTTTGAAGATGGATACTGTTAGCAGTTCTAATAAGAGGAGTGGCATTCAGAGTTTCCTTTCATTTAGCGGGGTGGGGACTTGTTCTACCACCACGTTATTTACTGAGAAATCCCTGAATGTCCCCCCCCCCCGTCAGAACCTCATAGAATCATAAAATTGGAAAGTGCCCCATGGGTCAGATAGTCCTGCAATTCACTTTTCCTATTCTAATAAAAGGTGGGTTCCTTTCATTGCTCCTAAGTTGAAAAGCTTTTTCAGATATAATAATAATAATAATAATAATAATAATAATAATAATAATAATAATAATAATAGTGTATTCTGGCACCAGTTCTTAAAAGTAAGCAGCTGGGGTGGTCGCGTTGCCCGCAAATGGAGCTGGTCTCTCAGCCGAGCCGATGAAGTGGCTCTGCTTTTTCTCCTTCTGCAGCAGCCTGATGGAACAGTTGCTTGCCAAGTGACTGCTGAAGGAGGCAGGAGCCTAATGGATTACGTAGAGCTTTTGCTCTGGGAGTGGCCACCTCCCTGCTGCAGTGGCGTCTCCAATTCCATCACGTTCATTGGACAGCTATGCTTGTTCTGCCAACCAGGATGGCTATACAGTACAGGCATATTTCTGTTCTTGCCATCCCATCTCAACTCTGGCTCCAGTGAGCAATAATGTAATTTAGTTTCTTGGCACTCTGTACAAATGCAGCCACCAACGGTGCAGTGCACAAAGTCCTGGAGACGTAAGAATCTATTCCAGAAGCATGTGCAAAGATTATCTCCTTTCCCCTTAGTAAAGCGCATGTAGCCGATTTTTTAAAACTAGCTTTAACTTGCCACCTGCTGGAGTGTCCACTAAATTAAATGTGCAAGGCTTGCAGACCTTTATTTTGCAAGGTTTCGTGCCTACGCTGCCTTCAAGCAATTCATCATGTATGCCTTCTAGTAGCATCCTTGTCTTTATTGCATTCATAACTCTCTTCCATTTTTTCCTTTATATATATATATATATATAAAACCTGCCTCGGAGAGGAAATTGTGCGCCGTTGTTAAATATTTCTTATGGGGGGTGAGTGCTAAGAAATCAGGAGATTAAAATACAAAACCATAAAGAGGCAGCTTGTCAGCCCCTTTGCCAGGCACAATAATTGCTATTTATGTGTAATGGCTATCGGCGGTAAAAGAGACAACTCAACGTTTGCACTGAAGATTAATGGGTATTGCAAGCAGCCGTCTAGAAGAATCCTGGCCTTGCATGTTGTCCCCTGAATTTGTAGTGCTACAGGTTTTTGTTTTTTGTTTTTAAAAAAATCCCTTTGAGGTTAGAGACGAACACTTGTTTTTCCTGATGAACACTCCTGGTATATTCCCTTTGAAATAGAGCAGTTGCCTAGTCCACACATGTTTGCAGGACTTAAAAGACTTCATGATAAAAAGTTAGTGGCTTCTTTTTAAAAACATTTTTCATCAAATCCTTCTTCCAAGAAGCTTAAAAGTTATACAAATGGCATATTCTGGTCTTTCAACCTCTTTTATACTTGGCAGTGCTTTGAAGTAGGTGATGTGGAGCAAAAATGATGGGTCCCGGTCTCTTGGCAGACTTTATGGCCGTGTGTGGATTTGAATTACGGGTCTTCCCACCTGTCATTGCGTGGTTTATCTATTACACACACTGCCTGGGTATTCAGTATTTGAAGAAGGACATCTCACATGACCGAAAAAAGGATTGTAGCTACTCGCCCTCAGCTTGCTGTTCCGAAGTTCTTTAAACGTCCCTCATTCTCAAAACTCTTCCTTTGTCTCCCTCCCCCTCTGCCAGACCCATAAGATTCCGATGGTTTTGCTCAAAATTGCCAGTTCTTGAACTAAAATTGCAGCATTCCATTAAGTGGGGAGGTCTGTCCCACACACCCGTTAGCTTTGCAGATAATTAGATCATTCCTGCCAAAATCACGTGAAACTAGAGTTTCTCCCTGTCTTTTGGGGCTGCGTCGCTCAGGTAAGTTTAATAGAAATATTTTCGGGGTTTAGCTGAACAGGGCATTTCAATACTTTGCTTTATATTAGATATGATTTCCTGTCAGTGCTTTTCAGCTTCAGGGCAATTCCACCAGCAGTGAGTGAAATCTGATCTTAACTTCCCCCACTTTCCAATAGCTGTCATTACTGGTGTTATAAATTCTAGCTATTCTGAGTTGGGTTAGGATACCAGGTCGTTTATAAGTTCAATGAACATACTGCATACTTGTTAACGTTAGCCCCAATGTATATGCTGGTATCTGGTATTCCAGTCATTACTTCCCATTTTGTAGCATTATTACATTTATCATCATCATCATCTATATCAAACTTTTCCAACAAGAAACTCAAGGTGGCATACATGGTTCTTCGCCCCTCCCTATTTTATTCCCACAACAACCCTGTGTGGTAGGTTAAGCTGAAAGGCCTGGCCTCCCATTTAATTTAATTTTTTTAAAAAAACAACAACCACCAAATGCCTTGATCCTTTGCTGAGTTCTCAACCAGCTGTTTAAGAAATATCTTAATTTGAAAATATTCATGTCACAAATTCTGCATTCCCTCAGCGTACAGTGTTGCCTCGCAAGACGAAAAGAATCCGTTCTGTGATTCTCTTCGTCTAGCGGTTTTTTCGTCTTGCGAAGCAAGCCCATTAGCGGATTAGCGCTATTAGCGGCTTTTAGCGGCTTATCGGATCAGCTGATAAGCGGCTTAGCAGCTTAGAAAAAGGGGGGGAGGGGAAAAAACCACAGGAACTCGCAAGACATTTTCGTCTTGCGAAGCAAGCCCATAGGAAATTCGTTTTGCGAAGCACCTCAAAAACGGAAAACTCTTTAGTCTAGCGAGTTTTCCGTCTTGCGAGGCATTCGTCTTGCGGGGCACCACTGTATTGGGCTTCAGTTGGTTATTTGAAATTCAAGCAGCGGTTGTCTCAGTTCCTGCTTTCTGCCCGTTAGAAACTTGGCCTAGAATACCATCTTTATTAAACTGCAGAAGAAATAAAACACAAGCACTTGGTGGGCAGAATTTGGCTTTAAATTTGTCTCTTCCAGGAAAAAAACCCCACTGGTAGATCCCTTTAAGTTTCTCATTAGTCTTCATCCATTGGAACTGGAATTCTTACGAAGCATTTTTTGAGTTATTTTATATAATCTTGTCCTGGTTCATAGCACCAGTCGTGAACCGATTAGCTTTTTTTACTTTATTTGAATAGGATATTGGATGACATCTACTGTCCATTTTGCTCTCTGTCTGTAGTGACCTTAAAGGAGCTTTTCCAGTTTGATTATTTGTATAATCAGTATACAGTACAGCAATGCTCTCTAGTGGTTAGAGCAGTGGTCCCTGAAATGTGTGGTACCACTCTCTATATCGGGGTGGGATTATGCAGGCGGTGCAAATAGCCACCTGGCTATTACAAACGGCTACCACTGGATCAAGTTCATTAATTTTGTTGAACGAATTAAACTAGTTTTAATTGGCTTTTGAACAAATGTGCAATTAATTATGTTAGTGGGTTGTGCAAATCCACTGTTCTGAATAATGCTTTTTTCTATAGTAGTGGGCTTTGGGGAAGAGTTTATGGAACCAAGGGAGTGGCACCCCGAAAAAGTTTGGGAACTATTGTTTAGACTAGCGTGTTGCACCAGAGTAAGATTCAAATCCTGCCTCAAGCACGTAAAGGTAAAGGACCCTGGACAGTTAAGTCCAGTCAAACTTTACTGGTGCGGCACCCACTGGGTGTTGTTGGGCTAACACAATAGCTCATAACCTACCTAATAGCGTTATTAGGAGGAAAAAACAGTGATGGAGAGAACCATGTATTTCGCCTTGAGCTCTTTGGAAATAAGGTGGGCTTTAAATGCGTTAATTAGATAATATAATCATGCAATAATACTTGCATGCCGAAGAATTGATGCTTTTGAATTATGGTGCTGGAGGAGACTCTTGGGAGTCCCGTGGACTGCAAGAAGATCAAACCTCTCCATTCTGAAGGAAATCAGCCCTGAGTGCTCACTGGAAGGACAGATCCTGAAGCTGAGGCTCCAAGACTTTGGCCACCTCATGAGAAGAGAAGACTCCCTAGAAAAGACCCTGATGTTGGGAAAGATGGAGGGCACAAGGAGAAGGGGACGACAGAGGACGAGATGGTTGGATAGTGTTCTCGAAGCTACCAGCATGAGTTTGACCAAACTGCGGGAGGCAGTGGAAGACAGGAGTGCCTGGTGTGCTCTGGTCCATGGGGTTACAAGGAGTCGGACACGACTAAACGACTAAACAACAACGACGATACTTGCGTGCAAACATACACTTTGCTGAAGAGGTCTTGGGCCTAGGCAATTCAGGTACAGTTGCACATAACTTCTGTCCTAAGAATATTGCAAAATTTAGCTGAAATTGTGGGAACCGAGAACTGAAGCAGAAGTTCAGTTCATTTGGCTGCCTCCCTAATGTTAGCACTTTCACTGAGGGGTCGCTGACCCTCCTGGAAACGAAGCCTCAAACTTCTGCCGGCACTCACAGCGTTGAATGTGGGGTTGGTACCATCATGAGCACAAAGAATCATGAATGCATGATAGAAAGGTCATCTGGAAGGGGTTGTGCATCATCCTTGGAATAGGCTGCTGAACTGGGTCTTTCTGCCAGTCTTTTTCCCTGATGGGTCTGAATACCTTGTTTATAGGCACTGCTTCGCTTTACCTCTTTTTCGTCACTCAGAGCACTTTGGACAGCCTCACTCAGGGGAAATCACGGCTGAGTTTTGATCAGTCGGCTCAAGACTTTCAGAATTCCCCAAGCAGTGTGTCTGCAGTTACTCCAAAGGGGTTGGCTTCCATCATTTGCAAGAGCAAACTGTTGCCATTAACATCCTGACCTCCCAAATTTGGTGAAATGGAAGCTGGTGCCCTTTCAGTCCTGCCTGTTCTTTTATTGGTGATGGGGGTGCGTGGGATTTCTTATCAAAGCACAGACCCCAGAAATGGGTAGGCTATAATTTTATTTTAGAGTGCAATGCTAACACAGTACTGCTGGTAACATCTTACCAACAATTTCATACTAAATTTTACAGCTGCTGCCAGAAACCAGGAGATTACCCCAAGACTTCCAAAAGTACCATTTTACCTTCTAGAGGAATGACTATTCCTAAAATTGGGGTTTGTAACAAATTGATGGTTTTTGCTTTTTTTAAAAATGGAAGATCATGTTGTCACCTTTGAAAATGGCACTTCTTCAGAATGGACTTATGCCAAAGAGGATAAATGGACTATAGCCAACTAAGCTGTACTTTGAATAGATCTATTAAAATCAATGGACCCAAGTCCATTGACTTTAATGGTTCTGTTCTGCGTATGCCTAACATCAAATCTCAGGCAATGTATCCATGTCTATATTAGAACAAGGGCTGGTCTGTGCTTTCACAACAGTTCTCTTTTGGGGTGTGAGATGGGGAAGACTAATCTAGCATTTTTAAAATCTATAGCCTACATACTATTGTTTGGGCCTAGCACTGTGGTATTACATGGAAATCTGCTGGAAATATGTACTATTTTGAGATCGGTACTATTTTTTAAACGGAACATAAAGGTAAAGGGATTCCTGACTGTTAGGTTCAGTCGTAGCCGACTCTGGGGTTGCGGCACTCATCTCGCTTTATTGGCCGAGGGAGCCGGCGTACAGTTTCCGGGTCATGTGGCCAGCATGACTAAGCCGCTTCTGGTGAACCAGAGCAGCACACGGAAACGCCGTTTACCTTCCCACTGGAGCGGTACCTATTTATCTACTTGCACTTTGACGTGCTTTTGGCAGGAGCAGGGACCGAGCAACGGGAGCTCACCCCGTCGCGGGGATTTGAACCACCGACCTTCTGATCGGCAAGTTCTAGGCTCTGTGGTTTAACCCACAGCGCCACCCGCGTCCCAAATGGAACATAGAAAACTCTATAAAAAAACAGCAGATAAAACTAAAAAGGATATCTTGAACCGAACTCAGCAGGCAAATTTCTGTTGGAAAATACTTTTTTTAAAATGGTTCGGTTTTGCAAGGTTACAAGTAACACAAAGCAGGGTTGCATGATCCTGTAGCTTATTACTCCGATGCATTAGAAAAAGACTATTTCACCATATATTACTTTCTGGCCTCTTACACTTTGTCCCAGATATCAGTTATCCATGTTTCCCCCCAGTTTTGACAAATCTTGCTCGTTGAAATGAATCGCAGTTAGGCAAGAGGAAGAACAAAGCAACTTGGTACATTTCTGCAAGTTTTAATGTGTAAGCAGTTTCAAGTGGCCCTTCTCTACTTCTTACGGCCTGATCCATGCTACATATCACTGGTGTGATACGCGAGTGCTTTTTCCAGCTGGGAAGCGGGTTGGAAGAGCCTGGCGTGTAAACAAGTGTCAACTGCGCAATGATTGAATCTTCCTCGCAGAGAGATGTGCTACCGGGGATGAAATCTGAAGAACTGTATGGGACGCTGCATGTTTGTGTTTAAGGCGCGCCTCTCGAACTCGTGACCTGCTAAGTCGGGTCTGCTAGGTACTGAAGCACTGCTATACACACACACAAACACACACACACACACACAGACCGGTCCTCTTCGCCCCCAGTTCTGGGCAAATTGCCACAGGACTGCACTTTGTAACACACAAATTGGGCCTCTGATTTGTGATCGTCCTCTTTAAAAGGTGCAAATATATCAGCAGCTGCTTCGAATTCTCAGTACATACAACATTTTCCAATCTCGCTCTTTAAAACTCAGAATGACTGAAAGGGAAAATGTTTTAAAACAACAACACAACACGCCCCCCCCAACCTCCCCACTTAAGACAGATGCAAATTCAGTCTTTCATATTTAAAGTGGAAAGGTGGCAAGGCCAGGTAGAGAAAACTGTGACTTTAACAAACGGCACCCATTTCTTGCAAGCCAAGCTGTCCAAATAATTTGAGGACTTGCTTCCTTCTATGCAAGAGGAGAGAGTGTTGGGGGGGGGGAATCAAGATCTTATCTGTTCTGTTTCTAGTCTATCTGGGAAAGAAATCAAATGGCGTTTTCCTGGAAAAGGAGCAGGCCTGCAGATAATACATATTCATCGAGACACCATTTGATCTTGGCACATTTTTCTCCTCTTCCCCCTCTAGTGAGCTATATTTCATATAACCATAATGATCTTTCTTTCTTTCTAATGAGTGGATTTGCAGAACATCTTGATTTGCTGAGCTGTGGCAATTCTTTGGTTGCTGAAATTAAGTATTTATTTATTTGGGTTAAAGAATAGCCAGCAAGTGGTCCGGTGGCGTAGATCTATCTCATAAAGCTATTTTACGTCCTTCCCTAAAAGTAAGGTGTTAAAAATTCCTTTACTGCTAAGGAAGAAAACGATTCTCCCCCCCAAAAGTTCTTGTGTGAGATGGAATGACCCTCTCTCTGTCCATACAAGACTCGGGAAGACAATAGATTTTTAAGAGCATTTGCTGTGGGGTTTTTTTTTAATGTAAAAAACCCCCCTACCTTTCATAACTATAGCAACATTATAACACAGGTAAATAAATCACCTTTTGTTGTTCAGTAATGGGACTTGTGCTTTTGACCTGCTATTCTGCGTACATAGGCTCATTTAGTTGTTTATAACGATAGTCACTGGGAAGTGTTTGGAGCCAGAAATATTTCTGCCGAAAATAAATAAATGTAACCTAAACATACAGGAAGCGAGGCCTTTCCTCACAGTGGGAAGTCTGCATTGCAGGGGGGTTAAACTAGATGACCCCCCCAGGACCCTTCCAGTTTTATAATTCTGTGAAACAGTACTCTTTCCCACCTGTGATTCCCAGTGACTGGCCTTTGAAGGTGCCATGGTTTCGTAGCCATTGATAGCCTTATCCTCCACGAATCTGTCTAATCCAGCCTTTCTCAACCTGTGGGTCCCCAGATGTTGTTGAACTACAACTCCCATCACCCCTAGCTAGCAAGGCCAGAGCTCAGGGATGATGGGAGTTGTAGTCCAACAACGTCTGGGGACCCACAGGTTGAAAACTGCACTCTAATCCTCCTGAAACTGCTGAACTGCTCTCTGTCACAGGTTCCCCCTGCTCACTAAACCCTGTTGCCCCTTCAGCGTCCAGCACCTCCTCCCAATTTTCCCCTTGTGATCTCTCCTCATTGTCCTGCCACCAATCCCTGGGGCTCTGAGTCTTCCTCCTCTGGGGTTTCCCTGAGGGGCGTGTGTGTTTCCCTGACTGGTGCCTCCCAGCTCTCATGGTCCAACGAGAGCCAGCGTCATGTGGTGGTTAAGAGCGGTGGACTCGTAATCTGGGGAACTGGGTTCGCGTCTCCGCTCCTCCACATGCAGCTGCTGGGTGACCTTGGGCCAGTCACACTTCTCTGAAGTCTCTCAGCCCCACTCACCTCACAGAGTGTTTGTTGTGGGGCATGAAGGGAAAAGGAGAATGTTAGCCGCTTTGAGACTCCTTAGGGCAGTGATAAAGCGGGATATCAAATCCAAACCAGTCTCTGACACAGTGGTTCTCCAGGCAGGGAATATTTCCCATCCATACCTGGAGACGCCACGGGGGATTGAACCTGGGACCTTTTGCACACAAGGCAGACACTCAGCCACTGGGCCAAGGCCTCCCCCTGAGCTGCAGCCCTCCAGATGCTGATGGACTGCAACTCTCATCATCCCTGGGCATTGGTACCCAGGATGGAGTTGATGGCAGTAGAAAGGGGACATAGGGAAGTCCACTTGCCCCTGCTCCCTAAACTGCAGGATCTCTGTTGGTGGCTTTTACTCATTCACACCGAGTGCCCTGAACGAGAAGGACTTAGAATCGTAGAGTCGGAAGGGACCCGAGGGTCATCTAGTCCAACCCCCCTGCAATACAGGAATCTCGGCTGAAGCATCCATGACAGATGGCCATCCAACCTCTGCTTCAAAACCTCCAAGGAAGGAGAGTCCACCACCTTCCAAAGGAGACCATTCCACTGTTGAACAGCTCTTACTGCCACAAAGTTCTTCCTGATGTTTTGTTGGAATGCCCTTGTAACTTGAAGCCACTGGTTTGTGTTCTGTCTTCAAGAGCAGGAGAAAACAAGCTTGCTCCCTTAAGAACTCAAAACGGCAGCTCATAAACAAAGTGAGAGTCACGGAGGATCTCGCTGGACTCTTGTCACACGTATTGCTGCATTTCACTTTCAGAGACACCTTGGGGGCTTCTGGGTGTTTTTTGGGGGGAGAGAAGCTGTGTTGTCTCCCTTTAGAAATGTTTAAATATAGTGTGACCAAACGAGGTCTGTGTGATTGAACGCATCTGGGTTGGGCCACCAGATGTCGCCCTAGTGCTACAAAAAAAAAAAGCATTTGAGTGAAATTCTGGAATGTGGTATTTGTCAAATGGCTAATTAACAGCAAAATCTTCTGATGTTTGTAACCTGTCATATTAGCAGCCAGTATGTTCACTCCTGAAACCTGAAATATGCAAGTCTGTTTTTAAAAGCCTCTTACCATCTGTCAAATCCACCAAACAGGCCTTTGTCTTAAATACACAAAAAGCGTACTTGATTTTTTTTCGGGGGAGGGGGAAGGAAGAGGGGGGTGGAAAACTATTTCAGAGTTGTGCTTCCTGCATTATTAACTGCCCCCCCCTACTGACAAGGACTCCCTATTGCATTCGTTCTCAAGTCAGATTCTTTCATGCAAACTCTTTGTCTGGAATAAGCCAGGCTTTGTGTAGCCTGTGATTCTTTATGTTCGCAATTTTGTAGAACCACTGTAGAACCCTTGCACTGCAATTATTTCAGCTGCTTATAAAAAAATAGCAATAATAAAATGAAACCAAGTTTCTAGTCCATATGGCACTGCACAAGGGTTTGAAAATGGGTGGAGACGGTGCCTGGTAAAATGTCAGATGAATAGGCGGTACAGTCGAAAATAGTCCAGTGTTATTCATAGCTTTGAATCATTGAGTTAGTTCAACTCCCTGCAATGAGGAATATGCAGGTGGTCCAGATGGGGTTCAAACTGGCAACCTTGGTGTCGTTATCAGCATTCTCTTAACTAACTGAGCTAACCTCTGGCTCCTCTTTTGTGGAAGGGTCTGTACCTCACTGGTACATCACTGGGTCAGTGCCTTGCATTTCCAGTTTTGAAAATCCTTGAGGATAAAGTCATTGTTGGTTTTTGCAATGCCCTTTCCTCCTAGTGATGCAGAAAATTGTGAGTCTTAGGGTTTCTTCCTCGCTGTCCAAGGCATCTCTGGAGCAGCCTCCCTCAACGCGGTGACCACCAGATGCTTTTAACCATCACAGAATTGTAGAGTCGGACAAAACCCCAAGTGTCATCTTGTCCAACCTCTTGGAATACACATCGGCCCTCAACCACCATGGCCAACAGTCCCGGGTGATCGCAGTTGTAGTTCAACCAAGAGATGGGTGGGCACCAGATCACTTGGTCCTGATCTAGCCATCAAAGTTGACCCAAGTGCTGCTGAAGAAACTGGCATCCCCATGATGCTTTAAAACACAAAAACACAAAACCAAACCACACATATTGCTCAATGCACATACCTCCCACCTGGTGGTTCATGCCAAAGCATCTTCTCCACTCTACTCATTAGCGTTTACACATCTTTACCTATGTTGAAAAAAAAGTGTTGAGGTGTTTTGCCACCATGCTGGAGCGCTCTAGAGTTGCACACCACCAGCAGGTGCGAGAAAGAGGTCTCTGTGTGGGCTGATGCACATGCATTGAGCTGCTCCATGTGAGCCTGATCAGAGGAGGCAGAGCTATTGACCACACCTTGTTAGTGCAGAAGACTTTCCCCTGTGGGTGGCAGGAGGAGGCAAGGCTGGGGTGTGCTGATGTGGCGTGGGGCGAGCCCCACACTTGTTCTCTCAATGTATGTGTGGTTGTTATCAGTTTGCCAGTTGTGCTATGCATTTCCCCGTCCCAGGAGCAGGGATTGGGGGCATGTGTTTTGTAATGCTGTCCTGACCAAGGTGGGTGTCAGGGACATGGCTGAATCAAATGCCTGGGAAGAGTCTGATGAAGGAATGCCAGTACAGTGGTACCTCAGGTTACATATGCTTCAGGTTACATACGCTTCAGGTTACAGACTCCACTAACCCAGAAATATTACCTCGGGTTAAGAACTTTGCTTCAGGATGAGAACAGAAATCATGCTCCGGCGGTGTGGCAGCAGCAGGAGGCCCCATTAGCTAAAGTGGTGCTTCAGGTCAAGAACAGTTTCAGGTTAAGAACGGACCTCCAGAACGAATTAAGTACTTAACCCAAAGTACAGAGGGAGCCAGAGCCCGACTCTGGAGCCATGGGATTGTAGCCACAGACAGAGCAGGAGTGGGTTAGTTTGGCCTCACTTCATGAAGAGTTCCCAGAGCAGCAGACTTGGAGAGATTGCAGGCAGAGGGAGAGGAGGAGCTAGACAACATTGAGGGGGTTGCTATGCAACCAGGAGGGAGGCTACGTTTAGAGGGATCTTTGTTTGATAGTAGGGGGAGGTGAGTTCACTCACCTTCTCCCCGAACCAGGAGAGCTGAAAGGGTTAATATGCAACGGAAGTACAAGAGAGGAAAGATGGGACTTTGGCACCCTTCGGGGCAGAGACTCAGAGTGACAGGGGTCAGCAAACTTTTTCAGCAGGGGGCCGGTCCACTGTCCCTCAGACCTTGTGGAGGGCTGGACTATATTTTGGCAGAAAAACCCAGAGATACATTTTAAATAAAAGCACACATTCTACTCATGTAAAAACACACTGATTCCCGGACCGTCCGGGCCAGATTTAGAAGGTGATTGTTAGTTTGCCCAACTCATAGCTAAGAGCAGCAGGCTCAGAGCCACGCTCTGGATGCTAATTGTAAATAAACTTACCATAAAATTGCCAGAGACTCATTAATTCTTATCAGGGCTTGCCTGCCTGAGATCATTACAGCGAGTGTCCCCTAAAGCAGGGGATTAGCAGTGGTCCGTGAGCTTCACTTAGGGGGTCTGCAGTGCATCCATAAAGATACAACTCAAAACCAAGCAATGTCTAGCACAGCACGTTACAACTGCTGCAACGGGCAGAGAATCCACAAAGAGGTCTGCCCAGGGGTCAGCAGCTTTTGAGTGGTCTATGGGGAGGGGGAAGTTTGGGAACCACTGTCCTCAATGTTACAGAGAAAGAACTAAATTAGAGGGCTAGGGCTGTAGTAGTCTTATCAGGCAGCAGAGGCTGGTTCATTAAGGCAAATGGGGTGCTGCCCCACTAACCTAAACTGGTTTCCACTTGCAGCTGGTCCAGGGGGTGGCATTGGCTGCCAGTGTCCGTAGTGTCAGCATTGCCTCTTGCAGAACTCAACACATAAGAAGATAGGGAGGGAACCAGAATTAGTTGGCCCCACCTGCCATTGGCTATAGTCTGGGCTCCCTGCCTTTTGTCTTCCAGTCCCAGTGGTCACCAGTCACCCCAGTTTGTTGTAGTATTTTTACTGCTAGGGAGTAGGAGAGGTGCTGCACAAGGCATCAATATAGGATGACCAGTGCTGGGTGCTATGCTCCTAAATTTGGTGGGGAATCCAGCATCATTTCCTCTGCCTCGGGCGGCAAAATGTCTTAAGCTGGGCTGGCATACTTGTTCCTTTTCATGCCAAGAAAGACTTGCATTGCTGCCCTTAATGGCCAGACCTAAGCAGTCATGAAGTCTTGTTAATTTGCTTTGGCACATGTATTTTAATTGAAATATTATCATGGTTTTATCAGGTTATAATTGGCTTTTAAAGTCTTTTTGCCCATCTTAAGTCCTTGCAAAGGGATAGGTTAGAAGCAGGAATGAATAAAATAATTAGAGCTAATTCACATGCTTGGCTTACACGATAAGACTCAATTGCCTGTAACTCTTACACTGCTTGTAACTTTATTTTGCAATGCAGATTTTTTTCCTGGCATGTTTCCCCTCTTCCAAAGTGTGCATTGCAAAGTAAGATCCAGAGATAAATTATTAGGGCAGATAGAGTCACAAGTTGTTCAGCTGCTATCCTAGACTTGCTGTTACAGGCTGATGATCACATCACCTGGGTGCCTAATGAAAGGGGACACGACAGGTTGTGATGGAAATTTCCTAGGTTTTGAAATAATCCACAAGCGGTGTCTCCAGTGTGCTTGCTCAAAGTTCAAAAGATGTGCACGGTGTTCATGACTACTAGCTATAGTAGCTAACTGCAACTTCCATAAACTGGAATATTCATGGGCTCCAAGAGTTACCTTGTATCAGCATCTGAGTTGCTTTGTGCTCTGCATCAGTTGCATCTATCTGCATTTCGGGTTCCAAGTTGCACAGCATAAAATGAAGCTCTGTGTTCTCAAATGGGGAATCTAAAATTGGCTACAACTCCCTGCTTCTTAGCCAAAGTGGATGAAATTTGCAGGTGCAGGATCCCCTCAAGAATGAATTAAGCCTACCAAATTACAAATACTCTGGGAACATTTTGTGGGGAAAATAAAATTTAATTTCCCTCCATAATCCCTTATGTGTGTGTGAGAGAGCAGGGGGTTGTCTCTTTATGATCCCAAAATAAATAAGAGTTGGATGAGAGGTGTGTATTGTTGCTTGAACTTTTTTTTTTTTTATAAACCAGCAGCTTCACAGAAGCCTCTCTTTCCTGGTTCATGTTTGAGTCCTAAATGTCTCTTAAAAGCTAATAGTGAGGGAGACAAAGGCACCTCACTAGAAAGGGCATTCATCAAAGCAGGGAGCCACCACCAAGAATGTCCTGTCATGGGTCACTGCCAATTGGGTAGCAAGAGGAAATGCCTCATCCAAAAAGTGGCATGGATTTACATGAAATTTGCATGCGTAAATGTATAAGCATAGATAAACATTTAGAAAGAATGGCTATACAGTCGTACCTCAGAAGTTGAATGGAATCCGTTCTGGAAGTCTGTTTGACTTCCAAAACGTTCGGAAACCAAGGCATGGCTTCTGATTGGTTGCAGGAAGCTCCTGCAGCCAATCGGAAGCTGCAGAACTCACGTTGGACATTTGGGTTCCAAAGAACGTTTGCAAACTGGAACACTCACTACTGGGTTTGCAGCGTCCAGGAGCCATTCAACTCGCAAGGTGTTCGACTTCCGAGGTACGACTGTAATTTATATAGAAATACAATATATATACCATCATAGTGGAGGAAGCTGTTAATTGTTGATGGGACATTTCCAAGACCCACCACCTGTTTTCCTGCCTTCTGGTTCTTTATCTTTAAAGCAAACTTGGATTGGAGAGCCCTCAACGGGAGAATGCCTTCAAATAGATGGCTTCACAGCAAGCGTAGCTGGAAACAGGATTCTGCCCTGGGTGGATATTTCATCTGTTCCACCAGGACTGCTCTTAAATATTAACCAGTTGATTATTGTTATATCATATTTTCCTTCCTTGTTCAGAGCCCTAGGCAGCTCACAGCATGCAAAAACGCAACTGTAAAAGCAAAATTAAAACCACCTTCTAATATGCAATAATCAAAGCATAACACAACCAGCGCTAACAGTTATATCGATAGGGTGACTCTCTACTGCACCCTGAAAGCCTGCAAAAACAATCAGGTCCTAGGATGAAAACCTGGTCATGTCCCGATCAAGATCGAGTCATTGCTCCCTGCAAATTATTTACAGCAGTGGTGGTCAACCTAAAGTCCTCAGTCTGATTTCAAAAGGCCTCTGCCATCAATCAGCTCAGACGTCTGGAGAGAACAATCTTTCCCTCTCCTGACAGCCCTTTGGGTGAGTGGGGAGAAAACGGGGTGTCAGAAAGGAAGAGAAGGGAAAAGTATGTATTGTAAAGAGAGAGAAAGAGGCGGCATCCCCACTCCTGGCTCTCACCCTGCCCACCATTGGTCACCCACCCTACTAGGAGGCCGTCCCCGACAGACTACCCTTGGGGAAATGGGGCCCTCAACAGAACTGAGATTAGTTACTCCTCTTTTACAGAGATGGATTAGCTGAACCTCACAAATTAGGTCCAAACGGACTTTCGCTTTGGTTTCTGAAAGTTGGATATTACATATACAGTAGGCTGTGTTTGGACTAGTGAGTCTTGGCTTAATAAATTGGGCTGTGCATGAGATCTTTTGTGTGAGTCAGGAAGCTGTCAGGAGTCCAGGTTCCTAGCTTGATAACACAGTAAGCGTAGGTAATTAAAAAGGAGGCTCTGGCAAAAATCATTACTCAAGATGACCCTTCTGAAGACTTCTTCCTATGTTGACAGAAGATATTGAACTTTTGCCCCTTACGTCGCTTGTTTTGCTTCCTCTCTAGCAGCCCTCCCATTCGTCGACTCCTCAAACTGATTGGATTAGCTCCCACCTCTTCTTGCTGTGGCGAACTCTTTCCTTTCCTGTTTGCGCCTGTCTGAACTGCTGTTCAGCCTGTGTCAGATCTAACTCTCTCTGTTCTGCAGCAGACTGTAAAGTTACACTAGGAGCTGGCTCATTTCTGACAGAAGCCGTAGTTACCTATAGCTTCCTGTTGCATCCGAAACAGGTAAGATACTATGGTTAATACTTCCAAAGAAACCAGGATATATGGTTTAAAGCTGCCTACGGATTCTGGCTGGTTAGGAAGCCATTTTTTTTTATTTTAAGCAGCCTATACAAAACCAACCAAACCATAGTTCATATTTTGCATGTAATGGTTTAGCTTTGCTTCTCTGACTTGCTTTCCAGTTTCTGCAAAGGGAGGAGCAAACCACCTCAACTAGGTCATAGTCAGCTTGATCCATTGGCCAGATCAGGAAGGACAGAAGGAAGCAGGAAACAGAAAGAAAGGAAAAAGGAAGGGGCAAATGAAGGAATGGGAAGGAAAGAAGGATACAGTCTAGGATTGTTAGTATGGCTATGTTAGTTCATGGTCCTTTTTAGTAATATATTAACGGTTGTATGAAACTAAATCAGACTCTTGAGTGGATCCATTGAAATTAATGGCCTTAATGTTATTCATGCCCATTAATCTCCATGGATCATGGTATGACAAATGTTGGCTACAACCCTTTGTTGCTGTTCTGAAATGTCTTGGTTTGGAAATTGTATTAGGTCTTTATTTGTTTGGGCATATTCTTTTTAATCTGCTTTCGGGAAACGTTTTATTTGAAAAGCAGCCTGCCGTTTTAAAAATAAATAGATAAATACTGAGTGGTGGCGGCTGTCAGCATCCGTCTCTCTACAAAGTGAGCGGTAGTGCTCAGTAAATGTCCTGCACAGCTAGCGCTGGCTCTCAAGGGTGTGAATTCTCCCTAAGAACAGAAGCCCACCCCAAGCAAGCAAGAAAGAAAGGGCTCTGTCCACTGCCCCAGTTTTTTGGAAACCCAAGATAAGGGAGCCACAGTGAGTGACCAACTGGAGGGGAGAAAAGGCAGGAGGAGATGGATGGAGGAGGAATTAATTTTCACTTTGCATTGAAAGGTGAACCTACCAAACTCACACTTTCTCAAACCGTATGTGTACCAAAATACAGCAGGCCCTTCGTAATTTGCACTCCTCTGAATTTTGCAATGTTGTTCTCCGGCCAAGTAAGGTGTTCCCCAAAATGCACACCCTAGTGTGCATAAAAATACATATAGCGGTGAGAACAAAATGCAAAAAGGCATTTTGGGAAAATGTGCCTTGCCAAAATGTGTATACCAGGCAAGATTGCATGTAAAAAGTGCACATTCACTCACTCCCACAATGCTGATGAATTTTCATGAGGACTTTTTTTTTAAAAAAGGCAAACCTATGTAGAAATGTGCAGAAATGATTAGGGGGGAGGGAGAGAAACTGAAATTGACAGACTTGCCCATCTTTACCAACCCCCAGGATTTGCTCTGCTGGTACCCAAACTTGTGCTACCCCAGATCAGAAGGTTAATGTGCTCTTTCTAATAGGGGGAGAAGATCACTTGCCTAACCTTATTGGTTTGCTCGGAGCTCTTGGAGGAGCAGGTCCTCTACTGTGCTCCTTTTGTACCCCCCCCCCACTTCAGCCGTCCCCCAATATTTGTGTTCCCACTCCCCCAATATTTGTTGGACTTCAACTCCCATGACCATCCATGGCCCTTCTCCATGCTGGCTGGTGCTGATGAGGAGATTGGAGTCCAACAACATCTGGAGAACCATGGGCCTCCTATCTCTGCCCTAGCTCCTACTCCACCCTGGTGCCCTCAGATGTTCAGGACTGTAGCTTGCAACCACCTTAGCCAACAGTTGCAGTTCAGAACTTCTGGAAGTCACCAGGCTGGTGCTGCCTACTGGATAGACTTTGCTCAAGCTTCCAATGTTGTTCTGAAGAGACAGGAGGAAAGCGTCAAAGTGCCTCCGGCTGTAATTTTGTGATGCACGGAATGTAGGAAGCAGCCGAAATGCATAATGGAAGGCAGGGGACGGTGAGGGTGATGTTGCAGACCAGCCCTTTGGGCCCAGAATAAGTCCTCTGACGGCCAGTTGCTGGTTCCTGAATGACTTCTTCTGCACACCTTCCAGAAACAGAGGCAGAAAGATGCCCCCGCAGCGGATGGCGGGTGCGAGAACGTGGCCCGAGTTTTTGCAAGGCGGTCCTGCATTCTCTCAACAAAGCAAAAGGAGGGCGGGGGGGGGGAATCTCTCAGATACTGTGTCGCGTTTGAAAGCCACCTGTCATGTCTTAAATTAGTAAATATGCCCCAAATGTTCTGTTGAAGGTGAAGCGAAATATGAGACTTACACAAAACACATTTTCCTGTAAATTATTCATCCGGTAAAACATCTTTGAACTCTCCAGCGTGAGTGTAACTGACAAGTGTAGGAAAGGGGATTAAGGGGGACGGTTCTCAGCTTGGCACTTATGCAAATTTTATTCACATCCCCCCTTGCATGCACCCCCACCAACGCAGAGCTTATATATGGGCAGTTCTGAAAAGCCTCTCCTTTTATCTCTCTCTCTCTCCCTGTCTGATTAAACCCCCTCCATCCAGATTCCCCAGAAATACGTGGCTGCAGTCCTGCAGCTCCTCCCCTGGTGGCGCTGTTTCCTCGCTTGGACTCTGCTTCCTTTGCACGGGGGGGGGGGGGTTTGAGTGCTAAAACTACTGCCACATAGTGGACAGCGAATGAACTGCAGACAGGGGAGGGCTCCTTACTTATTTGTGTGTGTGTGTGGATGGGTATGAGCATGTCTTTAAATCATCTGCACTCCTCCTGATGAGACTTTGAACACATTCTTTGGTATGTATCTGAAGAAGTGTGCATGCACACGAAAGCTCATACCAAGAACTAACTTAGTTGGTCTTTAAGGTGCTACTGGAAGGAATTTTTTTTTATTTTGACTATGGCAGACCAACACGGCTACCTATCTACTACTGGAACTATTCTTTGGCTTGCCAGAGATGCTTTGTTATCAGGAGAGAGAGAGAGAGTTAGAGTTTTTGGAAACTCTGAGACATATCCAAGCTGCAAAAATAGCAAATTCGCTTTTGAACATCCCCCAAATCCTCCCCCATTCTCCCGGCCATCTCTCCCAGGGAAGGGGATTCAAAAAGAGAGAGGAAGGGGAAATAGTTAAGAGGAAGGGCACGTTCGTTGCATGCCTGAGCTGCTGGGTCAAACTCCTGGCATCTCCAATTAAATGTGGAGCAGCAGGTGCTGGGGAGGTGTGTGGCAGTGACATCACCGGCCCAGATAGACCAATGGCCAGATTGGCGGCTTCATCTGGTCAAAACCTCCGCCCTGCATTTTCCTATCGCCTCGACAGCGCACACATTTCTATTTCGTTTTGCATTTGCATACTCGAAATCTGTGCATGTCAGAAAAGCAAATGCAAAAACCCAAAACCTGTTTACACAGAGGGATATCAATAAAAAGAAATATTTCACCCAGCTTCGTTTGATTTTACTAAACACACAAATGAGGGCGCAGAGGTTCCAAATACACCAGCAGGGTGTGCAGGTTTATGGAACTCTAACAGATTTGGCTTGGGAGATCTTGGGAAGTCCATGTTGCACGCACTGCAGAACTTGTAAACAGAAGAATCAGGCTAAACGCGGGCTTCTGTTCTATACCAGGCATGTCCAACAGGTAGAGCATTATCTACTGGTAGATCATTGGCTCCCCCCAAAGAAGCTGAACAACTGTGGCTCCCCTAAAAAAAGCTCAACATTTTACCTCTTCCCTGAAAAAACTCAGTAGATAACCGTCAGTTTTTAACTCTGTGAGTAGATTGCAGTCATTCCTTGTTCTGGGACGCGGTTGGCGCTGTGGGTTAAACCACAGAGCCTAGGACTTGCCGATCAGAAGGTCAGCGGTTCGAATCCCTGCAACGGGGTGACCTCCCGTTTCTTGGTCCCTGCTCCTGCCAACCTAGCAGTTCGAAAGCACGTCAAAGTGCAAGTAGATAAATAGGTACCGCTCCAGCGGGAAGGTAAACAGCGTTTCAGTGCGCTGCTCTGGTTCGCCAGAAGCTGCTGGCCACATGACCCGGAAGCTGTACGCCGGCTCTCTCGGCCAATAAAGCGAGATGAGCGCTGCAACCCCAGAGTCGGCCACGACTGGACCTAATGGCCAGGGGTCCTTTACCTTTAGATTGCAGTCTCTTGGGAGTTGACCACCCCTGTTCTATACCTTACACACCTCTGATGTAAAGTACTGTAGGGTGAACCATGGAGGAGAGAAGAGAGCCAACAGATAGCATGTGACATTTGGTTCAGAGCTTGCACACCTCTCACATACAGGTAAAGTACTGTATAAATCTTTTAAAGAACATCACTCTGCATTATGATGGAGGAATAGGCTTGCCTGCACAATGCAGGGACCTCTGAAAAGGCATCTCTGCACACAGGAACACTTTGCAGCTGCTTTCTGATTGGTTTTGCACAGAGTGCAATATTGTCCTCAAGCACTGCACTTTATGTAGGAAAATAAAGGGGACAATTCAAAGATATCTCTAATGCGGACGTTTAACCTCCCCTGGTGAGCCGGCCAGGGTCCGTAAATGCTAGAACTGAATGGAAGCCCTAGAAGAATTCAGCCTGAATCCCATAGCCCTGCCTTCCCGGGCCTGGGTTGTTTGTTGGTCACAGGAGAGTGTGACGCGACCTTGGGGGAATTGGCTTGTACATGAATAGATTATTGCAACAAGTGCTTTATGGCAAACAGCTGTGATAGCAATAAAGACGAGTGTGCCTGGAATCAAAGTGAAACTGGAGTGGGTTTAGCAGGAGGACACGGGTCCTGTGAATAGCATTTTAAGGCCAATCACCTTGAAATGAAAGGCACTAGCTTTTTCCTTCTGTAAACAGCAAAATGAAACAAAATGGAGAGGCGGGAGTCCTTTTACGCAAGGCTGGAGTTTGTCAAGATTTCAGAGCATCTGTTCCTGGGGGCTTCTAAGGACCTGGGCATGCCTGCGATTCAGTGGGAACACGAGATAAAATATAAAATGCAGTCGCTAACAATTGTTCACTCGTTAGGAAGAGAAGGAGAGCGCGCAATGCCTGGAGAGCCCTCCTTCCCTCTTTGTTTTTGATCAGTGACATGGGGTTGCCTTGTGGCCATTAGGAATGGCTGTCAGCAAACTCAGAAGTAAAGGAATATAAAAACAGACCCTCCAAGCGTTCCTGTTTTCCAGGCACAGTCTTGGATTTACAGAAGCCATCCCTATTTCTGGTCTGATCCCAGAATGTCCCAGTTTTCCTTAGGATGTCCCTATTTTCATGGAGAAATGCAGGCGTGTGTGCAACCCCCAAGCCAAGGAGATAAGTAATAGACAACCTTTGGAAGACACCTGAAGGCAGCCCAGTACAGTGGTACCTCGGGTTACATACGCTTCAGGTTACAGACTCCGCTAACCCAGAAATATTACCTTGGGTTAAGAACTTTGCTTAAAAGTGGTACCTCAGGTTAAGAACAGTTTCAGGTTAAGAACGGACCTCCAGACTGAATTATGTTCTTAACCTGAGGTACCACTGTACTTGAAGTTTCTCTATTCCAGCAACTCACCCCAAATTGAAATGAAAGCTAACTTGTCCCAGATCCCTTTCAAGTCCCTAACTACAAAGCCAAATGTGCACAATATTGCACCCGGGTTTTGCTCTTGAACAGTGCTTTTTTTCTTTAAAAAATGTTTAGGGACACAGTGGTACCTCTGGTAATGAACTTAATTCGTTCCAGAGGTCCGTTATTAACCCGAAACTGTTCTTAACCTGAGGCGCGCTTTCGGGACTTGGACACTCGCATCCCAGGGCAAAGTTCACTACCAGGAGCACCTACTTCCGGGTTAGCAGAGCTTATTACCTGAAGCATTCGTAAGGAGAACAGTATGTAACCCAAGGTTCCACTGTACTCTCATTTTGACTCAAGAACATCACCATTTTATAGTTCAAATCGGGGAAAATACCACACATCCACATTCCACACTGCTTCACACATTAAACGCTTCTGTCTGAGACTCAGGAAACACCAGGAAAGGAAAGGAAGCTGCCTTTGGAGGTGGTAACAACGAAACTGACCAATCACCATGCTAGATTTCAACTCCTACTTCACACATTAAATGCTCACTTCCATCTGAGACTCAGGAACCACCGTGACAGGAAATTAGGCCGCCATCAGGATAGCAACAGAACTGACAATTCACTGCGCTGGAGAACAAACTTCTCCCAGTAGATTCTTCTCCCAGTAGATTCACAAAATGCTTAGGGGTACGTGTACCCCTGCATCCCCCTCCCCAAAAAAGCACTGCTCTTGAATCCTTCCTGAAAAAATACTGACAGTCTGGGAAATGCCCTGGATCTATAGTTGGTGGCACAATATCAAATGTTTAAGTCAGGTCTGCTTGTTCTCTACAAACCATCCAAATTCTAGGAGGCTGTCTGAGACATCTTGCTGCCTGAGGCAAAGGGAATTGTTTTGAGGCTGGCAACGGGACAGTGTCCTCCAGCACACCCGAGGGCAGCAGGCTACTGTTGTACATGCCACGTGGCGCACACACAGCTGTATTCTCCAAAAGAGGAATGACTGGGGACCCAAGAGAAACCGCCAGCGGGGTGGTCACTGCTGCCCTCCAGCATCTGCTGCCTAGAGTGGCTGTCTCACACTGTTAGGTGGTGGTGGTGGGACCAGCCCTGCAAATTCTGCAGGCAAGCAAATCAAAATCCACCCCGATATAAACCGCATTGTACAGCCTTCTAAAATGATGCAAACTGAGAAAATGTTTGCCATTCTCTTAATATGCATTTAAAAATAATAAGGACTTTCCTAGCAATCGGAAGAGGGGGAAAGGGCACATATACCCTGTCCTGAATCTCTGGAAATCATAGGGTCCAAGTGGGCATGGCGAAAATATACAGAAATGGTGCAATTTATGGGGGGGGGTATTTTTGCCTCCCACCCCTTTCAAATTGGGGACCCTGTGGCTCTCAAGATGTTGTTAGACTCTAACTCACAATGGTCACGGACAGAACCATGTCTTGAACATGGGCAGTTACTCTTAAGAAGAAGCGCCCTGCGGGATCAGATGAAGCACCCGTCGAGTCATGCATTCTGCTTCCCAGATGACAGAACTACAGTTCCCACAGTTCCCTGGGAACAGGGATGGATTCTTAAACCACTCTGAGAATTGTAGCTCTGGGAGGGGACTGGCGATCCCCTGAGAACTCTCAGCACCCTTAACAAACTACAGCTCCCAGTGGTGTTGAAGCACTTTAAACGTACGTCTCCCCCCTTGAAGTAAAGGTAAATGTAAAGGGACCCCTGACCATTAGGTCCAGTCGTGTCTGACTCAGGGGTTGCGGCTCTCATCTCGGTTTATTGGCCGAGGGAGCCGGCGTCCAGCTTCCGGGTCATGTGGCCAGCATGACTAAGCCACTTCTGGCGAACCAGAGCAGCGCACAGAAATGCCGTTTACCTTCCCGCCGGAAGGTAAGCCACAGCACCACCCACATCCCTTTCCACCCCTTGAAGTAGGATGATCTAATCCAGGGGTCAGGAAACTTTTTCAGCAGGCGGCTGGTCCACTGTCCCTCAGACCTTGTGTGGGGCCAGACTATATTGGGGGGGGGTGAACGAATTCCTATGCCCCACAAATAACCCAGAGATGCATTTTAAATAAAAGGACACATTCTACTCATGTAAAAAAAGCTGATTCCCAGACCATCTGCGGGCCGGATTTAGAAGGCGATTGGGCCAGATCTGGCCCCTGGGCCTTAGTTTGCCTGCGCATGATCTAATCCCAGGGCTGTGAGAACTGCTGCTACATTCCAGCATTTGTTTGCACATGTGCCAGTTCAGCAACGGAAGTGGGGACAGAGCTGTATGCCTCATGGCCTGCCTGGCACACCGAAAGCTAGATTATGGTCTGCAGGTGCAGCAGAAGACCAAGTCCAGCCATCTTCTACATGTGGAAAGGAAGAGGGCACCATATTGTCCAGAATTTCAGGCAGCCTAATGTCCTGAGCTGGCCCTGAAAGGCCTAGACATGTGGCCCACTTCTAAATTGAACTGTTTTGTTCTTGATCTTTTGCTGTCATTTCTCTCAATCCCCAATTTTCACTTTTACATACCCTCCAACATTTCTCTGACGAAAAGAGGGACGTTCTATTCCACAATAATCTTAACAATTTTTTAAAATTCATTTATACCCTGCCCATCTGACTGGGTTGCCCCAGCCACTTTGGGCAGCTTCCAACATATATAAAAACATAATTGAACATTTTAAAATGTCCCTATACAGTGGTACCTCGGGTTAAGTACTTAATTCGTTCCGGAGGTCCATTCTTAACCTGAAACTGTTCTTAACCTGAAGCACCACTTTAGCTAATGGGGCCTCCCGCTGCTGCCACACTGTCGCCATGCGATTTCTGTTCTCATCCTGAAGCAAAGTTCTTAACTCGAGTTACTATTTCTGGGTTAGTGGAGTCTGTAACTTGAAGCATCTGTAACCCGAGGTACCACTGTACTTGTCTTTGGAATTTCTTACAATGCAGCCATTGGTGACGTCGGTGGGATGGCTCTTTTACCTTAATTTTGGTTTGCTCAGTTAAATGGATTAAAGCGCTTTGCCACCCTGCCACAACGAATGCACTTTAAAAAAAGGGGGGAGGGAGAAATGACCTCTTTGCTGGGCAATGCATCGAAAAGACTGAGATGAACAAATTATTCGTAGGAAGACATGCCAACACCTCGCAATCGAATCAGAATGAATGCAGGACGAGCTCTGGTCATCATATAACCTCGCTGCAAACGAATCAGGACAAATGCAGACCTAATCTAACCTCCGTGTAAGCTTTGTGCAAACGACTCGAGGCAAGTGATCAATAGAGAGGTAATCTGGTGGAGGTCTCAGAGCGTTGTGCTTTGATCTCTTTGGCAAAGTCCTTGGGTGTCTGTTTTCTCTCTTAAGCAATAATAAAATCAGCAGCTTCAGTTCTCAGGCTCTTCTAGGAGATTTTGGGTCTGGCTTCCACGTCCCGAACGAGGGCCCAGCAGATTTCCCGGTCCTCCTCCCGACTGCGGCTTCTGACCAGGATGTCAAGAGGAGGCTGCTCAATCGCGCTCTGCAGCTGCGTCGGCCTCAAATAAAGGGTTTGTCTGGTAGTCATTCCAGCAGCTGTTTGTTATCCCCGTACCACTCAAGGGTATCTTGACATAAAAAGCAGGCATGGCAATACAAGCGGAGCAGTGACAATAAACAGAATGGCTTGATAAAGAACACACCGCGCCAGCTAAAGGCCGCTTGGCTTTGTTTAGATAAAACAAAGCGACAAAAATCAGTAAGTTTTGCCATGCGGTTCTCAGCAGAAATGAAAGCACGGGGTGGGTGGGGGGAGGTGGGTACCCGGCGGGTGGATGGAGACTTCGCCGTAGCTATCGGAGCCATGGTCTCTTTCTGACTCTGGTTTTTCAGCTCTTGGAGACAGCTCTTGAAATGATGTCATGCTCCGTCTAGGCCTGCAAGTGCCCGTCACCCATCACCTGGGGTGGCTGAAAGTGTTTTTCTTTCTTTTGCTCTGGGTGGCCGAGATATTTCGGAAAGTTGAGGCTTTCAGCCCCTTCCTTTAACAGAAAAAAAGGGGGGGGGGGAATAAAGAAAGCCAAGCGGAATTTTCTGACCTTCCTGGTTGCTGCCATTCGTAAATCTAAGCTAGGAGAAAGGGGTCTTCTCCATCCTAGGAGCCCATGGGGCAATTGCTAAAGCGGTCCAGAGGAGCTGAAGGTCAAAGTGCAGCAAGGAAGAAGCAAAGGCAGGCATTCAGGCTCCTTGGATTTAAGCCAGGCTTTGCCCAAACAGGGGCTGCATGCTCTCTGCAAGCCACGGGAGCCAATCTCCATGCCTTTCTTTGCCAGAAAGAGCCTCTGAGGTCTGAGCATAAGGCCAGGCCTTGGTTTCAAGCCCTGAAATGCAAGAAGTCCTTGACAAGCGGCCAACCCCCTTTGCAGACTACACTTCCCAGGGTTCTTTGAGGGAAGCCATGACGGTTAGGTGGTCTGATGGTGCTTTGGAATGTGTGGTACGGGTGTGGCCCCAAGCCACTCAGCCCTTCTCCGCATATCTCTATGATCTAGGAGGACCCACTTGCATTTAGGTTTGCACAGAATTCAGTAATGGTTAATAGACCCTTTTCGTATAATTACCAGTAAGTGGACAAGTTTATATTACACCTCAGACAAGGTGGCAGACCTGCTAATGACAGGAGTAAATGAAGAAGAGCAATTGAGTATATCAAAAGCATCAGATAATGTACATGCATTCCTCTTTGTAAGAAAATCTGACAGGGATGGGGCCATTTCCCTCCTTCGTTATCTGATAGACTTAAGACTCCTATATAGCTGTCCAGATCTACTCAAAAGTTCGTTAGGAACTTCCCCCTCCCCCGCACTCCGCACCCTCCTCCCATGGAAGCAATTAAATGGCAAAATTGTCATAACACGATGGTTTGAAGATCGATGGCCGTCGTCTACTGTTGTTAATGGAGAGTGTTCAATCACTAAATCTTAAGCTAAAGTTGTCTTCACATCCGCCGAAACACAGAACAGCTGCAGAGGGACGTTAACCAAGTATTTATTGCTTAATACCTCTTTCTCAGGAGGACTCCAGCTCAAAATCACTTTATTGTATGGAAGTTGTTCTTGTCAATAAAAGAATATGTTGCCCGAGGGCCACCAGAACCAACGGGGGGCGGGGGAAGCAGGGCCAGAACGAAGGATGATTTGGGAGGACAGATAAATCAAATGGAGTTGGATAAGTCAATATGGTGGAAGTCCCCCACCCTGCAAAAAATCCAAGAAAATAAGGAGCCAACATTTAGCGGATGCTCTCATAGATGGGGAAAGGCCACAGATGCTAGAACACCTGCTTGGCATGCAGAAGGGCCCAGATTCAACCCCTGGCATCTCCTGGGAGGACTGGGAATGTGTGTTGCCTGAAACCCTGGAGAGACACCCACCCATCAACATGGACCACCAGTCCTCAACCTTTCAAGACCCCAGCCCAACTTTAACACAAACATGCATATGACGACCCCTATTTTTTCTCCCATGTATTTGGTGATACCGCTGTGGTTGTGATCCATCTTAGTTAACCTTAGACCCACCAGTTGAAGATCAGTAGTGTCTTCCTATGAACTTGCTGCATCAAAGGGCCACACTTTTGCTATGCACAATTCAGCTGACGGAGGACCTGAGCTATGTTGTAAAAATAGACCCTCTGAGTAGTCTCTCCAGGAATAGTCCTGGATTTACAGAAGCCATCACAGTTTCTCATTTTATTCTGGAATGTCCTGCTTTTCCTTAGAAGGTCTCTCATTTCATGGAATAAAAGTTGGAGGGTATGGGAGAATGGATAAATGTGTCTTGCTAACACTAGGTTTTTTCCATGGCAGCATATTGAAGAAGAAGAGGAGGAGGAGGAGGAGGAGGAGTTTGGATTTGATATCCCGCTTTATCACTACCCTAAGGAGTCTCAAAGTGGCTAACATTCTCCTTTCCCTTCCTCCTTTCCCTTCCTCCTCCACAACAAACACTCTGTGTGGTGAGTGAGGCTGAGAGAAGTGTGACTAGCCCAAGGTCACCCAGCAGCTGCATGTGGAGGAGCGGGGATGCGAACCCAGTTCACCAGATTACGAGTTCACTGCTCTTAACCACACTGGCTCTGAGCCTTAACTGCTTGATAACTAACTTTGAATGTTCTCTGCTTGTAATACTGAATGTTTACCTTTGAACATGTGATGAAGGTATTGGTTGCAAATTTCCATCTTGGAAGGGTGGTGGCTGTAGTCTTTGTCCCCACATTTAGTAGGAGTAAGTATGTGTAAATGAGCCTCTCTGAGTGTGAATAGAGCTCCAGGCAAATTGGAGGCTGGAAGGAGAGAGAGAGACCTTTGCTTCTTGGTCAGCCATATATCTTTTAATTCTTATAAGATGCTGAGCCTGTGCTGGACAAGTACAAAATATTGTACGGAATTATTTGGATATACCTTTGATGTTTTTGTTCTGCTTTGAAGAAAGTTCTGCAAGTAAAGTTTTGAATGATATCTAATGGGTCTAGACCATGTTTCATTCCGAAAGGAGTCAGTTTTCATGCATCTTGTTCATTCCTGCTGCACAATATTGATATCTGAAATATTGGATTCCTTTCTATGAGTTAACACAAATAGCTCTGGTTATAGGATGAAGAACAGGCTTCTGAGCCCTACATTCCTGTTTTGCAATGTGACATGCTCTACAAGGGCTGTGGCCTGGTTCCTGAGGAACTATGGATATTGTTTGGCTATTATGCTGCTCTTTGTGTGTGAGTCACACTTTTGCATGTGGTAAGGACTGCTCTGAATCCACCAAGGCCTCTCTGCCGAAAACCCAACCATCACTTCTAAGGCTGCAGTCTTCTGATGAAGTCTCATGATACATGGCTATTAAAAGCAGGACTCTTCTCCCACGCCCCCATGCCCGTTGCATCCTCTTTTACGTACTTTACCAAGATGGACTGGGGATGTTTTGGAACTTGTGATTCTAGCATTTATTTGTCTTATTTACCAAAGTATTTATATGCCACCCTCTCATAAAATATCAGTGTGGTGCACAGTACAGTACTATGAAAACCGAAAGACCCATAAAAGCAGTACATTTATCCAGTGTGTCAGAGCACTTTTGACCAGTGCTTTTTATTTGAAGGGCTGTCAGAGGACACTTATTGATCTTGAAAGAGTTTGAAGGGTTGTCTAGTCCCAGTCCAGTTTAAAGATAAAGAGTTCTAAGAAGGGAGGGGACGGGTGTGCTTGAAGTTTCCCATCAACCTTTGGCATCTGGGCTGCAGACTGAGCAGACCCATACACTGGTTACCTGTATTAGTATTAGAATCAGAATCATAGTTGGAAGGGACACTGAGGGTCATCTAGTCCAACCCCCTGCAATGCAGGGATCTAAAACTAAAGCATCCCTGACAGATGGCCACCCAACCTCTACTTAAAAACCTCCAAGGAAGGAGAGCCCTCCAACTATCGAGGGAATCTATTTAGCTCTGGCCAGTTGACTTTCTGCAGAAAGAAAAATGGTATGCCAAGGGGGAAACTAGGTTGCTTAGAGCCTTTCTAGGCTAGAATCCATCTAACTAGACACGCTAGTCTTCTGTCTGCAGAGAATTAAGGAGCATTTGAGGCTAACTTCCACCTTTAGTCTGAGGTGGTACAGTCCAGACACAGGTGTACCATATTAGTGAGAATTATGCCATTGGGGAGGGAGTGAAGGCTAGAGCCCTTTGACCCCTACCATCTATCCTTTTTTTCGCCTTCAATTTTTTTATTGATTCTCCAAAAAAAAAATTAAACAAACAGACATACATCTTAACTGTACTTAATCCAATCTTAGTAACATTGTTAAGTGACTTCCTCAAGTCCCCCTGGCTGAGTTTCAGTGTATATCATTGTAACAGTTTTCCAAAACCAATTTTCTCATAAAATTAACTTAATCACTTAACCTCTTTCTTTTCATTTTAACTTTAAGCACATTATTCTCTAACATCACATATTTAAATCCTAAGCCTATCTGGAATTTGCAAATTTTTCCAATTAAGTTATCTTAGCATATTTGTCTAAATGGTCTTTGAATTTCATCCATTCTTCCTGGTACTCCTCCTCCTTCTGGTCGCAGACTCTTCCAGTCAGGTCGGCTAGTTCTGAAAAGTCCATCATCTTCATCTGCCATTCCTCCACTGTTGGGACTTCTTGTGTTTTCCAATTCTTAGCTAACAAAATTCTAGCTGCAGTTGTGGCATACAAAAACAGTCTGACATCTTTCTTGGGCAAATCCAAACTTGTTATTCCAAGAAGAAAAGCCTCTGGTTTCTTAATAAATGCATATTTCAACATTTTTTTCAATTCATTATAAATCTTCTCCCAGAAGTCTTTCACCTTGGGGCAGGTCCACCACATATGATAAAAGTTACCTTCTTTTTCTTTACATTTCCAGCATAGATTGTCACTATTATGATATATCTTTACCAATTTTTCAGGGTTAAGTACCATCTATACAACATTTTCATTATATTTTCCTTTAACACCGTACATGCAGTGAACTTGACCCCTTTCCTCCACAACCTTTCCCAGTCTTTAAACATTATGTTATGTCCCACATCTCTTGCCCAATCTATCACCACTGATTTAACTTGCTCATCCTTTGTATGCCATTCCGACAACCCTACCATCTATCCTAGCTTACTGGCAACTACTTTCCCATAGAACTTTGCTGCTAGGTTAGCAAGTGCAGGTCCAGTATATCTGAAGGGGCGTCTCCACCCCCATCTTTCTGCCCGGACACTGAGGTCCAGCTCCGAGGGCCTTCTGGTGGTTCCCTCACTGCGAGAGGCCAAGTTACAGGGAACCAGGCAGAGGGCCTTCTCGGTAGTGGCGCCCACCCTGTGGAACGCCCTCCCACCAGATGTCAAAGCGATAAACAACTACCTGACCTTCAGAAGACATCTGAAGGCAGCCCTGTTCAGGGAAGTTTTTAATATGTGACATTTTAGTGTATTTTTCATCTTTGTTGGAAGCTGCCCAGAGTGGCTGGGGAAACCCAGCCAGATGGGCGGGGTACAAATGATAAATTATTATTATTATTATTATTATTATTATTATTATTATTATTATTATTATAGTGGGGAGCAGGGAGTGCAGAGAGCCAGATTTGGCCCAGGGGCCCCTAGCTGCTGAACACTCCTGCAGAACTATTTGCAAATTTCAGCTGGGAATGAACGCGGCCTCTAAAATCCAAAATAAACTTCAATTTAAAAGCGGGGTGGGGGTGGGGGTGGGGAGAAACTAAGCAAAAAAAAGAGGGGGGAGGAAATAAACAAACAATAAACAGAAAACCCTCAGAAAAGCTTCCGCTCCCCAGCCCTTTCCCAGCTTTTCAAGGCTGCGTTATTTGTTCCCATTTTTCAAGTGAATTTGTTTCCTTTGACCTTTATGCATTTCCTCTTTGTAGCAGCTCAAACATGCTTAGTGGGAAAAATGCAGCCACAAATGAGAAACATATTGGGAAGGCAATACAGGAAACAAAACATAAAACATGGAGTTATGTACACAGGAGGTGTTTCTCCGCCACAACCACATATTTTCTACACCTGGGTGTATTTTATTTTATTTTATTTTAAAAATGCATATCCTGCCGTCTGGCATGTAGCGCCGGCTCCCAAGGTGACTTTCAGATGATTAAAATGCACAGTAGAATCAAGGAGGGAGGGGAGAGAGAAGGAAAGAAAGAAAAGATAACAGCAAAGCCAACAGGATAAAACCAACTCATGACAACAGAGCAATACAAAGCAAATGTTGCTCTATCGGCCCGTAAGAAAAATAACCCAGCTCAGTAAAGCCGAAACGTCACAAGACTGGGGCAAGCTTTCCAGAACTCCTCATCGGTCAAGGTGTTAGATGAAGGCAGTGATGTGGAGACAAGGGAAAAGGGCAAAAGAACAATGGTGTCTCCAGAGTATTAGAAGGTCTGGGGTTCCTTCCGCCGTATATGGGGCAAATGTACCCTGAAGAGAGGCTGCTTGTCCGAAACACCAAATGATCTTTGACACGGCCGGCCCTATCACTGGGCAGAGGGAGGCAGCAGCCTCAGATGGCAAATACCGGGAGAGAGGGAGAGGCAGCAAGCAGTGTTAGAAACTGAGATATGAAAGCTAGGAGCTAGAGGGCACCTTAAACTTAGGTTATGGGTGCAACCATGGAATATCTAGGCGTGCTTTTTTACTAACAAGAATACAAAGCTGAAAATGAATGGACTGCAGCTAAAATATTATGTTCCTTTTTCACATGGTCTGGTCCTTCCCCTGCCCACCCCCCTAATATTCTTAAGAGGGTCCAGGGCCATTTTTAGCAGATGTGGCACTGGGGTGCAAATATCTGCTCAGCGCCCCCAAATTACCACGGATGGGGGGGGGCGAAACTGCACACTGCCAGCCATGGGGTGTGTGCGCGCAACTCTCCCCCACGCTGCTGCGGCAGAGCAATGCCCAAAGAGGCTTGGGAGGGAAGCTGCGCGCCTGCCAGCCATATAGTTAGTGGGGCGCAGTTTCCATCCTAAGCCTCTGCAGGGATCACTTTCCTCCCACGGAGGCTTGGGGGGCAAGCTGCACGCCCACCAGCCATATGGTTGACGGGGCGCAGCTGGCGGGCATGGAGGGAAAGGGGAGGCCGCCGGCAAAGCCATCCAGCTCCCCCACTCGCTGGGGTGCCCCTGAGAGGCCGGCGCCCTGGTGCAACGCACCACTAAGCCGTATGGGAAAGACGGCTCTGAGAGGGCCTGTTCTCCAGTCTTAGTAGCCAGAAGTGGGGAGGCAGAAAAAAAGGTCCCCCTTTCCTTCTGCTCTGCAGTTTTAATCTGAAATCTTAGGTGCACTATTGCGCCCAGAGCTCAGAAACTGCTCGGGCTAATCAAATCCCCTGTCGCAAAAATGTTCCTAGAACGATGGGAGTTTCGATCGCTGGTGGCAAGGGTGGGCAGAGCTGTGTGTCCCTTGCCAGCTGCCTTCTGCTAGCCTGCTGCTCTCAGGTGTGGTGGAGGGTAAGTTAACATCGCCATTTGGAAGAAGTGAAGTTCAAGGGCCGGCCCAGCCAGCTCCTGCGCAAGGAATGGGTTGCCTTCTGTCTTGTCCTTGCATTGAGTAGGGCTAAGAGAGAACCCACTCTGAAATCCAGTGCTGGGTTGCCCAATAGGCAGACTGACCATTGTGCATAGAGCACCAACAAAGGAGGAGTACACACACAAAAAAAGAATCACAAAACAGAGAAACCAGTAGGAGAACACTTCAATCTCCCAGGACATTCTATACAAGATCTCAAAGTAGCTGTTTTACTACAAAGGAATTTCAGAAATAGACTGGAAAGAGAAGCTGCTGAATTGCAACTCATTACCAAACTTAAAACCATGGAGAGACCTGGTCTGAACAAAGACATTGGATTCTTATCTCATTATACTATACATGACTAAGCCATTTTTCACCTTCTCACCCCTTGCCTTTTCCTGTAAGACCTATTGCAGTCGTTAAGAGTCGTCAACAGGCTCATCTCAGCTACCTGCCAATCTCCCATTCCCACCACCCTTCTGAGTAATACCCCTCCCCACCTTCTCACTATATAGAAGGATCTGGCAACTTCTGTTTCAGTGTATCTGAAGAAGTGTGCATGCACACGAAAGCTCATACCAAGAACTAACTTAGTTGGTCTTTAAGGTGCTACTGGAAGGAATTTTTTTTATTTTGACACAAAAAAAGTTTTTTTTTTTTAAAAATGACATAAAAAGAAGAAAATCATTGAAGTGGTCAACATGGGAAAACTCAGAATTTTGTTAAACTCCCTTACATTCCACTCCACACCCTTCCTCCATTTTTTCTGTTCTCTTTTTACAATTTCTCCCCACTTATATCAAGGGGTGTCCTACTAACGTACACTGAAATAAAGTGAGGAAATCAGATCCTGCCATGTGTCGCAATAAATCCATGTTGTTGTTTTTACAGTGTAGTATTGCTTTTATTTTGAATTACGTATAAGGGGCACCATAATCTTCTCAGCGCTTAGGGCCTCTAAAGGTCTGGATCCGGCCTTGCTGAAATCGTAGAGAGCGGATGCCAGTCAGTTCAGACAATGCTGAGAAGGATGCACCCAGGTTCTGTCTTCCTGCTTGGCACCTTCATTTTAATTCTGCCCCCAGCCATTTGCAGGGAAGCGAGGCCTCAGCGGTGCTTGGAGACTCTGGTGTGGAAGCCAAAAAGTGGGCAGCAAACTGTTTGCTAATAATTGTCCTTTTCAGTCTGCAATTATTGCTTAACGGTACTCAGCCGAGGCCAGAAATCATGGTGGGAGCTGGGAGCTGGGAGTCATTTGTGAGCCAGACTAAAAAAAGAGAGGCGAGTCTCTCTGCATGGGGGGAAAAACTGTTTGTGCACCATAACTCACCACCTTAGGTAGAGTCACCAGTCACAGCTGGTTTGGCATCTTCAAATTCTTCCTGCCTTGGCGGTGGGGCCACCCACGCCAGCACCAGCTGAGGGATATCTTAACCGGTATATACTTTGGCAGTTTGCTTTCGCCTGGGAGTAGCTGGCTGTGCCAGCGCACAGCGTGAAATAGGTCTCCTTGCCGTGATTTACATCGCCACGTAGTAGCTGCTTGCAAAGTAGTTCGGATAAATTGCTGGCTGTTAAAAGGACGAAACGGCAATGGGAAGTCTCCAGCAGGGACGCTTCCGGCTTTCCCATTTCGTTTTCAAAATCTCTGCAGATTAATTGCATTAGTTTGAATTAACCGGTTCTTCGTTTAGAGCTGCATGCACGAGCAAAAATAATAGCTCTGGCAATAAGGAGGTGTTCTTGGTGTTTGGGTGGCACGCCTAGGCATTGCACAGGTGAGAGGCATTCCTGCACGAATGTGCGGGGAAAGGGGAATGCCTCTTCTCAGGTAGAGCCTGACAAAAATAGAACCGGGAGCAGAATTTGCTGATTCTCGCTTCTTTGTTGGGAGTGAAAACCAGATCCGTGCACAACATGAGGTCGCTAGAAGAGCCTGCTGGGTCAGGTCAGCCTAAAACCTGGCCCATCAGTCAGGGGCGGACTTTGGTAATATGGTATCACGAGTGAGGACAAAATTTCCCATCCCCTTCCATTATATACAGTGGTACCTCGGGTTAAGTACTTAATTCGTTCCTAACCTGAAACTGTTCTTAACCTGAAGACCACTTTAGCTAATGGGGCCTCCTGCTGCCGCTGTGCCGCCGGAGCACGATTTCTGTTCTTATCCTGAAGCAAAGTTCTTTTTTTTTTTGCAAATATTTTTTATTACATTTTCTATAAAAACTTCCATCTTTCCATTTTCCACATCACGTATTTTAGTTTGTTGAACCTCCCTCCACTCCTCTGACAGTCATCCATAATAATTCTCCTATTTACACATTTCTTAATATATAGTATCACCTTTAAGTAATTCCTTTATATCCTTATTTACATTTTTGCGATATTCCTCACTTTTCACAAAGCCTCTTTAAAACACACTAGCGTTGTATTCTCCTCACATATAGTTTTCAAATACTCTCTAAATTTTCCCCAATCCTCCAAAAACTTATGGTCTCTTTGAAATCTAATTTTCCCCGTTAGTTTGTCTAATTCCGCATAATCAATTAGTTTATTTCTCCATTCGTCCAGAGTCGGTACTTGTTCTTGTTTCCACCTTTGAGCTATCAGCGTCCTCGCGGCAGTTATTGCATATTGGAAAAGTTTGAAATCCTTCCTTTTAATTTCCCTTCTGGTTATTCCTAGTAGAAAGGTCTCTGGTTTCTTAACAAAGCTATATTGTAGCATTTTCCTTACTTCATCATATATTTTTCCCCAGAAACCCTTCACTTTCTCGCATTCCCACCACATATGCATAAACGTGCCCTCTTTCTCTCTACACCTCCAGCATTTATTACAGATCTTATACATTTTGGCCAATTTAACCGGTGTTAAGTACCATCTATATACCATCTTCATGGCATTTTCTTTTAGTGTTATGCATGCTGTGAATTTCAGATTTTGATTCCATATCTTTTGCCACTCTTCCAGCTCTATACTGTACCCTAGATCTCTGGCCCAGTGGATCATTACCTCTTTCACCTCCTCATCCATCGTATGCCATTCTAGTAGGATTTTATACATTTTTGATATGATTTTACGATCATTATTAACAATTTCTGTTTGGAACTTCGAATCCTTTTCCTCATACCCTTTTTCTTTCACCTCCTTTTTAAACATATTACTTATCTGCCAATAGTGCAACCAATCCCGTACATGTTCTTTCACTTGTTCATATGGCTTAACTGTCCATTTGTCCCCTTCTTTGAATACCAGGTCTCCATATGTGACCCAGTTACTTTCCATATTGAGTTGCTTAATTCCCATCATCTCTAAAGGGGATAGCCAATGTGGTACCCCCCTTTCTAATATATTTTTATATCTGATCCATACTTCGATTAGCGATTTCCTGAATATATGATTTCCAAAAGATTGATGACCTTTTCTACCCTCCTGCCATAGATAAGCGTGCCACCCGAACCTATTGTCGAATCCCTCTAAGTCCAATAATTTCGTGTTTTGGAGCTTTATCCAATCTCTTACCCAGCAAAGACATGATGCCTCGTAATACAACTTCAAGTCTGGCAGGGCAAATCCTCCTCTCTCTTTTGCATCCGTTAGCAGTTTATATTTAATTCTCGGTTTTTTGCCCTGCCAGATATATCTTGAAATCGATCTCTGCCACTCCTTAAAAATTTTAACTCCTCTTAATATTGGGATCGTCTGAAATAAAAATAGTAATTTGGGTAGCACGTTCATCTTGATCATTGCTATTCTGCCCCAAAAGGATAGTTTTAACCTTCCCCATCCTTCCAGGTCCTTCTTAATTCCTTTCCATATCATAACATAATTATTCTGGTACAGATCAATATTTTTTGGTGTAATCCAAATTCCGAGATATTTAACCTTTTTAACAACTTCAATTCCCATTTGTTGTTGGAACTCTTCAATCATTGATTGCTCCATATTTTTAGTTAGAATTTTAGTTTTTTTCCTATTTAATGTGAAGCCTGCCACTTCCCCAAATTTACCAATTTCCTCTAACACTTCCTTTACGCTGGTCATCGGGTCTTCCACCGTAATTATCAAATCATCAGCGAAAGCTTTGGTTTTGTATTCATTTTGGCCTACCTTCACCCCTTTTATCCTTTCATTTTTCCTAATTGAATTAAGAAGGATTTCTAGGACCAATATGAACAGCAGGGGTGAGAGCGGGCAGCCCTGTCTAGTCCCTTTTGATATTTCAATTTCTTCTGTTATCACGTTGTTCACTATCAGCTTCGCTCTTTGTTCGGTGTATATGGCCTTTATTCCATTGTAAAAATCATCCCCGATCTCCATATTTTCCAAATTTTTCAGCATGAAATCCCATGATACGTTGTCGAATGCCTTTTCGGCATCTACAAACATTAATATTGCTCGTCTCTCAATCCTTACTGACAGAAATTCCAATATGTTTATTATGTTCCTCACGTTATCTCTCATTTGTCTGCCAGGAAGGAAACCCGTCTGGTCTTCATGGATAATACTCAGTAATACCTTTTTTAGTCTCTTTGCCATTATTCCTGCATAGATTTTATAGTCCGTATTCAATAAGGAAATCGGTCTATAATTCTTTACTTGTGTTGTATCTGCATCTTCTTTGGGTATAAAGGTTATATACGCCTCTTTCCACGTCTCTGGGATCTCTCTTTCTTTTAAGATGTTATTCATTACCTCTTTTAGTGGTTTTATCAAGTCTAATCTCAATTCTTTGTAGTACCTTGCTGTAAAACCATCTGGTCCTGGTGCCTTCCCGTTTTTCAACTCTGCTATGACCCCCGTAATCTCCTCATTCTCTATCGGAGTATTTAACCCCTCTCTTGCTTCTGTTGAAATCTTTAGTACCTCTTTCTCTCTTAAATACCTTTCTATTTTCCTCATATTATTCTTCTCTTTATTTCTGTACAGTTGGCTAAAAAAGTCCAAAAATCCTTTCCTAATACCTTTGCTGCTGATGATCTCTTCCTCTTTCACTATGATTTTATTTATTGTGCTTTGTTCTTTTCTTTTCTTAATCTGCCAGGCAAGCCATTTTCCTGATTTATTCGCAAATTCGAAGTTCTTTTGTCTCAGTCTTTGAATGTTCCTTTCCACCTCTTTATTAATTAGCATTGCAAATTGGGTTTGCAAGGTCTTGATACTTTGTCTAATTTTTATGTTGTTAGGTTTTTGAATTAACTTTTGTTCCTTATCCATAATTTGTTCTAGAATCTCTTTTTTCCCTTTCTCTCTGTTCTTCTTTCTAATTGAGTTTTGTTGTATGCAGAATCCCCTCATCACAGCCTTACTTGCATCCCACACTATATTCATATTCGTTCCTTTATTGCAATTATCGGCAAAGTATTCTTTCAGTTTCTTCTGAGCCCCTTGCACGAATTTTTGATCATCAAATAAATAATCATTCAATCTCCATCTGAATGTTCTTTCTTCATACCCTTTGATTTCTAATCTAATTGGGCTATGATCTGAGATTACTCTTGGTTCAATTTCTACTTGATGAACTCTTGGTGTTAGCTCCCCTGATATCCAGATTTGGTCAATTCTCGACATTGATTGGTTAGGTTCCGAATAGAAGGTGAATTGTCTTTCCAATGGAAATCTTAGTCTCCAGATGTCCATTAAATTACAATTTCTGACCAGTTCAAAGAATGATTTGGGTAGTTTACCTTCTTTTGTTCCACCATCTCTCAATCTGTCCATTTCTATCGAAACTACCCCGTTCATATCTCCCATCAGAATTATCTTTTGATCCACATATTCCAATAAAAGTTCTTCCAATTTTTGGTAAAAGACATTTTTATTTCCATTAGGTGCGTAGATCCCCACGATTATTAGTTTCTCCCCTTGCCAATTGATTTGAACCCCAATAACTCTCCCTTCTTCATCCTTAAAGATTTGTTTGGCTTCTATTTTACTTTTTATATATAGGACCACTCCCCTCTTCTTTTGTTTGTCTGAGGATATGAATTCGTTTCCAAGTCTTTTATTTATCAAAATTTTTCTATGCCTTTTTGCCACGTGCGTTTCTTGCAGACAGATTATATCTAAATTCTTTTTCTTTAAGAATTGTTCCACCTTGTTCCGTTTTTTTTTGTCGTTCAGACCATTAATATTCCAGTTCCATATTTTTAATGCCATCTTGTTACCAAATTATAAAATTATCTTTCCCTTCCAATATTTTGTTATAATCTTTCCTCCCCTTCCTCCTCCTCCTCCTCCTCCTCCTCCTCCTCTTCCCCCTCTTCATCTTCCTCTTCCTCTGGTTTCCCTTCAGTCCTCCCACTCTCCCCCACCTCCTTCACTCCTTTTATCTCCACTCCACCTGTTGCTCCTTTAACTCCTTCCTCCTCCTCTATCCATAACTCTTTGTATTTCCTCTGAAATTTGCCTATTTCTCCTGGGCTGGTCATCCTATGTTTTTTGTTTTTGTAAGTGAAGGAGATCCCTTCCGGATATTCCCACTTAAATTCTATATTATTCTTCTTAAGAATTTGCACTTGTGATTTGTAAGGGTCTCTCCGTTTCAACAGTCTGATTGGAATATCTTTAAAGATAATTATGTAGCTACCGTCAATATACAATCTTTTTTCTCTATTTTTCCCCAATACCAGATTTCTCATATCTCTATCCTTAAATGTTATGAGGCAGTCCCCTGGAAATTTTTTTGCTCTAGTCGTTTTTACTTTCATCCTAAAAGCATTTTGGATCGTATTTGCCACCTCCTCTGCTTGAAGCTCTAACCACTTAGCCAATTCTTCTGTCAGTTTTTGCCTTATATTCTCCCCTTGATTCTCTGGTATTCCCCTCAACCTTAAGTTAACTTCCCGTTGCCGAAGTTCGTTCATAGAAATCGCGTCCCACATTTCTTCTTGAGCTTTACTAGCTTCTAGTAGTCCTGCTCTAGTTTTATCCTCCTCCCGTCTCAGATCTTTCACTTCTAATTTGGCCCTTTTCAGCCCTTCTTCTAATACATGTGTCCTTCTAGATACCTCTTTTATTTGTCCTTTAAGCTCATTTACTGTTTCGTCTATTTTCTTGTCCATTTTCCCAATTTTTAAATCTACCTGTTCTATTTTTGTTTCCAGATTTTTCTCACTTTGTCTAATTTCTGCAAACATTTTTAATATTTCGGCTCTAAAGTCTGATTCTTGCTTAGACGCTTTTCTCTCTCCTGGGGTTCCCCCGTTTCCACTTTTCTTTTGTACGTGAGACATTTTAAACGTAAGTATCTTGTTGCACCACTTCAATAGACTTAGAAACCTATTCCAAAATTAGGATCCCCAGCTCCCCACAAAGATTATCAATCAAATAATAAATATCAGTTCCCCCAATGTTTTACAGAGCAAGTTCCTATCCAGTAGGTCCCTTAAGTCCGTAGATATTCCATGTACTTAGCACTAATAGATTTATAACTCATTAATCAAAATATTGTTGAAAGGAAAAGGGACCTTATATAACCTCAAAACTGCAATAAAGGAAGAGAGTTAAGTTGAAGTCCTCCCAGGGATATTCAAAGTTTGTCCTCTTTTAAGAAAATGGTTGAGTAGGTAGAGTCTGGTAGAGTCTAGTTCTTCATGCCCCCAATTGGGCTATTCCTTATATGGTCTTCTCTTGTCAAAGTAAAGTAAGGTAAGGTAGCTATTTCCTCTTCTTGCCCTCAATTGGGCTAAATCCCAAAGAAAGTTCTGACCAACCTAAATCTTTGAATGCTCAGGCAAGTCATAAAACAGCTTCATCAAGTCCAGAAAATTCCCCCTTTTCCAAAAGTAAGAGCTCACCCTTCATAAATACCAGGTCCACTCTATGAATCAACAAATACCAAAAAGAAAAGAAAAAGAAGCAAAAGAGAAAAAGGAGGAGGGAGGCCGAGTTGCAATTCTCTTCCACCCACCAGAGGGCCACCGTCCAACAAACGAGGGGGGAGGAGGAGGAGAGACAAGAAAAGGAGAGGAGAAAAAATGAAACTGTCCTTCCTCTCTCTCAAATTCTTCCAGTTTTCCCAAAAACAATAGTTATAACACCACTGTAGAATTGCTAAAGTTGGTCTCCAACATTCAAAGTGTCCATCGTAATATAGAGTCTATTTCCAAAATGAGAAAATATTACCACAAAGGACAGACATGTCTTCTCCTTTCTTCTTTTGTTAAACAGTGGCTAAATAGTGGCTATTAAGCAGTAATGGAGCCCAGCCAATAACGCAATAAATTCCTCCACTAAATGCAGTAAATTCCTCCACTAAACAGTACTTCAAAAGAGAAACCAGGTTTTCCCTTCCTCCTCCCGTCACCAAGAGGGCTAGGAATAGCAAAAAGTAGCGAAATGTTGTCTCTTTGCTCCCCCCCCCAAGTTCTTCTTTTACCAGTTTTTTTCTCTCTTCAATTATAATCACCAACAGTTGGAGAGGGAGAAGAATTTTAGCCGCCAGCGTCACTCACGTTTTTTCCCTCGGCTTTGTTTAGCTCCTTGCGTCCTTAATGACTCCAGATTGGAATTGAGCTCTTATCACCCTTCTTTTGTTCGAGCCCTTCCTTAGATAAGATCTTAATTGTTTAAGTGCTCGCTTGAGCCCGAAGTTCTTTTCCTTGAGAATCCAGCGTTTCTCTTACAGGCTCGGGGCTTCGCTTTCTCGGAGGCAGTAATGGCTTCCCTCAGCCTGCTTCACCCCCGCCGTGCTCTTCACTCCGAAAACCGGGGCTACCTGACGGCCAGGAGTTCCGCGTTTTGGCTCTGCGGGAACCAAATGTACCTGGACACCCACCAGATACTTTTCAGGGGACCACGGCGCCCTGTGGAACCCCTATTTCCCTCCAAGAAGCTCGGGATTCCCCACAGAGAAGAAATCCCCGCCTGTGTTAGAGTCTTGCTGAACCGGAAGCCCTGAAGCAAAGTTCTTAACCTGAAGCACTATTTCAAGGTTAGTGGAGTCTGTAACCTGAGGCGTATGTAACCCAAGGTACCACTGTGTGTGTGTGTGTGTGTGTATTGGTACCTCTGGTTGTGAATGGGATCCGTTCCAGAGGCCCGTTCGCAACATGAAAAGAACGCAATCCGCAGCGGCGCGTTTGTGCGGGTCGTGATTCACTGCTTCTGCACATGCGCGTGACGTCATTTTGCGTGTCCGCATGCGTGAGCTGCGAAACCCGGAAGCAACCCTTTCCAGTACTTCCGGGTCGCCGTGGGACGTAACCTGAAAGAACGTAACATGAAGTGGACATACCCAGAGGTACCCCTGTATTTCATAATACTTCCTTTTGGTACACTTGCTTTTTAAATGGATCGTTTCAGTAGGTATCATTGGTGGGGTGCAGAGGAATGGAGGGAGGAGCCAGTTGGGAAACCCTCAAGGGAAGGAGGCTTAGAGCCCGGGAAGTGGTGGTGGGACAACTATAAGTGGTCAGAGGGAGAAGAGGGAGAAGACTGGGAGGATGAGATGTTGGAAGCTGAAGAGGTAACAGGACTTAGTGAGCAGGGAGAGTCTGTGGCAGAGAGAAGTCCAGAATCAGAAGCAGAAACAGGAGAGGATAGAGGCCAAGAAGCAGAGGTAAGTCTGGTGAACTGAAACAACTGTCTCCCACATTTGCTGTGACACTTTCCTCCCCCCCCCCGTCTCCCAGGACCAGAAGAGGCATGAAAAGGACAGAGGAGGTTAGCATCGTGCAGGCGCAGTCTCAGATTACATGGGGAAACCCTAGAGAGGAGGAGACTTAGGTGGCTGTGGGGAGACCTTCATTCTCAGCAACTGTTTCATGGGGGTAAGACCTGTCACTGCTGTGCAGATCCTGTTTTTGCTAATAAAGAATTAACTCCAACTTGCTTTGGGTGCTTTACTGCTGGCTTGCTCCTTTCGCTAGGTATCTGTATAAATATAGGTTTTTAAAAATTGTTGTTATTATTTTGCACCCCCTCAGCTCAGCACCCTATGCAGAGAAACCGCCCACACTGCCCTAAATCTGGTGCTGCAATGCTTAAACTAGATGGCTCTGACGTAGAGAGTGGCAGCTCCTTTGTTTCCCCTCCTGCCCCATTGGCTTGACGTGGTCAGGCAGACATTTAACAGGTGAAGAATTCTCTGGCCTGGAGATGCAGTGATGGCTAAGGGACGCCCCCCACGAAATGAATGCTAGTCATGCAACTATAAACCACAGGGGCCTTACATAGGGAAAAAAGAAACTTTTAAAAAGTATTTCTGAATGGCTTTTCTCTTGTTTTCCTGGCTGGTTTTGAGAGAGGCTTGGATGCTTAGCTGCAATTCTTTCAGGTAACTTGTGGTCCAGCCAGCTAGCGCGCTCCACCAACCCGAGGTAACTGTCAGACAGAATCGCATAGTAATGGATAAACAGCCGAGATGGGGCAGCCGGGCCGAGCTATTTCATACTGAGCTATGTCAAGGGGGACCCATCAAAACCAGCCACGAGAAACCTCCTCCGCAGCCCCAGGCCGCCGGTGGCTGAGAACAAAACGCTTTACCATCCCTTTCTTCATGGTCCTGCAGGCAGAAAGGCTCTCCAGTTTAACAATGTCAGCTGGCCTCGTGTCAAGAGGTGTGAGGTTGCCTTTAAATACTGTGCAGCAACAGAATGGCGGAGGAGAATACTCGTCCCAGGACGGTCGTTTCCTTCTGTGGAATGAAAATCTTCCAGAAGGAGTGTCTGAAGTCCATATAGTGAGACGTGCTAATGTTTGCCGTGGGACTTGTGCATTAACAGATACAGGTGTGGAAACGCAACGGTTCGGCCTCTTTCTTGCCTGCCTTTCCTACCTCCTGGGTAGAAATGTTAAAATTTCTGGAAATTTGGAAGGCTCTCACACTCTCTCCTCTCCCCTTGCCTGCCTTCCTATCTCTCTCTCTCTCTCTCTCTCTCTCTCTCTCTCTCTCTCTCTCTCTCATCTATCTATCTATTTATCATCTATCTATCTATCTATCTATCTATCTATCTATCATCTATCTATCATCTATCTATCTATCTATCTATCTATCTATCTATCTATCTATCTATCATCTATCTATCTATCTATCTATCATCTATCTATCTATCTATCTATCTATCTATCTATCTATCTATCTATCTATCATCCTCTCTCTCTCTCTATCATCATCTATCTATATCTATCTATCTATCTATCTATCATCTATCATCTATCATCTATCATCTATCATCTATCATCTATCATCTATCTATCATCTATCTATCATCTATCTATCTATCTATCTATCTATCTATCTATCTATCTATCTATCTATCATCAATCATCTCTCTCTCTCTCTCTCTCTCTCTCTCTCTCATCTATCTATATCTATCATCTATCTATCTATCTATCTATCTATCTATCTATCTATCTATCTATCTATCATCTATCTATCATCTCTCTCTCTCTCTCTCTCTCTATCATCATCTATCTATATCTATCTATCTATCATCTATCTATCTATCTATCTATCTATCTATCTATCTATCTATCTATCATCTATCATCTATCATCTATCATCTATCATCTATCATCTCTCTCTCTCTCTCTCTCTCTCTCTCTCTCTCTCTCTCATCTATCTATATCTATCATCTATCTATCTATCTATCTATCTATCTATCTATCTATCTATCTATCTATCTATCTATATCTATCTATCTATCTATCTATCTATATCTATCTATCTATCTATCTATCTATCTATCTATCTATCTATCTATCTATCTATCATCTATCTATCTATCATCATCTATCTTTCTCTGGGGTAAATCGATTCACACACATAATACTTGAAGGTAAAGGGACCCCTGACCATTAGGTCCAGTCGCGGACGACTCTGGGGTTGTGATGCTCATCTTGCTCTATAGGCCGAGGGAGCTGGCGTATGTCCACAGACAGCTTCCGGGTCATGTGGCCAGCATGACTAAGCCACTTCTGGCGAACCAGAGCAGCGCACGGACACGCCGTTTACCTTCCCGCCAGAGCGGTACCTATTTATCTACTTGCACTTTAAAGTGCTTTTGAACTGCTAGGTTGGCAGGAGCAGGGACCAAGCAACGGGAGCTCACCCCGTCGCGGGGATTCGAACCACCGACCTTCTGATTGCCAAGTCCTAGTCTCTGTGGTTTAACCCACAGTGCCACCCACGTCCCTACATAATACTTAATCAAACCTAAAGGTTTATTACTTTATTGAAGTAGAATCAGTTAGCATCCAGAACATAAAATAACACCGTTAGTCAAATGATGAAATAAAAACCTGTAATTTTTTTATTTTATTTAAATCACAAAATAATTATGAACAGCTCGTATTAGCGGAGCCAGAGTGGGGCATTCCTGAAGGCCTGTTTCCCAACATACTTTGCTGAGTCATAGGAACATGGGACATTGATTTATACCGAGTCAGACTACTGGTCCATCTCGCCACCAGGCTGAGTGCTAGCCTGTGGCACTCCAGATGTTGCCAATCTACAAGCCCCATCAGCCCTGGCCAGCATGAGGATTAGGGGTGTTGGGAGTTGTAGGCCAAAAACATCTGGAAGGCCATTGCCCACTTCTTGTTTACATGGACTGGCAATGGCTCTCTGCGATCTCCAGTATGGGATCTTACCCTTCGCTCCTTGGACCTGGGGCCTTTTGCATGCAAAAAATAAAATATGTTCTTGCCTTTCTCCAAACAGATTTAAATTATTCGTCCAGCGAAGTCTACTCTGACGGGCAGTAAATCTCAATGGTCACAGGCAATGATCTTCTTTGGCTTTGTTATTTCAGATCCTTTGGCTTTTTGGGAGGGTGTCTGATTAGTTAGGCAGAGAGGAGTGGCTATTGGTGGCTCCTAGCCAGAAGAGGACATGAGTGGCGCTGTGGTCTAAACCACCGAGCCTCTTGGGCTTGACGATTGTAAGGTCGGCGGTTCAAATCCCTGCAACGGGGTGAGCTCCCGTTGCTCTGTCCCATCTCCTTCCATCCTAGCCGTTCGAAAGCATACCAATGCAAGTAGATAAATAGGTGCCGCTGTGACAGGAAGGTAAATGGCATTTCTGTGCGCTCTGGCTTCCATCGTGGTGTTCCGTTGCGCCAGAAGTGGTTTAGTTATGCTGGCCACATAACCTGGAAGAGCTGTCTGAGGTCAAACATCAGCTCCCTTGGCCTGAAGTGAGATGAACGCCGCACCCCATCGTCAAATTTGACTGGACTCAACAATCATGGGGTCCTTTACCTTTACTAGCCAAGGTGGGTATGTTTTCTCCTCCATTGTTGAAAGCATCATGCTCCTGAATACTAGCTTCTGGGAGCTGCAAGCAGGGAGAGTTCCATTGTGGTACCCACGTCCTGCATTCAGGCTTCACACGGCCACTTGGCTGGTCACCATGAAAGCAGAATTGCTCAGAGTTGCCACATGTCCTCTTTTTCACGGGTATGTAAAATGAGAGCCATCATAACGAACCCTAGTTAAAAATAGAAGTCGGCTGGGCGAAAGATGTGGGACATAATATACAAATGACAGATTGGGAGAGGCTATGGAAAACAGATCTGAAATTTATGGCATGTTCTTCACTGAAAGAAAATTATATGAAAATGACATACTGGTGGTATTTATTTATTTTTAAATATTTTTTATTTTTACCACAAGCAAAACACAAACAGTGACACCCCCCCCCCCAGGCAGGTTGATACATTGGGTATACTTAATTAATAATAACATATTCAATTCAACCATATGTACATTTCTATACACATTAACACTCCTCCCTCCACATGGTTATTTAACTTTTAACATTTTAATTGCCCCAAATTGTTCAAACCTACCCAAATAATTCAATATCTTCTCAATCCAATCCTCCTCACTCTCACTGACCTTAAACCCTTTCCTTCTGTGTATCTTCACAGTTAGATATTCTAAAATTATAATATTATTCAATTTTTTCCTCCATTGGTTCTTCTGCGTTTTTCCAGTGGTATTTAGCCCCGGTAAAATTAGCAAAAATGTACAGAACAAGTACAAATATATGTTGGAAATGTAAAGAAAAAGAAGGTACCTTTTATCATATAATAATAATAATAATAATAAATTTTATTTATATCCCGCCCTCCCCAGCCGAAGCCGGGCTCAGGGCGGCTAACAACAATAAAACAGTACAAAGGTACAACATAAACAACATTCTAAAATCATTCATTATAAAAATTAATTAATTCAAGCCACTAGCAACCATTGGGCCAGAGCTCTGCGAAGATTGCCGAGGGAGGGAGTCAGGCTGTGCCCTGGCCAAAGGCCTGGTGGAACAGCTCTGTCTTGCAGGCCCTGCGGAAGGATGTCAAGTCCCGCAGGGCCCTGGTCTCTTGTGACAGAGTGTTCCACCAGATCGGAGCCACAGCCGAAAAAGCCCTGGCTCTAGTTGAGGCCAGCCTAACTTCTCTGTGGCCTGGGACCTTCAAGATGTTTTTATTTGAAGACCGTAGGTTTCTCTGTGGGGCATACCAGGAGAGGCGGTCCCGTAGGTACGAGGGTCCTAGGCCATATAGGGCTTTAAAGGTTAAAACCAGCACCTTAAACCTGATCCTGTACTCCACCGGGAGCCAGTGCAGCTGGTATAGCACCGGGTGAATGTGATCTCGCAGCGAAGACCTCGTAAGGAGTCTCGCTGCAGCATTCTGCACCCGCTGGAGTTTCTGGGTCAGTCTCAAGGGCAGCCCCACGTAGAGCGAGTTACAATAATCCAGTCTGGAGGTGACCGTCGCGTGGATCACAGTGGCTAGGTCAGGGCGAGAGAGGTAAGGAGCCAACTGCTTAGCTTGGCGGAGATGGAAAAATGCCGCCTTTGTTATAGCTGCAATCTGCGCCTCCATGGAAAGGGAGGTGTCGAAGATTACACCCAAACTCTTAACGGACGGTGCTGGCACTAATTGCGCCCCCGCAAGAGATGGGAGTTGCCCCCCCAATCCCATATCGCCCCGTCCCAGCCACAGGACCTCTGTCTTCGAAGGATTTAGCTTCAACCGGCTCCCACGTAACCATCCAGCCACAGCTTCCAAACATCTGGTCAGTGTGTCTGGGGCCGAGTCAGGATGGCCATCCATCAACAGATAGAGTTGAGTGTCATCGGCATACTGATGACAACCCAGCCCAAAACTCCGAACAAGCTGGGCGAGGGGGCGCATAAAGATGTTGAAAAGCATCGGGGAGAGTATCGCGCCCTGAGGTACTCCACACACCAAGGAGTGGCGCGATGACAATTCCCCCCCAAGCGCCACCCTCTGTCCCCGACCGGAGAGAAACGAGCGCAGCCATTGAAGGACTGTGCCCTGGATCCCCACGTCGGCAAGGCGGTGGTCCAAAAGTTCGTGATCGACCATGTCGAAAGCTGCTGATAGATCTAGAAGAATCAGCAGCCCCGACCCGCCTCGATCCAGCTGTCTACGAAGGTCATCTGTTAGGGCGACCAGAGCCGTCTCGGTCCCATGACCAGCGCGGAAGCCAGACTGGAATGGATCCAGAGCCAATGTTTCATCCAGAAACCCACCAAGCTGTTCAGCAACCGCTCTCTCAATCACCTTACCCAGGAACGGAAGATTCGAAACCGGGCGGTAATTGGATAGATCTAAAGGATCTAATGATGTTTTCTTTAAGAGCGGGCGCACCACTGCCTCCTTCAGTTCCCCTGGGAATGTCCCCGTGCCAAGGGACAAATTGATGATATTCCCCAGGAGGGCCCGCACCTCGTCTGGACACGCTCTAATCAGCCAAGACGGGCACGGGTCGAGAGGACAAGTGGTGGGCTTTCCAGCTCGGAGGAGTCTGTCCACATCGGCTGGGGATATCTGGTCAAAGTGGTCCAATACTGGACCCGAGGACAGTCGAGGGGCCTCCAGTTCCTTTATTGTATCCAAATTGGCAGGGAGGTGAAATTGCAATTTAACTAAAAAGTTCTGGGAAATGATATATAATGAAATGAAAGAAATGTTTAAAAAAACCTTTGTCAAAAAACCAGAAGCCTTTTTATTAGGAATTATAGGTACCGAGATTCCAAAAGACCAGAGGAAACTATTCATGTATGTTACAACAGCCGCCCAGATGTTACTAGCCCAGAGATGGAAGGAAGGGACAGGCCCGACCAAAGAAGAATGGCGAATCAAGTTGATGGACTATGCTGAAATGGAAAAATTAACTGGGAAGCACTTCTGCGCATGACGTTATTTTGTGTGTCTGCGCTTGTGCGAGTGGTGAAATCCGGAAGTAATCCTTTCCGGGTTGCCACGGGAAGCAACCTGAAAACGCTCAACCTGAAGCAAACGTAACATGAGGTATGACTGTATGTGTGAATAAACCATATATCCTAAATGCACCACAGTCTTCACTGTGCCTCATTCCCAAAACGACACCCTGGGCAAACACCTGGAACCCTATGAATCTTGCACCACTCAGAGATTAGGTTGGCGCGCAACAATCTATTAAAACTAGGAAAGAAAGAAAAAGTACATAAAAGCGTCCCACTCACCCCAAAAGGCCGCAGATAGTTAAAAGCCAAAGGCCTGGTTAAAAAGAAATGATTTTGCCTGGCACCTGAAGATGTGTAACGATGACATCAGGTCATCTTTCCTGGAGTGAGAATTCCACAAACAGGGGGCCAGTGCAGAAAAGGCCTGTCTTTCTGTTGCCAGCCTCTGGACCTGTCCTGGAGGAGGCACCTGAAGAAGGCCATCAGGTGATGATTGCAGGGTCCGGATGGGTTCATATGAGGAGAGGTGGTCCTTGAGGTCCCCGGAGACGCAGGGGATTGAATCTGCAACCTTCTGTATGCAAAGCAGATGCTACAGACGACTAAAAAAGTCCTGCTGGCCATTTAACTATGCTCTATATAGACTTCATTCTTACATGTACACATGGAGGTTTTTAAGCAGAGGTTGGGTGCCAATCTGTCCTGGATGCTATAGTTGAGATTCCTGCATTGCAGGGGGTTGGTCTAGATGACTCTTGGCATCCCTTCCAACTCCACAGCTTTATGGTCTAGCCACATATCCTTTTTAGACTTAGGCCATATGCACACCAGGTCTTTGGAGAGAACACATATGATTCCCCCCTGCTCTCCCTTATCGATCCCTCAAATCGCTTTCCATAGTGATGCCTTTTTATGGGCTTGGATTACAATTAGAAAATGTCAGAGCCTCGTTATCATTTAATTAGAGTCACATTTCAGCCAGCAGAAGAAAACCGGGGCGGGCAGGCGGGGGTGGGGTGAGGGGTTGGGGAGAGAGAGAGAAAATGTCCGAACTCTGCCTTTGTGTGGTGAAATGAGGAGAAAGTGGTGATTTGAAACAGCTGCGAGCGATGGCAAGCGTCCCAATTCTGGGGTCTACGAGTCCCGAAGTCAGACTGCAATAAGAAGGGAGGGCTTTCTGAGAGAGCCGGTCCAAGCCCCTGGCTGCAATCAGCCAGAACTGCTCCCCGATCGGCTTGGCGATGCTCGAAACTGCGAGGGAGTCCAGTAAAAACAAGCAGGCTGTCAAGGCATCCTTCCAACAGCTGAGGGGGTTAAGGCAGCAAACACAACACAAACCAAAATAAACAGAGCCTCACCCTGTCAAGAGGTCTTTATCACTCTTCAGGGAGAGAGAGAGAGAGAGAGAGGCAGGCAGGCATCTGAAAAATGTTTTTTAGCTTTTTCGGGACGGTGTTTATTTTTTTAAGCCTTACAAAAAAATTTCGCAGGGAGCTGCGGGGCTGCCCTGCACCCTCATCCTCCGTCGCAAAGAGATGGTCCTCTGCTGGTTTGGGAAAAGGCCTCTTATGGCTCCCCTGCAAACTTCACAGACCCCATCCTTTAGGAAATGTTAATTAGGACATGCAGTGATTCAGGGACGAGGGCCTGTGGCCTAGTCCCTAAGCATGTTGACTCGGGAAATGAGCTCCACCAGATTTGATGGGACTCTGTCTCCTAACAAGGCATTCAGGCCACAGCTTTCAACATTTCCCGTTTTTTAAGGGAAATTCCCTTATTCCGAATAGGATTCCTCGCAAGAGAAGGGAAAGGTTGACAGCTATGATTCAGGGATGCAACCAGCAGCATAATGTGCTGTGGCTTATTCCGTGTCCTTTCAAGCTGGTTCATAACATGCGTTTTATTTATTTATTTGATTTATATCTCTCCCAAAGGAGCCCAGAGTGGCAGACATAGCTCTATTTTTTTATTTTTTTAAAAAAAGGTAAATCTAAACCAGTATGTAAGAACATTCCCTTTATCTACTGCTGGGGACATCACAAAGGTTCATGTTAGGGTGTTAAAAAAAGCAAAAGCACCTTATACTGAGTGCCTTGTACTGCAGAAGCTCTCCGTAGTTTAAGAGAAGAAGTCTTTCCCAGCCCCTCCTGGAGATCATAGAATCGTAGAATTGGAAGGGACCCCGAGGGTCATCTAGTCCAACCCCCTGCAATGCAGGGATCTCAGGTAAACATCTCTGACAGATGGCCATCCAACCTCTGCTTAAAAACCTCCAAGGAAGGAGAGTCCACAGGAAGAAGGACCCCTCACCACCTCCCGAGGGAGACCGTTCTCCTGTCGAACAGCTCTTACTGACAGAAAGTTCTTCCAGATGTTGAGTCAGAATCTCCTTGGTTCGAGTCCTACCCTCAAGAGCAGGATTGGGGATTGGCTATTGGGGATCAAACCAGCAGCCTTTTGCAAGCATAGTGGATGCCCTCTTGCCAGTGGCGTAGCGTGGGGGGTGCAGGGGGTGCCGGCGGCACCGGGCGCAACATCTGAGGGTTAGGGTTAGGGGGCGCAAATCCACGGGTTAGGGGGCGCAAATTACTTGCCTTGCCCCGGGTGCTGACAACCCACGCTACGCCACTGCCTCTTGCTGAGCTATAATACAGTGGTACCTCTGGTTGTGAACGGGATCCATTCCGGAGGCCCATTTGAAACCTGAAAAGAAGGCAACTTATGTCTGCGCACGCGCGAGTCGCGATTCACCGCTTCTGCGCATGATGTCATTTTGTACGTCTGCGCATGTGAGAGCGGCGAAACCTGGAAGTAACCTGTTCTGTTACTTCTGGGTCGCTGTGGGACACAACCTGAAAACGTGCATCCTGAAGCAAATATAACATGAGGTATAACTGCAATAATAATAACAACTGCAATAATAATAACTGCAATAATAATAATAATAATAATAATAATAATAATAATAATAATAATAATAATAATTTATTTACACCCTGCCCATCTGGCTGGGTTTCCCCAGCCACTTTGGGCGGCTCCCAGCAGAATATTAGAAATATGATAAAACATCAAACATTAAAAACTTCCCTAAACAGGGCTGCCTTCAGTTGTCTTCTAAACGCCAGATAGTTGTTTATAGCCCAGGACGTTGCAAAAATTGTCTAGTCATCTTGGGTGTACATAAAAAATATAAAAAAGTGAAAACAATGCTTCTCCTCATTTTTACAGCCCCATATGAAGGCTGGAACTGTTTTGAGGGTTTTTTTTTTTAAAAGCAGGAGGGCTTGCAAGTCACCAGCCTTTCCCTTTGGCTCCTCAGCCTAGCAGAAACTATCTACATTTCCCCACCACGTCCTGGAAGAAGACTGCATCATGACACAGCTCCGTCCTGGGATGTCAGGGGACAACAGAAATAGTGACCCAATGAAGGCTGCAAGAGTGCCATTGAGTATTGTCCCCCCGCCCCAATATTCGCCTCTCCCCAAAAGAAGGGAGGAAGCTTTGCCCCCTCTTTTCCCAGAGGAACATCTTTTCCTGAACATCCAGCCCAGCAATAAAAATTACGGCCTTGGCCCTTGCTTATCTGGAGACGGTTCCCAAAGCAAACAATGTCTTCACACAACACATAATTAACTTGTGAAATTTGCTGTTGTGAGATGAAGTGATGGGCCCGGGCTGCTGGGTTTCCCACCCACCTGCGATGGTTCGATAATTGCAATATGGCGTGTGGTTTAGCATGGGAGGGCAGTGACTCATCATGACACCGGGAGTGCCGCGGGGGAGGTTCGGAGAGAAATTCTGAATGGTTTCCAGCCTGACAGGCTTGCTCCAACCCCAAACTTCTTCTCCATACACAGCTTGCGAGATTAACTTTCCTAAAAAGAATCTTAAAGGCAGAGGATGCTAAATACCAGCTCGGTGGGGAGTTGAGATTACTATGACCTTGGTTACTTGTACAGTAGAGAGCCTTGTGGAGTCTAGGAAATTCAGACAGAATTTCTGGGGCCCACCTATTATAAATTTAGGGATGGATGGATTCTGTCAGTTTGGGTTTCCCTTGTCCTATCATTCTTCCAGTCTTAAATTTTACTTCTTCATATTTCTGCCGTAATTTGCAATTTTTGTGGGGTTTTTTTTAATATAACAATTCACAAGAAAACTCAGCGTTTTGAGTTCACATTTCTCCCAATAAACGCATTTTGGTACGCAGTTTTGACTGTTAGGCTCATTGGTGGAAAGCAGTTTTCCCTAACATAATGCATTCTTTTCTGGTTAATTTCACCACTGTATGCAGGCTTTATCCTAGTGCATAAACTTTTTTGCATGTTCCTTGGCTGCAAAATTCAGGGAAGTGCAAATTTCGATGAATGGCTGTGTCAGTTTACATCCTGTTTTGGAAACTGCAAATTTGGTACGTTTGCCTGTAAAGGTGAACTTATGTAAGTTATCCCTGCCCAATGTTTATATATTTGCATTTCTGTGATGGTTTCTAACAAATACTGTATTTTTTCGTGTATAACACGCCCCCATGTATAAGACATCCCCTATTTTGGGGGACTCTAAATTAAGAAAAGGGGGGGAATGCCCAGAGTTATTGAGCTTTTTTTGGGGGAGGATTATTCAGAGTTGTTGAGCACTTTTTTTTAGGGAGAGCAAACACCAATAGCCGCAGACGCTCTCCAACTCCCAGAAGCAATGTATAACATGTCCCCCCAATGCACTACACGTGTATAAAAGAAGCCCAAGATTTCAACGTGACATTTTAATTAACCCCCCCCCCCAGTCTTATACATGGAGATATACGGTAAATTTGACTGACGGGTAGTCGCTGGTAACGTAATGGCTGGCCGGAGGTGTGTTTTTTTTAGTGTTATTTTATATTCTTCATTGAAAAATAAAAGGTACAAAATTACAAGTGCACAGAGTGAGGTAAGACGCAATGAAGAAGAAGAAATGAGAAAAAGTACGCATGTAGAAAACAAAACAGAAGAAAGCTCTCCAGTCATGAGTCAGAGACAGAACTGAGTCAGATGCCCCCAAGATGAAACAAGCTTTTCCTGGAAACAAGAGTTTCCTTTGCTTAGATATCGCTCCCAAATGGGCAAAGATGATAGCCCAGCCTTGCCCTACAACCATGAGTCTCAGAAGACTCTGGTAAGTGGGGTGGTTGTGATAAATTAATAGCAGCCATTGAGAGCCCTTTCTTCCTCCATGAATTGTCTAGTCTTCTTTGAAAGCCATCTAGGCAGGAGCAAGTTCCATTGATTGACAATGTTCCTCAAAGACCTTTCTTAAATTTCTGTGACGTCCATTCTTGCTGGCAACACAGCCCCGCCATTTTATGAAACCAGTAAAATCTCGGCGCCGATCTTCGAGAGGAAACTGGCCACCCTCTCGCAGACGAGGAATGGCGAGTCTCTGAGGCTTACGCCCGTTCTCAAGCCGCTCCGTCATGGCTCCCAAACGGAGCAATTAATGCTATCGCAAGATCAGCGAGGCAGCGGCCCCCAAGTACTTTCACACCATAAATAAGAAAATAATTAAACATTAGAAAACACTTATCGACCGTATCACGCTCCCCGAAAAAAAAGAAGAACGACGGCGGAAAAGGGCTGTGAAAACATTAGCCAACGAATCGTGAGCTGATTTCTCTGCGCTTAACAGCATGGAGAAATTTTTGCTCCGTGAGTAAACTTTATTTTCCGCTGCCAAGAGCTACAAAAGGCTCCATTACCAGCTCGGCATGAGGAGTTCGGAACGGAGCAGCTTCTGAGGCAATTTAGGCTCACGTGTCACTTTGGCAATAAAGCAGGAGGGAGCAGGCCTCATTCCAAGGAACCCGGAGGGTTTTGGTGTCTGGTACCTCAGCAGGTTGAGGGACCATTTCTGATGTAATGCACCTTTGCTTCTCTTTCCTGCCCCGTTCCACGCTGCTCTTCTCTGAGAGGATGCAGGGATTTTATGCACCAAAGTTGAGGAACTGGCATCCCTCGGGCACGAGTCGTAGCTTTGTGATCAGCTTTCCAGATGTCAGGAGTTTGGGTCTGGAGACGACAGCCTGTTTCTCAAAGTTTAGGAACAATTGGCACTTTGTGGCAGACCTTCATTAAGGGGCACTGTGTGGTACGAAACCAGCGGGAGGAATTCCATTTTTTATTCTGTTTCCTCGGCCTCACGCCGTGGATTTGCTGGTCACTTCAACTTCTGCTCAGTTTCATTTGTGCTTCCTTCCCTTAATAGCTCATCACAGTGGTGGGCAAGCCGGCAGGCCCCGAAATGCTGTTGGCCGCTGTAATGTTCCCTGTTGAATGATGAGCCCGTTGGAGAAGTTGAACAAGAAAAACTTTTTTATTAAAGGGCTTTGAACAGCAGGTCTTCTGTCCTTCAGCTGCTTTCTCACTCTGGCTCCTAGCTCTGCTTCTTGCTTGGACCCGGCCTCCTAAACTAAATACCGGAGGTGCCATAAAAGGAATAGTCACATTTAACTTTACAGATGCCAACTCTCACCAGCTCCAGCCGGCATGGCCAATGGACAGGGATGATGGGATTTGTAGTCCAGCAGCATCTGGAGGGGCACAGATTTCACACCCCAGCTTTATGCCCTAAATTCCCACCCCCCTTTTGCACATAGAATAGAATCATACAGCTGGAAGCAACCTGAGGATCATCTGGTTCCCCAAACTTGGGTCTCCAGCTGTTTTTGGACTACAGTTCCCATCATCCCTGACCACTGGTCCTGCTAGCTAGGGATGATGGGAGTTGTAGTGCAGCAACAGCTGGAGTCCCAAGTTTGGGAAACCCTGATCTAGTCCAACCCTCTGAAATGCAGGAAATATGCAACTGTCCCTTATGCAGCCATTTCCCAGGGTGTGACCGCTCAGCTTCTAGGTATAATGCCACTTTAACTGTACAGTACAGATGGGGCCTGGAACAGGACTCCAGAAGAGGACTGACTAGTGCAGAACAAAGTGGAACTATTGCTTCCCAATAATTGGAAACGGCGGTCCTGTAACTGCAAAATAAATCTTGTGTTGGGCTTTTTATTTGCAGCCACATAACAAACTCTGGTTCACGTTCAGTTTGGGACAGACTACAATCCTGAGATCTGTTTTACAGGAACTGTCGCTAAGCCAGATGTTTCCCATCCTATATCTGTGCATTTCATTCCCCCCCCACCACCTAAATGCAAAACTTTACATTTGTCTCTGTTGAATTTGATTTTGTCAGTTTCCACCCAGTTTCCCGTTCTAGGTTGTTTTAAATTTAATTATTCTCTTCCTAGGTGTTTGTGATCCATCAGAGTTTTGTGCCATTTGCAAATTTGATAAAGGTTCCCTCTACCCCTTTATCCAAGTCTTGATAAATTTCTTGGAAGAGTAAATAAGCCCCACAATAGAGCAATGAGAAGTTTGACAAGGAGCCACCAGGGAGCATTTGTGTCCAGTTTTGCACCAGCTGTGAATCCCGCTGTCAGAACTATCGTCTAGCCTATAGGAATGCACCCTAATCCCCCTTTCTCCTTCTCTCCGCAATTGCCCTCCACCAAACACAGCGGCTGCGAAAGTGTCAGGCCAAATTTTATTTCATTAAAATATCAGCCGTGATTTCATGGGCTTTATTTTAATCAGGGGGTCAAACAACAAGGTCAGGGGTAAGGAGAACCCAAATTGCCCTCTTTGGGGTTTGCAAAACTTGGCCTGTGGTGGAAATATGAACAGACAATGTTCCATTTTCTCACATACTTCCCAGATGGAGAGAAATACGCACTGGCCATCTTCAGTGGCCAATAAATTCTGCCGCAAATCTCTTCGATTTACCAGAGTTATTTGTGCATGACGCTCTGCAAGTTACTATTCCCCAACCCACAGTGCAGCCTTGGAAGCAGGGGGAAAGTTGAGGTTGCTAAGCGATATACGCGTGCGAGTGACCTCATCGCCTCACTCGGGGCTGGCTGGGTTGATGACACCGGAGAGAAAGTGTTTATAGCAGCTGGTCATCTTTTTACCCAGAATCCTTCAGAGGTTGTCCGAGATAACATGATGCAGTTTCTGAGATGCATCTCTTACCTGGTGCGTATTTTAAGGACCTATCTTTTTGTGATTGCCAGTTGTTTTCAAATTGTTTCTAATATTGTGTCTGCCCTGGGAACTTCGCGTGAAGGGTGGGTAATTCATCATCATCATCATCATCATCATCATCATCATCATCATGATTTGTTGTTGTTTAGTGGTTTAGTCGTGTCCGATTCTTCATGACCCCCTGGACCAGAGCACGCCAGGCACTTCTGTCTCCCACTGCCTCCCACAGTTTAGTCAAACTCATGCTGGTAGCTTCGAGAACACTATCCAACCATCTCGTCCTCTGTTGTCCCCTTCTCCTTGTGCCCTCCATCTTTCCCAACATCAGGGTCCTTTCCAGGGAGTCTTCTCTTCTCATGAGGTGGCCAAAGTGTTGGAGCCTCAGCTTCACGATCTGTCCTTCCAGTGAGCACTCAGGGCTGATTTCCTTAAGAATGGAGAGGTTTGATTTTCTTGCAGTTCATGGGACTCTCAAGAGTCTCCTCCAGCACCAATTCTTCGGCAATCAGCCGCCTTCTATCATCACCATGATAGCCATCTTCAAATACCTCAAGGGCTGTCACATATGGAAGATGGAGCAAGCTTGTTTTCTCCTGCTCTGGAGGGTAGGACTCGAACCAGTGGCTTCAAATTACAAGGAAGGAGATTCTGACTAAACTTCAGGAGGACCTTTCTGGCAGTAAGAGCTGTTCGACAGTGGAATGGACTCCCTCGGGAGGTTGTGGACTCTCCTTCATTGGATGTTTTAAAGCAGAGGTGGATGGTCATCTGTCATGGATGCTTCAGTTGAGATCCCTGCATTGCAGGGGGTTGGACTAGATGACCCCTGTGGTCCCTTCAACTCCACAATTCTATGATCCTATGCCACAACAGTGATGGGTTTCTTTTTGCAAATCTATCTGAGCTCTTCATTTTAAATCATAGAATCATAGAATAATAGAATCATAGAATCATAGAGTTGGAAGAGACCACAAGGGCCATTGAGTCCAACCCCCTGCCAAGCAGGAAACACCATCAGAGCACTCCTGACATAAGCCTCTGCTTAAAGACCTCCAAAGTAGGAGACTCCACCACACTCCTTGGCAGCAAATTCCACTGTCGAACAGCTCTTACTGTCAGGAAGTTCTTCCTAATGTTTAGGTGGAATCTTCTTTCTTGTAGTTTGGATCCATTGCTCCGTGTCCGCTTCTCTGGAGCAGCAGAAAACAACCTTTCTCCCTCCTCTATGTGACATCCTTTTCTATATTTGAACATGGCTATCATATCACCCCTTAACCTCCTCTTCTCCAGGCTAAACATGCCCAGCTCCCTTAGCCGTTCCTCATAACGCATCGTTTCCAGGCCTTTGACCATTTTGGTTGCCCTCCTCTGGACACGTTCCAGTTTGTCAGTGTCCTTCTTGAACTGTGGTGCCCAGAACTGGACACAGTACAAATCCACAAATCCATGTGGGCTTGCTGGAACCTTTGACAAAGGTGGGCTTTGGCTGAACCCAACATATGAATAGGAAAATGCAGGGTGTTAATGGACAGAGACTGCTGTCGACTGGTCTAAAAATAACAGCTGATGCTTAAAAGTGTGAAAGCAAACTCACTACACTCATGGACAAGCTTAACTGGTTTACCCTGCAGTTGGAAATCTGAAATTCATACCCCACAGCTCTCGTTAAGTGTCCACAAATTTCACATAGAATTCCAATACATGATAATTTTTTTCTTTTGGCATTCCAAACAAACGAGGTAACTTTTAAATCAGGCTGAGGTGGCTTGTATCTCATCTAGCAACGCAAACTATTGATAACCTCACAAAGACCCGATTTCATTCATTGCACCTGCCAAACCCGTTTTCCAGAGATGAAATGGGAAGACATTGTCAAACAGGGAACAATCTTTCACAAACCACCTGGGAAAAAACCCCTCTTTCTCCAGCCAAGTTTATAAGACTGATACAAGTTTATCAAGTTATGCACGGCATGAAGAATATGGATAGAGATTTCCTCCTCCACCACCAACTTCCTCTCTCATAGCACTAGAAATTGTGGACATCCATTGAAGCTGCATGTTTGAAGATACAGGACAGACACATTTAAATACTATTCCAAATAATAATAATAATAATAATAATAATAATAATAATAATTTATTATTTATACCCCACCCATCTGGCTGGGCCTCCCCAGCCACTCTGGGCGGCTTCCATAAAAACCAAAAATGCAGTAAAATATCACACGTTAAAAACTTCCCTGAACAGGGCTGCCTTAAGATGTCTTCTGAATGTCAGGTAGTTGTTTATCGCTTTGACATCTGATGGGAGGGCGTTCCACAGGGCGGGCGTCACTACCGAGAAGGCCATCTGCCTGGTTCCCTGTAGCTTTGCTTCTCGCAATGAGGGAACTGCCAGAAGGCCCTCGGTGCTGGACCTCAGCGTCCGGGCAGAATGATGGGAGTGGAGACGCTCCTTCAGGTATACTGGACCGAGGCCGTTTAGGGCTTTAAAGGTCAGCACCAACACTTTGAATTGTGCTCGGAAACATACTGGGAGCCAATGTAGGTCTTTCAAGACCGGTGTTATGTGGTCTCGGCGGCCGCCCCCAGTCACCAGTGTAGCTGCCGCATTCTGGATTAGTTGTAGTTTCCGAGTCACCTTCAAAGGTAGCCCCACGTAGAGTGCATTGCAGTAGTCCAAGCGGGAGATAACCAGAGCATGCACCACTCTGGTGAGGCAGTCCGCAGGCAGATAGGGTCTCAGCCTACGTACCAGATGGAGCTGGTAAACAGCTGCCCTGGACACAGATTTGACCTATTCCACACATTGGTTAAAACAATGGAATTTGCTCCCATGGCTTGGATGGCTTTAAAAGTGGGTTCAACAGATTCATGGAGGATGCAGCTATCTTGATGGCTACTAGCCATGTTGACTCTGTTTCCCCTCAATCCTTGGAGTCCGTATGGCCCACGCAGGTCCCGCTTCCCAGAGTTATCTGGTTGGCCACTGTGACAACAGGATGGTGAACTAGAGAGGTGACAGAGTAGGCTGGGGACTGGGGCGGCAAACCTGTCCATTTTAAAAATCTGACATTTTTTATTTTATTCATGGAAACCCACCAACCTTTTGGTATATGTCTCTCCTAACATACACATTATTCTATGCAACTTTGGCTACTAATAACATTTTCACAAGCAGTCCCGCCTAATGCAATGCATGTGAGGTTTTTTTTATGCACAATGCTGCTGAATATATGCAGCTATGTTGACATTTCTGGGTTGGAGAGCTTCACTGTGAAATTCATAGAGGTGTCAAGGTAGGAGGATGGTCGCAGTTTTAGATCATGCATTGTTTCAGGAAGTGCAAATTGGGTACCGTAGGTTTGTATCAAGATGCTAACTGAACTGATTCATGGCGTATGGGGCGTTAGGGGAGGGGTAGTGCCACTGGTGTTTTTTTTTATAGAATTTTTTATTGGTTTTTCACAGTTTTTACAAACACAAACAATACACAACACAAACAAACAAGCACACAAACAAACATGTATAGTTTCATATCCTTTTTTCTTAAACCTTACTTCACCGACTTCCCCATACCTCCCCCTTCTACATCCCAATTTCCAAATTTGTTTCAGCAAATCCTAACCCTTGGTTTTATCAAATTTTCCCTTATTCTATTATTTTACTTAATCTTTTACAGCTGTAATCCCCTTTTTTCTTCTAAAACCTCAACATTTTAGCATTCATTAATTTTACAATATTTCTTAAGATAAATTTTGAATTTCTTCCAATCTTCATCCGCCGTCTCTTTCCCCTGGTCGCGGATTCTGCCGGTCATTTCAGCCAGTCCCATATAGTCTATCACCTTCATCTGCCATGGGGTAGTGCCACTGGTGGGGCACATGCCATGCTCCTTCTGAGGTAGTTTGTCTGCCTTTGGTCCCCACCCTCCACTCAGCTCTCACCTGTGGCTCTTATTTACTGTCAGCATGTGCCAGTGACCACACCCCAGGTAACAACTTCAACTGGCCAGCTAAACCAGCTGAGGGTAGCCGATGGGTCTCAAACTCTCAGTGAGTTAGTAGTAATAGTAGTAGTAGTAGTAGTAATAGTAATAATAATAATAATAATAATAATAATAATAATAATAATAATTTAGTTATACCTCGCCCATCTGGCTTGGTTTCCCCAGCCACTCTGGGTGACTTTCAACAGAATATGAAAATACAATAGTCTATTAAACATCAAAAGCTTCCCTGAACAGGGCTGCCTCCTTCAGATGTCTTCTAAAAATCTGGTCATGGTTTTTCTCTTTGACATCTGGTGGGAGGGCGTTCCACAGGGCGGGTGCCACTACCAAGAAGGCCCTCTGCCTGGTTCCCTGTAACTTGGCTTCTTGCAGGGAGGGAACTGTCAGAAAGACCTCGGTGCTGGACCTCAGTGTCTGGGCAGAACAATGGGGGTGGAGACGTTCCTTCAGGTACAGTGGTACCTCGGGTTACGTACGCTTTAGGTTACAGACTCCGCTAACCCAGAAATAGTGCTTCAGGTTAAGAACTTTGCTTCAGGATGAGAACAGAAATCGTGCTCCGTCGGCGCAACAGCAGCGGGAGGCCCCATTAGCTAAAGTGGTGCTTCAGGTTAAGAACAGTTTCAGGTTAAGAACGGACCTCCAGAATGAATTAAGTTCTTAACCCGAGGTACCACTGTATGCTGGACCGAGGCCGTTTAGGGCTTTAAATGTCAGCACCAACACTTTGAATTGTGCTCGGAAAACATACTGGGAGCCAGTGTAGGTCTTTCAGTTAGGGAATTCTCCTTCATGTGAGGACACTCTCCAGAGGATTGAGTGGATGAGACCAGTAGTGGGTCCAACAGTCAAGAAGGCAGTTTCTGTGTGTGTGGTAGAGGGAAGTGAGGGGTAGACGGGGCTCATCAACCTGGGAAGGGAGCCCATCTAGGAGAAGGAAAACTCTGATGCTAAATCTCCACTGCCTTGTGAGCTATCTTCGGGAGAATAAAACTCTAAGGAGTAAACCTTACACAAATGTGGAGTGGAGTCCCTAAGGCAGGAGGATGGCGCCTTGTGTGGCTCCTTCTGGCAATTCCTGCAGCCAAGCTGGTGCCAAACATGTTGCTCTGCTTTCCTTTGGCCCATCAGTGAGGCCAAAAGGGGAGTCTTGTCGGCTGGGCAGCTCAGGACCTCCAGACACATTGCCCAGACTTGCACCCCAGGGAGGTCACTTGTGTGCTGCTAACACAGCAGTTTGACTTCACTCTTGGAGGCCTACTCCATTGCATCTCAAGACAGATGGATGCCAACTGTGGACACAGCAGGGCAGGTTCCTTCCCATCTTCCTAGCCTGTCTTTAAGTCTGATTTGTCATTCCACTCCCAGCTACTTAGATTTCAGCAGACCCAACCCGCAAAAATTTAAAGCCTCCTAAGGACTAGGAACTTGCATTTCAGAAGAAAGCAGAGAACCCTGAGAGTCTCAGAGGTCTCCGCTGTATTCTTAACAACCAGACTTCACATTTGGATGATGTCATCAGGGGAGCACAGTGTGTGCAAAACAAGCCTGGGTAGGATGTGGGAGGAGGTCCAAAACGAACCTTTTGCCAAGTTCTGCCCGTGAATTATTGAGCCGTGCTTTAGCAGGAGGCAACTCCATCCCAATTGCATCCTTTGTATATATCAAAACTGAATATCTAGTTAAACAAATGGGTTCCTTTGCTGTGACTAAACCAATCTGCATGTGTTCTTCCTCCCACCATTGATTTATTTAGAGGAAGCCCAGTCCTCGGAGGCTCTTTTTCTCCGTTAGCATGCCTGTGTGTATTATTTGCCCCCCTCCACTCGATTGATTAAAAGTCAGCACTCAGAGACTCTGTGAGCAAAGCATCTCACAAGGGGAGCATTTGCATTTGAAAGGGAAGGGAGGCCAGGCTGTTCTTCTGGAGTAAGAGGCTCATTAACAATAGCAGAAATACTTTGAACCATAACCTCCCTTCATTACTTAAGCTTGGAGCATGGCCCCCCCCCCGCGCCCGATGGCGCGACCAGGTGGGTGTGGCGGCAGACCGTGCCTGCAAATTGCCTGATGCTCAAGCAGTTGCCTATTTCCTGTTTGTAAACTTTGCGCAAGTCAGTTTCCTGGGCTGAGAAATGGCCGGTCTTGCCCTTTGCCCTGGCATGAGTGGGAACAAGAGCCGTAACAAGAGACAGGTGGAAATATCACAGCGGGCGAAGAATGGAAGCACTGCTGGATTGCACCAATTACCCACCTAGTCCAGCAACCAGCAAGCAGGATCTGTGCACAAGAGCAACTCTCCCCTCCTACAGTTTCCAGAAACTGGTATTCAGAAGCATGTCCCTCCATCATGGCTAGTAGCCTTTGATAATCTTCTCCTCTGTGAATTTGTTGAATATTCATCATCATCATCATCATTTATTACATTTGTATACCACCCTTCATCAGAAGATCTCAGGGCCAGTGCTTTTTTTCAAAACCAGAACTCACTATGAAGTTGTTACTTTAAGTCATCTGTACAGATGCTGGTTTAACAACAGCTGCATTCACTGCCTGCAAAGGTGCTAAAAGCTACAGCAAGCTGTCTCCCAAGCTGGTTTGCGGGGGGGGGGGTCGCCCCTGGTTCTGGTGCAGGTCAAATAAATGCGCCCCCCCCCCACCTCCCTTGGTCTCTTAGATTCAGGTAGATGGCTAGGGCAGCTCGGAAGGGCCCTAGCGCAAATGTGCACATGTGCAATGATAGAGGCTTGGGTGGGAAGCTGAAAGCCCGCCACTGCTTTATGGGAAATACAAATTGGTTCTGCTCTGTAGCTTGACCGATCACATCCAGGAGTGGCCAGGAGCTAGGTAGAATCCTAGATCTAAAAATGTGTTGACTCGCACATGCTGGTCAGCTTCTGTATTGACGTGAAATTGTCATTTTGGGCTTCTCAGAAGCACGTAAAAGCAAGAAGGTGGGGTGAATGTTGGCCTGCAATGGCGCCCACTTGAGAGGTGCCGAAACTACACTCCTGCTGAAAAAAAGCACTGCTCAGGGCAGTTCAGAGCATAAAATGCAGCACGAAACAGACCACTTAGGTTGATGGCTATCGCTGTCTCCTGTGGGAGCCAAGTCCGTCGTTTAACTAAGAGGATGGGGTTTTTGCTCCATTAATAGCCGTGTAGTGGAAAGGATTTCAGCTTGTCCTCCAAGTTACATCTGCTGAAATCCCCTCTCTCCCCACGAACTGTTAAAACTGCAGAAGCCCCAGTGCTAACCTGGCCGTCCTAACCCTAGTAATATATTCCAAAATGACAGTTCAGAAAGTATCTACGTGGACCACTTGAGTGTTCTAGCCGTTGACCCTTCATCTGATTTCTGCAACAGCCAGATCAAAATGAGGGGCTTTATGTGTGTGCACATGGTGTGTGTGTGTACAGATGCATGCACGCACAGCTGTTCCCCTTTTGCACTGCTTATGAGCCACTTTGGATTGTGTGTCCCTTCTTGTGTGGAGTCTGCTTTTGCAAACTTTTGTAGAGGGAAGCGGATGGGGGAGGGGGAACGCAGCCAAAGACTTATTTCCATATCCCTTCCAGATGGCCAAGATGCCACAGGAACAAGGAACTGCGCTCCTTCGCACAGCACATCCGCGGGCGAAACTCTCCACCCCGGGGAGGCTGTGTAGTCCGACGCTGTAGACCGGGTTTGAAACCAGAACCAGCTTTATTGTTTCTTGAATAAAACCGGAGTCACAGCTCCAGCATGGACTAAACCTGCAATGTTTAGGGATGCTCTGAAAGTTGGGACAGGGATCTCTGAGATCACAAAATTGTAGAGCTGGAAAGGACTCACAGCCTCATGTCCCGCTTGCAGGCTTCTCACACGCGTTTGGTGGGCCACTGTGAGAATAGCATGCTGGACTAGATCATAGCAGGGACCCTGAGAGTCATCTAGTCCAACCCCCTGCAATGCAGGAATCTCAACATGTGGTCCCCCATCCAATATGAAACCACACCACACCCTGCTTAGCTTTGCAAACGTGCTAGTGATTTTATTGCTGTACCACACAGCCCATGGACCCCAGGGATGATCTAGTTCTTTGTCCCACAATTTATTTATTTAGATGAGCCAGGGAACTTTGTCCCTTCAATGGCTACATGACAGTGGTAGGCGGGGCTAAAAGCAAAAATGAAGCAAGCAATAAGTGTGCGTTTTAATTTTGTGCAGCAGGCAGGTGTATTCACTCACGCACCCCTTTCTAACCTCCGTCAGGTAAGCAGGATGCATGGCCAGAGTTCAAGGACATGGTTCAGCCAGGCAAAAACCCTTCAGGAAGATACAAAGCTGGGCTGGCAAGGGGTGTGGCTTGGGGACAGTCACTAATTTGCCTTCTAGGCTTTTGGCTTCCTAATCCCCTCTCTGCACACTAGGGTGGAGTCTACACACATTTTAAAAACATTGTGAAAATGCTTTTTTTAAAAAAAAACAAAACACAACCGTTTTGAAAAATGCATTGAATTTGCTATAGCTCACAGTCGCCATCTAGTGCCAGAATTGTATATGGCACTTTATAACACATTCAAAATGTTTTATTTGCAGATGTATTGCTGAGTCAGTCCTAAACTAGCTTCTGCACAGAATTGCACATCCCTCTCTATCCTCCCTGGAAAGGTGAAATTATTCAAACTGTTGGTGCTGACCTTTAAAACCCTAAACAGCCTCAGTCCAGTATACCTGAAGGAGCATCTCCACCCCCATCATTCTGCCCGGACACTGAGGTCCAGCTGCGAGGACCTTCTGGCAGTTCCCTCACTGTAAGAAATGAGGTTACAGGCAGCCAGGCAGAGGGCCTTCTTGGTAGTGGCGCCCTCCCTGTGGAACATCCTCCCATCAGATCTCAAGAGGATAAACAACTACACAACTTTTAGAAGATATCTGAAGGCAGCTCTGTTCAGGGAAGTTTTTAATGTTTGGTGTTTTATCGTACTTTTAATATTTATTGTCCAGAGTGGCTGCAGCAACCCGGTCAGATGAGCGGCATATAAATAAATAAATAAATAAATAATAATAATAAATGGTTCTTGACCCCTGCCCTAGCAATGGAGTCCATGTTTCCTATTCTGTAACAGTGGCTTGAAACAGCTCTCTGCAGCAGTCAAACTACCCTGCGTACAGGCTAATTTCTTTCTTTCTTTCCTTCCTTCCTTCCTTCCTTCCTTCCTTCCTTCCTTCCTTCCTTCCTTCCTTCCTTCCTCCCTCCCTCCTCCCTCCTCCTTCCTTCCTTCCTTCCTTCCTTCCTTCCTTCCTTCCTTCCTTCCTTCCTTCCTCCCTCCCTCCCTCCCTCCCTCCCTCCCTCCTTCCTTCCTTCCTTCCTTCCTTCCTTCCTTCCTTCCTTTTGATGCAAAGGAGGCAATCGGCTGAGATTCCTTGGCAGCTGTCAAAGGTTTCGCTTTGATGGTGCCGTGTCTCCCCCCTCGCCCCTCCCGTTAGAGAGGAATTCTTGCTTCTGTCAGCATATATATATATATATATATATCGCATATTGCCAGGAGAAGATGAATTCGTTGGCGCAGCCTTCTTGCCGTCCGCATATCCTCAGTTCATGTGCTACATTCTACATAAGGCAAAACTTGGTAAGGGGGAAAATCACATCCTGCAGTTCTTCAAAGCTAATGCGCAGTAAATATATTCCGACACTGACAGGTATTTCTTCTTAAATTGCCACTTGTGCGTATGTACGTGTGTGCAACCAACCAGGATTTGCTTAAAAGGCATTATTCCTTTCCTGAGCAAATGCGGGAGGTTGCCTGCTCTACGGTCCTAAGAAAATAAAATTTAAAAACAAGCCCTTAAAAACAAACAGTCCCCCCCCCCCGGCCCATTAAACACAGGCAGTTTTGAAGAACCTTCTCTGGAAGAAGTAAACAGAGCTGTCAAAAGGGCAGTGGATGTTTTCCTGCCAAAAATACCAGGTGGAATATTCGGGGTGTCTCTCTCCCCCCCCCAACCTTATTGTCTTAAACATTCCAGGTGGAATCTCTGGTAGTTTGTTAACATTGCCTGACCTGAACTATAAGTCTCCCTGCAGCTTTTCAAGCAGGAAGGGGGGGGGTCTCCCTCGTGTGGAAGGTGGGGGTTGAAAAAGCCCCCCCAAAACCTTCCCCCAAAGCATCTCTCGATTCTGACCCCCCCTCGTTGCTTTTCTTTCCCTCTGCCGCCACTCCCTTTTCGGCACAACGGAGAAGGAACGGGAATAATTGAGAGGCTGAATAAAAAATGCCGAGAGGTTTTAGATTTCTGCCCGGCAGAAACGGAAATAATTCAGTACGCTGGAAGCCCGAGCCTTCCATTTGCATCGTAAAATATATACAGATATATATAAATATACAGGCTTTGTCTTCTGCCGCATTTTCTTCCAGGGGGCAATATTTTCTGCCTTAGCTGATTTCAGCTCCATTTGGGTACTTTGCAGTTGTCGTAAAAGGGTGCATATTCTAAGTTAGTTGATTGAGCCGGAGCCTCACGCATGCTCCTTGTTTTTTGTGGGTCTTCAGAGAAGAAGCCACACTGAACAAGCGCAATAATGTCTGGTTTTAAAATCTTAGGAGAGGGATGGGGAATAAATGCATTTCCTGGTGGAACGCTCTGCTGCAAGAGATCAGGGCCCCGCGGAATTTGACATCTTTCGGCAGGGCTTGCAAGACGGAGCTGTTCCGCCATGCTTTTGGTTGGGGCCCAGTCTTGGTTGGGGCCCTTTTATAAGATCCTCCTTTCATAAGATCCTTTTATAACAGTGTTTTTCAACCGTTTTTGGGCAAAGGCACACTTGTTTCATGAAAAAAATCACGAGGCACACCACCATTAGAAAATGTTAAAAAAATTAACTCTGTGCCTATATTGACTATATATAAAGTAATTCTCTTGAATAGGAATCAAATAAACACAAAGAAAGTATTTTATAATTACTTTATTATGAAATAGTAAGTAAACAGAAATATGAAAAATTATAAAATACTTTATTCCGTGCGCAACCTGGGCCTGTTTGGCTGAACACAAAGCTGATATTCTGGCTGGAATCGAAGAAAGACACACACGTAGCTCTTCGTCAACAGCTCTCAGTCTCTCTCTGTATTTAGTTTTTATAGCAATCATGCTTGCAAAGCTCATCTCACACAGATATGTAGTGGAAAATGGGAGCAATGTCAAAATAGCTTTGTTTGCCAGAAGAGGGGACTCCTTGGCAGTATCCAACCAAAAACTGTCCAAAGGTAGATCAGCAAATCTTAGCTTGAAACCACGATTTTGTCTCAGTTCAGTTAGTTCCTCCTGCTCCTGTAAAGTCATGTCCTTTCCACCAACTGATGCTGAGCTATAAGGGTCCCTAACCCAGTCAACGCATTCAGTGGAGACTGAAGAGAAATAAAATGACAACTTCTCCGGTCCTCCTGGTGACTCGAGTCGCGACCTCTTCTTCTCTCCGCTGCTGCGCACACTGTGCTCGGGTGGAAAGGAAGTCGGAAGATGATGTCCTACTGTGATAGGTCCAGGCTGGAGTCTGGAACAATCACGGCCCGGACATCAGAAAAGTGGAGGGTGTCCCCCTGAGGAGCGCCAATTGGCGCCCCTGCTGGCCGATGGTGGGGTCAACCCCCCCATACCCAGGATACAGTCCGGCGCCTGCCTAGTGGGCGAAAATTTGAATTTTATTTTTTTTAATCTTTCAAATTTTTCTATTTTTCCCACGGCACACCAGGCAACATCTCGCGGCACACTAGTTGAAAAACACTGTTTTATAAGACCCTGCATGTAAGTGGCCTCCCTAACGCTTCCGGCTGGCCCAAATAAGACCAGCACAAGCAGCTGGGCCTGGTGAACGCTTAATATCTCCATCCCCTAGAGTTATAATTCGTGGGTTGCCATGAGATTTTATTTTGATCTTAATCTGATTTTAAGCTGTATTTTAATTGATTGCTTGACTTTATGTTTTTAACGTATTATATATTTTGATGTTAGCCGCCCTGAGCCTGGTCCTGGCCGGGGAGGGCAGGGTATAAATTAATAATAATAATAATAATAATAATAATAATAATAATAATAATAATGTATTTACAAGCCCCAATTCTCTTTCAAGCTCCTCCTCCTTTCTCTTTCTTTTACCTCTTTTACCTGTTGGAAGGGCCTGAACTGGAATTTTTGGGGGAAGGGATTCCTTTCCCCACCTTACAGGGAAGAATTAGATGCTGCTGCTGTTGCTATATATTTACTTATACGCCGCCATTTCTCCTGACAGATAAAAACTAAGAACAGCTAAGAATGTAAAGGGGGGACCAATCATTTAAAAACCATTAAACACTGATAGAATTATATTTAAAAATCTATTAAAAGCATATAAATAATTGAAACAAAATGGCGCCAGCCCCCTCATTAAAGCAGGTCCATTCCTAAAAGCCTGTTTTCACCTGCCAATGAAAGGACAAAGAGGAAGCTAGTCTAGCTTCTCCAGGAAGGGAGTTCCAGAGTTTGGGAGGAGCCACCACCAAGAAGGCCCTTTCCCGCGTCCGTACCAAGCGTGCCTGTGAGGGTGGCAGGATCGAGAGAAGGACCTCGCCTGAAGATCTCAGAACCTAGAATCATAGAATCATAGAATCATAGAATTATAGAATCATAGAATCATAGAGTTGGAAGAGGCCACAAGGGCCATCGAGTCCAACCCCCTGCCAAGCAGGAAACACCATCAGAGCACTCCTGACATATGGTTGTCAAGCCTCTGCTTAAAGACCTCCAAAGAAGGAGACTCCACCACACTCCTTGGCAGCAAATTCCACTGGACAGTTTCATTTGATGGAATAAGGTATTTCAGGTCGCTTTCACCTGGCCAGGAGTCTCGCTGCAGCTCCTTGAGCCAGTTAAAGTTTCTGAGCACTTTTCAGAGGCATAGAGCGTGTTGTGGTAACCCAGTACAGTAATTGGCATTTGGGGAGTGGTCTGGATTGTTCCCTCTTTGAGCATTGAGTCTGGGCAGGTAAGAAAGCAGGAGACAAACATTAGGTGTACTGAAGAATTTCTGGGTTGAGGGCACCCTTTAGGGAACTGCCAGTGCGTTGTGCCTGGTGGAGTTGCAGGGGTGTGTGTGACATGTTCATTTTGGCTGGACAGAGGGGCCCGACTGAGCATGTTGGGTTCATCTGCACAAGGTTCATCTAGCAAAGAGGGAGTAATTTCCTCTCCATCCTTTGCTGGAGAGCCATGGGCTAGGGTCAAATCCAGGGCTTTCTTTCATGCCAAACTAGAGGGAACACAGTTCCAGCATCTCTCAAGTGGGCACCATAGCCATTCTAAGAGAACGAGGGAGGTGTTTGCAGTGAGTTCCAGTACCTCTTTTCAGTGGCGTAGCGTGGGTTGTCAGCACCCGGGGCAAGGCAAGTAATTTGCGCCTCCTAACCCGTGGATTTGCACCCCCTAACCTGTGGATTTGCGCCCCCTAACCCTAACCCCCAGATGTTGCGCCCGGTTGCACCCCCCACGCTATGCCACTGCCTCTTTTTCTAGAAAAATAGCACTGGCTCATATCCAGTGCCGGATTTACGTATAAGCTAAACAAACTATAGCTTAGGGCCCCACTCTCTTGGCCCCCCCAAAAAAAAAATTAAAGGAAAAAAAACCTGGATGTGCATTTCCAAAATGTAAGATAAGACAAATAAAATAAAACCTACATACAGCAACAGTGTTTTGTGTCATGTAGGCTCCTATTTTGTTATGTGCAAATGGCTTTAGATACCTATTAGGTCCATAAATTACCATATAGCATATATTCAACACAAAAAACAGCGAGAATTTGTTGTTGACAAAGGACAGCTGGACATATAAAGGGCCCCATTACCTTCAGTAGTTTAGGGCTTCATCAAACCTAAATCTGGCCCTGCACATAGGCCACATTTCAGAAGATGTGGAAGATGCTTCCCTGCCAGAATCACTTGCAGTTCCTCCAATCCGTTATATTGATAAATATAACCATTCTGCCAGTTCCATGCACCTTCTCTGCAGGCTCGTGTGGGAAGAAATGGGGCGTGTGGGGCGGCCTGCTTTCTTTTTCCTGCCTTTGCTCACGTCGTTTGAGGCAGGCTGCTAAAGCAGCAAAACACCAGATGACAGCGACAGCAATATATAAAAGAAGCAACGGCAATAAAAGTCTGTGGTAAAACAGCTTGAAACGTCATAAAAAACAGAGTGCTCACGTGTAATTATGGCTTCCAAAGCAGAGATGGAGGATCTGTGGTCCTGCAATTCCAATTCCATCACCCTCAGTCAGGGCAAAGTGCGGGAACATCCCAAGAGCCACGGGTTCCCCATCCCTACTCTAAAAGGGCCAAAGCCCACCCTAAGTTATTCATCTTGTTTCCATTTGCAGAAGTTTCCGCTGCTTCTCCCTTTGCACTGCTGAAGAGGCAAGCAGCTTTTAAGCTTTGTCGGTGGCTTGCCTCTACAGCACATAGTGAAAACATCTAAGAGGTTTCTGGCAATTCTAGTGGGTATTTTGCATCTTGGGGTTTGTGGGGTGTTAGGAGGTGGTTAGTATCTCTGGTAGGGGAAACGTCCTGGGGCAGTTTGTCCACCTGCACTCAGCTCTCACCTGTGGCTCCTAGATGTTATCAGCACACGACATTGGCCGCAGCCCAAGAAACAGCTTCGAGTGGTTGGCTGAACCAGGTGAGGGGAGCTGATGGGTCTCAAACCCTCAGTGAGTTAGGGACTTTCCTGCATGTGAAGAAACCCTTCGGTGGATGAGACTAGTAGTGCACTCTCCCTACCTTGGATCAAATCTATGCTTCCAGGTGTCATAAGAAAGCTGCAGAGATAGTGCAGGATAGTGCGCACCCCAGAAATGATCTCTTTCAGCTTCTGCCTTCTGGAAGAAGGTATAGCGTTATAAAGACTAGGACTAGCCGCCTGAGAAACAGTTTCTATTCAAATGCGATTTTGGTTTTAAACGCAGTGTAAGGTAGTCTCTACGGGAGTATATTGTATTTAATTATGGGGTATAAGAGTTTTTAGGGGGCTAACCAGGTTAGGACAGCTGGGATAGCAGGCTTGTTGGTTTCTGAAAGATTTTCAATTTCGTTATTCTGTATGGGACAATGACAATAAAGATTATCGTATCGTAGTGGGTCCAATGGTCAAGAAGGCAGTTTCTGCATGTGTGGTAGAGGGAAGCGAGGGGCAAATGGGACTCATCAACCTGGGAAGGCAGCCCATCTAGGAGTCGGAAAACTCTGGTCCTTAACCTCCACTGCCTTGTGGGATATCTTCAGCAGAAGAAAAGGTTAAGGAGCAAACCCTATGCAAATCCAGAGTCCCTAAGATGGTTGGATGGCACCTTTGGGATGAAGAGAACTATGTCTGCCACCCTGAGCAACTTTGAGGAAAGGGGGGGGGTGTAAATGGAATGAATAGTTTTTCCCCCTCCCCAGAGCTACAGTTCCTAGTACTCTTAGCAAACTACAGTTCCCAGAATTTGGGGGGCGGGCGTAGTCGACAGCTTTGATTGCATAGTATGCAGCCTCAATGTGACGCAGTTCAGTATATTCTTAAAAAAGAAAAGAAAAAAAGCAGACACGCTCATTGATTCATGGGTTAAATGAGAACTCTTAATTAATGACCAGTTTTTAATTCCGATAGTGTTCTCTTTAATTGAAGCGACAACTCTTTTCTTCCGGGGATTGAAGACCTTCATAAAACATTTATGATGAAGCAGCACAGAATGCGAGCAAATGGTTTAGCTGTCTATCATTATCCCTTCCCTCCACCTCCAGTTTGGCAGGACTAAGGAATTGCAGAGGAGTTAGTTGCTTAAAAGCACCTATTGTGCTAACTTAGGGTGACCTGTTTATTAAGCTTTCACCCTGATTTATTTGCAAGGGGATTAGACAATGCCGGCTATTTAATGGGCATTCCTTCAGATTTGTTTGCAGTGAACATCTTTCAGGGGAGCAGCATTTTGTTGTCATAGAATCATAGAATCATAGAGTTGGAAGAGACCACAAGGGCCATCGAGTCCATCCCCCTGCCAAGCAGGAAACACCATCAGAGCACTTCTGATATATGGTTGTCAAGCCTCTGCTTAAAGACCTCCAAAGTAGGAGACTCCACCACACTCCTTGGCAGCAAATTCCACTGTCAAACAGCTCTTACTGTCAGGAAGTTCTTCCTAATGTTTAGGTGGAATCTTCTTTCTTGTAGTTTGGATCCATTGCTCCGTGTCCGCTTCTCTGGAGCAGCAGAAAACAACCTTTCTCCCTCCTCTATGTGACATCCTTTTATATATTTGAACATGGCTATCATATCACCCCTTAACCTCCTCTTCTCCAGGCTAAACATGCCCAGCTCCCTTAGCTGTTCCTCATAAGGCATCGTTTCCAGGCCTTTGACCATTTTGGTTGCCCTCCTCTGGACACGTTCCAGTTTGTCAGTGTCCTTCTTGAACTGTGGTGCCCAGAACTGGACACAGTACTCCAGGTGAGGTCTGACCAGAGCAGAATACAGTGGCACTATTACTTCCCTTGCTCTAGATGCTATACTCCTATTGATGCAGCCCAGAATTGCATTGGCTTTTTTAGCTGCTGCGTCACACTGTTGGCTCATGTCAAGTTTGTGGTCAACCAAGACTCCTAGATCCTTTTCACATGTACTGCTCTCAAGCCAGGTGTCCCCCATCTTGTATTTGTGCCTCTCATTTTTTTTTGCCCAAGTGCAATACTTTACATTTCTCCCTGTTAAAGTTCATCTTGTTTGTTTTGGCCCAGTTCTCTAATCTGTCAAGGTCGTTTTGAAGTGTGATCCTGTCCTCTGGGGTGTTAGCCACCCCTCCCAGTTTGGTGTCATCTGCAAATTTGATCAGGATGCCCTTGAGTCCATCATCCAAGTCATTGATAGAGATGTTGAATAAGACCGGGCCCAAAACAGAACCCTGTTGTGCAAGACCTCCCGGTCTACTATAACTGCACAACCTGAATTTACCCATCTGAAAATTGTCTGGTTTTCATCCCTACCCCCACTGATAAGAACGTGGAAAGGGATGTTTTAGGATGTGGTAGCTATGGAATTAATTGGAACTGATGGGTGGGTTGCAAGCTTTACAACAGATTCTATTAGCTCCAGTGCACTTAAATTTACTAGGGCTGTTTTGGTTCTGGTGAACTTCTCATGAAACAGCTTCTTTTCTTTTCTTTTTTTAATAATGTTTTTATTTATTTTCATGGTACAGTAGCTAAGAGGACAACGAAGAAATATTAAGGATATTTAAGAAAGAGGAGTGGTAACTTTTATGTATTAAATTGTAAGTTTTTGGCCTTTTCTTTCTGTCCCTTGAAAAGGTAGTTGTGTCAAACTTTTGGCAATGTGCAAATTAATGTAAATTGAATCATTAATTAATTAGGGGAAAGGAAGTTGATTAATCAGCTATAAGCTCTTCAATCAGCGGACAGCTCTCCAATTGTGTCTCCATACAAAATTCCTCATTCAAATTCACATTCTCTTAATTGTAAGGTTGTTTTGGGGCGTTCCCTGTGAAGAATGACGACAGAGCTTCAGATTTTGTGTGTGTGGTTGAGAGGGGAGAGTTTAGCTTGGCAAAAACTCCCACACCTGTTCTCAAGACTGAAGTTGCTTCTAAGGCATCCTTTGAAGATAAATGTCCAAAAGGATCATCTGGAACTGTTTGTGAATTTGGACTAATACGTTCTGAAAAATCTGTCAATATCTGAAACGGTGCCCAGTTGCATTTTAGCTGCAATGGCCTCTAAATGGTTTAGATTTAGGGAGCTGTTTCAGATCATAGCATCCACGTGGCACATCCATGCACACAGGCTTTAGCGCAGTCAGCTCAGCCTCCCCCAACCAGAGGCTGATTGGAGTTGTGGTCCAAAACATCTGGGCAGCTCCAAGTTGGAGAACGCTGGGTCAGTGGAAGACATTACAGACCTCCATGCGCTGGGCGGCTTCCAACCGATCTCCTTCGAGGCAGCAGTGCCCAGCCAAGTGTGAACACAGCTGTTGCGTATTTACATGCCGATAATGGATTGAGAGGGACGCGGGTGGCGCTGTGGTCTAAAGCACAGAGCCTAGGGCTTGCCGATCAGAAGGTCGGTGGTTCAAATCCCCGTGACGGGGTGAGCTCCCGTTGCTCGGTCCCTGCTCCTGCCAACCTAGCAGTTCGAAAGCACATCAAAGTGCAAGTAGATCATAGAATCATAGAATCATAGAATCATAGAATCATAGAATCATAGAGTTGAAAGAGACCACAAGGGCCATCGAGTCCAACCCCCTGCCAAGCAGGAAACACCATCAGAGCACTCCTGACATATGGTTGTCAAGCCTCTGCTTAAAGACCTCCAAAGAAGGAGACTCCACCACACTCCATAAATTCCATAAATAAACAAATAAATAAATAAATAAATAAATAAATAAATAAATAAATAAATAGGTACAGGTAAACGGCGTTTCCGTGTGCTGCTCTGGTTCGCCAGAAGCGGCGTAGTCATGCTGGCCACATGACCTGGAAGCTGTACGCCGGCTCCCTCGGCCAGTAAAGCGAGATGAGGGCCGCAACGCCAGAGTCGTCTGCGACTGGACCTAACGGTCAGGGGTCCCCTTTACTTTACCTTAATGGATTGAGAAATCAGATAAATGTCTTTGCCATGCCACCTTTTTAAAGCAGATAACAACAACTGGATAGCTCAGTTGGTTAGAATGTGGTGCTGATAATGTCGCGGTTGCAGGTTCAATCCCTGTATGAGGATGCGTATTCTTGCATTGCAGTGGGTTCGACTAGTTGAACCTCGGGGTCCCTTCCAAATCTATGGTTCACAATCGCAGTTCCATGGGGAGGTGCCTGAAGAACAATGACGGCAACATGATGGTCCGTTTAAGAGGAGTCTTGGGCCTGGGCAGACACAACATCACCAGTATAAGTGGGTGCGATGTGACTGGAAAAGTGAGTCTTTAACAAGGTGTGCTGGGAAGAAGAAGGGAGAGAACTCCATCTTGGGCAGGCTGGCCGAAGTCTGGCAGGGAAAGATGCCTTGGGACTCAGCTCTACAGCTGCAACTATAATGTTGTAAGTGCGTTATACAAATGTGACGCTAGATGGTGATTGGGAGCTTATGGCAAATTCAGTATATATTTTAAAAACACTTTAAAAAACCATTTTCACAGTTGTTGTTTTTTAAATATGTGCCTAGATTCCACCTTGGTCTCAAGTGTTGTACTGCTGTGGGGAACAGGTTCCTCTTGTGATGACCGTGCTGCAAGCTCTGGACTCCCGCCATGCTGATGGAAGGCACAAATAGGTGAGTAAACCACATTTCTTAAAGCTACAACAGTCTCTGCCATGTCTCAATTCTCCAAAGGACCACAGACCTTGGGTAAGTGCCACTGCTCGACATCCAACTTTTGTAACAACACACACACACACACACACACACACACACACACACACACGCAAAGCAGCATTCTTTACTGACTGAAATCAGGGAATGTATTAGCTTTCTAATCTTGCAACTTTTATATCCCGATTGCAGTCACATTGTTATTTGAGCCGGTCAACAGACTTGTGGAATGGATGGGTTCTGAGTGTGAATTTCACGTATTCCGATCTCATGGAAATGTGGGCCTTGGGATGCGGCCGCGACCCTTCAGCCTTCAGGTTTGCAAACTGGTGCTCCACTCTGTCTCTTTACTGCCTGCCCGTACCCAAATATTACCTGTGAAAAGAATGCTCACCTGGAAAGTTAGGAGAAAGGTGGCCCAGAGAGACCTCTGGCTCAGTGTTGGCGCCCTGGCTGTGAAAATGGTAAAGGGTGCCACCGTGGGTTGAGCAAGGAGATGGGAAATGTGCGCTGCAGAGTCTGTATATCCATTTGGCGCATCTTTCGGAGTTGGATAGAGCAGATTTGGGGCAGATGTGGCTCATCGTGTCATGAGACTGCCCTTCAGGAGAGTTGCTAGTTACTTAGAAGACTCAGGCCCATGACGCAAATTTGCCTTTGGTGGGCAGCTGGAGTCTCACTGGCAGTGCATTTTGCAGCTGGCCCCTTGAACCAAAGAGTTAAAGGAGACGGGGGAAGGCTGGAGGTCCAGGTCTCCGTGCAAAAGACTCGAGGTTTGCATCCCATAAGAAAAGCAGCATCAGCTGAAAAACAGGGCACATGCAATGGCAGAAAACATGATTTGCATGCAAAAGTTCTCAGGTTCTCCAGGTTGCCACTTTAAGTTCCTGCCCCCATTTTGGTGTTCCCCAGAAGCGCTCCCCCCGTTCCCCCCCATACAACCACTTCCCGATTACTTTGGTCCTTCCAGCCTGCTTTGAGTCCCTGCCTGTTTTCAACTCAGCCAGCAGGTCCTCATTCCACTCAATGTAGGCCAGAAACGTCTCCCCAAAAGCAATTATCCTTTGGGCAAGCCTTTTGGAGCCACCCTGCGAAGGCAGTGCAATGACCCAGTTCCTGGAGCGAGATACTCCCCGGGAGGACCAAAGGACTTCCTGAGCACTCGCTTCCCGGATATGTGTGTGTGTGTGGGGGGCGCAGCGTTGCCACGGCAACCCGAGTCTGGGTTCCTCATTAGCAACGTTTGGGCCCGGCGCCAAATGAAAGGGAAGATTCCTTTTCTAGTGTCACCTTGCTGGAGAAAGCTGTTGAGAGCCTTCTTGTGAGATGCTTTCAGATGCTTCATCAGACAAGGCGTCCTGTTCACCTGCAATCTGCTGTGCCGCCAAAGAAAAAGGAAATCATTTCGTGGAGCTGTCGGGAGGAATCCGGCGAAAAGAACTAGAGATATTACTTATGCATTAGCATTACACGGGCCTGAGCCCAGGGATTTTCGTTTATTTATTTATATTTTTGTGCTGCACCTTTTTTTTCCCTGGGCCCCAATTATATCCTCTGGCATTGTCAGAATCCGTTGCCTCCGACCCCACCATGAGCAGCTTTCGTTTTTTCGAAGGCAACTTTCTCGGCAGCCCAGGAGACTCCGAGGGTGTGAAACCGAATTCGGCATTAGTAAGATTACTGAGAGAACAAGATGGTGTAACTTTAGAGTTAGGAGCAATACATCTCAGTCACACCCCTCTTGGCGCTCCCTTGAAATGAGAGGGATTGCTTTTGGTGCACAATAATAACAAAGAAACAGGCTAGTGGCCTGCAGCCAGTGGACTAGGGGGACTAGACTAGTCCCCTAAATGTTCCTGAAAATTGGAGTATTAAAATATTGAAATATTGTTCATCTTCAAGACGTATATCATCACTGTGTTTGTGTGTGTGTTTGTGTGTGTGTGTGTGTAAAGGAGGAGGCAGAACAGGACAGAGGAGAAGGCGTGGTAACAGGGTTGGGCTATGTGTAAGGAGAAGTTGAGGAAAGGAAGGAGGATGGAAGGGGAAAGTGGGGTAAAGATGGAAATGCGGGTGCCAAGGAGGTACAGAAAGGAGAGAGAGAAAGGGGCATATCTGAGTGGAAGGTAGAAGGGGTGCTTAGTGTCAGGAGTTCAGCCTACACTTAGGTAGGACTCTGGCAGAGATACATGCCCAACTGGCATGTTCCCTCCCTCCTGGTCGATCGTTCGGGAGCTTCAAAAGCTTTCTTTAGCCCGAACATCACAGCCAACAGACATTGGCACACTTAGGGATCCGCAGAGTCTTTGCAGCTTGCGTAACAGACCTCAACAACTCAGCATTTTGGCTAATCTCCTTTATTTACATATAAACACACACAGAGCACTGCAACATGGCTCCCTCTCTTTCTTTAGCATCAGACAGCAATGAGAAAAAGAACACAGGACAATAGTCCCACTTCACGGAACACAGTAACACAAACATCCTGTCTCCGTCACTTCCCACTGTCAAAACAGGAGTCAAAACATACACTGTGAAGTGAAAGACAACAATCCTATGACTGCAATCACGGAGCCAGGAATCCTAACACTTAGTACAGTGTTACCTCGGGTTACAAACACCTTGGGTTACAAACACTTCGGGTTACACACTCCACTAACCCAGAAGTAGTACCTCGGATTAAGAACTTTACCTCAGGATGAGAACAGAAATCGCAGCGTGGCGGCACGGCAGCAGGAGGAGGCCCCATTAGCTAAAGTGGTACCTCAGGTTAAGAACGGTTTCAGGTTAAGAACGGACCTCTGGAATGAATTAAGTTCGTAACCAGAGGTATCACTGTAGTTGCAATGTGTAAAGAAGAGGAAGATGCAGGCGGTTACCATGGTCTGTGTGCGAGGAGGGAATTGCACAAAAGGAGCTTTGCAGCATTGGACTGCTGCTTGCACTGAACACCTGGACTTGCACTGAGTTGCGCATGCATGGTCTTTTGCTTTTTCAAAATAAAAACCCCAATTAATCACGAGTCATGCTGTGTTAAATTTATGCTGTGTTATATCTATATTGAGCCTTAGTGAGGTCACTGTGGCGCTGCTAACACAGCAGTTTGCCTTCACCCCCGGAGATGCACTCCATTGTCTCTTGAGACAGATGGATGACAGCAACAACAACGTATTTATAAGTATTGAAACAGAAGCATTTTAAAACTGTTCTAGGCATTGCTGTATGTATCTGTTTTTATGTGCTGTTTGCTTTGGGAATCACGGAGTGAATATGCATCCAATACAATATATATATTGATGCATTTTTATAATGCATATAGTATTTGAGAACTGGAGGCATTTTTACCAAAACGGGGGGGGGGGGGATCTACTTGCTTTTCATCGAGATCAAGGAGTGAGATGGAATTAGAAAAAAATCCGTGATTTCAGAAAATTTCAGAATTTTCAGAAAATGCCATCCCTATATCCTCGTTTCGCATTGCGGTGTTACAATGAATGGTGAATAATAGCCTAGTGCTTTAAGTTTTATAGGTAAATGAAACATTCGTATTCAGAGGCATTTTACCTCTGCATACAGGATTTGGGAGACAAATGATGGAGAGGGCTTTGGGGACTCGCTCGAGGGCTTCCTGGAGGCACTTGGCTGGAACAAGATCCTGGACTCAGTGATCTCTTGTCTGATCTTCTTATGCCCTTAGATCCGTTCAGAGTCTTTCTGTGCCTTTGACATTGTTAAGCAAAGGGATTCTATCAGTCAAGCATAAAGCAGTGGCTGTTGTATCATCCTATAAATTGGGGGGTGGGGGTGGGAGTTATCAGGAACAGATGGAAATCCTATGGTTTTTTATTTTTTAGTGCAAGCCATAAAAGGACATCTGGAAGCAGATGGCAGACAATCTACAAGCCTTTGCCCAAACAGCGAAACATCCCGGGTTCCCTCGCTTTGTGCCCAAAGCTTTCTGCCATAAAACTGAGTGGTGATAAAGCTTCGGATGCGATCAAGGTTGGCAGGACATGGAAGCTGCCGATTCTGCAGACAAGGGCTGGTTGGCAGGGTACCCGCTGCCATAGATTAATGAAGGCTGGGGGTGAGAACTGGAAGCAGATTTCAGGGCTGCAGAGCACCCCGACGCAAATGGTTGTCAACACAACCGAAGCCAGAGTCCTGCCCTCAGTCCTGCTTGCACTCACTTAAGCAGCGCCCCCAAAGACAAAAAAAGGGCATAGATTTGTGCACAATTTGCGTGCACTTGTTTATTTCTACAGATGCATATTGAGAAATACAGGCAGCTCCCGATTTACGTGGGGGTTCCCTTCCAAGGCACCTGCATTTATGTGAAATTGTGTATATTTGAAAAAACCTGCAAACACCTGTCTCTGCCCTGTCCTGCCCCTTTTTGTGACATTTCTGTGATGTTTTTCGGTCACTTCCGGGTCCAGTGCAATGCATGTGGTCACACAGACACACACATATCGGATGCACCTAAAACAGTTGCTGCCTGTAGTTACTATAATTAAAATAGAAATGCAACACAGCTCTCCATAGTGGGGACGATTGTGACCAGGTGGTCTTTGTAGCTGCTAATCTGTTGTCTAGGAACTAACTATTGATGGGCAACTTAATGTTCTTGCTCTCCATTCTTAAGGTTCTCCAACTTTAAACTAGATTTGGACCGGAAAGCCCTTCCAAGAGATGGTATCTTCAAATAGAGGACTGTCCTCAGCAAAGTAGGGCACATGCCACCCTATTGCACCCACAGCCCTCCACTGCCTTTCACCCCATCTCCAAAGGACAATCTCCCCCAGATCTTGGGATCTAGTGTGTGTGTGTGTGTGGGGGGGCTTGGAGGCAGTTACTGAAGAGAGAGCTCTTCCTCCTTCAGGGAAGGGTCTCAGCACCACTGGCGGATGAAGGGGGGCAGGGGGAGCGGGCTGGCTTGGGTGCCATCCCTGGTGGGGTGCCATCGTGACTGCCCCCGGGATGTGCTCTGTGTGCCCCCCAGGTTGTGTGCCATGCCCCAGGGGTGCATGCCAGTCATGCCCCCACCTGTTCTCTGCTCCCGGTGCTGGAGCATGTAGCTCTGCCACTGCTCTGTCGTGAATTCTCCGTGGCGCTTTAGCAGAAATGCTCAGAGTTCCAGGTTCTTCAGTGCAGTGCAGTATATTGATTGTGAGCTAAATATATACAAATATATACAATAATCTACAGGCTATAATACACGAGCAGTTCATACAGTCAAAGAGAGTACCTGGCTGCACCTTAAGGCAAATAGGAAGACCTTTCTATCTCTCTCTTTCTGACCACACTCTTCTACACCACACACTTACTGGTGGACAGGTTTCCCTTTTAAACCGATGACAGCCAATCAACCGACAGCACAGTCTTTCTGACTCAGCACTTCCGTAGAAAGTATTGCAGGCTGATTGCACCAGCCAGTTGCATCAGCTAGCAAACTCAAGCCTGCAGACTTACTATCCCACACAGCATTCTGTGAATCCCAACATGCTCAGCACCTGTCTTCATTTATCTCTTATTCAAGGCATTTAAACCCACTTCCCCTGCACAATGCATAATTTTATATACTTTTCTCCTATTACTTGCCTTTTCTCCTTTTCTCTAAACTAAAATGCTCCATATTCCTTGCCTTGGTATGGTCCTGTTCTTCTGGGTGTGACCCTCAGTCAGTCACTCTCTTTTTTTAAAATCATGATTTTTATTGAGTTTTCCATATTTCATTTCATTTCATTATACATATCCAAAGCTTACATTATTACTCAAAAAGAGCATCGACCTCCTTCCCTCCCTCTTTTCTGACTTTCCTATAACTTTAACATATTTATCACATTTCTATAATCACTTTACCTTATATGATCATTTAAAAATCACCTTCTCATTTGTAACTTAGCTCCTTGACCCTCAGTCAAGTCTCTCAGTGTGTTAGTAGTTTTTGCTTGCTTTCGGGTCAGCTGTGATTTACACATTTTCAAGCCTGGTTGCCGGTGGCGGCAGAAAGTGTCTCTCTTTTTGTGCTTGTGGGGCTTGTGCATGTGTGCAGGCATGCATGTCTGGTTGTGGTAATGGTGTTGTGCCCACAACAGATTTTCTGGCTTGCAAATGTGCCCACAAGCCTCCAGAGGCTGGTGACCCCGCCTTACTTGGCATTACTTATCTTGTAATGCTTTCACCAGGCTCACATTCACAGCCGAGGCAGTTAGAGAGCCGCAGAGTGTGTGTGTGTGTGCGTGCCGCCCATTAGGATGCATGGTTGGAATTTGAACCCACATCCGACGAGTATGGAGCTATGGTTTTCCTGGATCAGTTAACACAGAGGTGACATGCCATCTGCTTTTATGACGTTGTTGACTTGGTAGAATGTTTGTTAATTGAGATGTTCCACTGTCATCTCTCTGCCCCATCAAAGTTGGTGACAAATGAGTTCATCACGGGGAGGGATGAGAAGCTATCATGGAGCTATTGGACAATCATTAATATTGACTCTGGAAAGGAAAGGGATGTGGCGTGCGGCCGTGAGGGAGATCCATTGCTAGTAAATCTTTTGGGAGAGCTTGCTGAAGCAACAGGACCCTACTGGCAATAAGGAGAGCTTTCCTGGGGACGCCTTCCTGATGACCGTGAGGAGGTCTTTGGCCAAATTGCCTTGCCGCAATGGCCTTTTACAAAACTACTTTGCAAGGCGTTGCATAGCGATGGTGCTGCCCGTGGGGAAAACCTTTGATGGGGGGAAGACTAGAAAATCGTTCAAAATTAAGCATTAATTCAGATGGTGAAATGTAATAACATTCGAGATTGGTGGTATTATTATTATTATTATTATTATTATTATTATTATTATTATTACAATGCATTTATTTATTTATCTGGGGTGCAGAAAGTGCTATGTAGGGAAATATTTGCGGAACTAGGGTTGCCAAATTTCAAAAGGTAAAATTGCTGACACCTGACACCCGCAAAGTTGTTGAGCTTTTTTGGGGGACAAACCCCCCAAAATAGCGATTTAAGCTTTTGGAACTGTTTCTGCTGCTTTTTCCATCGTGTTGCCATACACTCGGGTTTTCCCTGACTTTTTGCTGATTCAGCAAAATTCCCCCTGATGCCATTTTTGCACACGAAAACCAGGACATGTCAGGAATTTTATTGACGTGTGGCAAGCCCTGTGCTGAGCAGAGAAACCTTTTGCTCTCAGAATATGCCCAGGCCAAATGCAACCAACTGGAGCTGGTTTTTATATTTTGTGAACCACTCAGAAGTCTATCTTGGCGTTAAGTACATAGAAATATAGCATTTACAAGTTATTATTCTTTCTGTTGTTAAGGCATTTTGTATTAAGGAAAGGGGGCTTTTATATGGCATGTGTGTTTCAGCTTCTGTAAGTTTGATGCTAGAAGTCAAATACATTTAATTAATTAAGAAGAAGAAGAAAGAAAACCTTCGCCTACTCCTCATGACTGCCAAGTTCTCAGTTCTTCCCCGTATTGGCTGAAGAACACCTTTCAACACAATCTTGATTAGACAAGCTTAACAGGAGTCCCTTGACAAGATCTTGGGGGGTGGGGTGGGGGGTATCTCTTAGTTATTTCCTTGATCCTGAATTAGATGGAGCTCACAGTTGTTTGGGGCAGTGTACAACCCAGGGGAGATGAAGGAGGCTGCATTGTGGAGAATAAAGGACACTTGGAAACAAGTCAGTTTTGGGGACTCCTGTCCAAGCACAACACCATGCCTGCAGTGCGGAATAATAATAATAATAATAATAATAATAATAATAATAATAATAATAAATTTATTATTTATACCCCGCCCATCTGGCTGGGTTTCCCCAGCCACTCTGGGCGGCTCCCAATCAAGTGTTACAATACAGCATTAAATATTAAAAACTTTCCCTAAACAGGGCTGCCTTCAGATGTCTTTTAAAAATAGGATAGCTGCTTATTTCCTTGATATCTGATGGGAGGGCATTCCACAGGGCGGGCGCCATTACTGAGAAGGCCCTCTGTCTGGTTCCCTGTAACCTCACTTCTCGCAGTGAGGAACCGCCAGAAGGCCCTCGGCGCTGGACCTCAGGGTCCGGGCAGAACGATGGGGGTGGAGACGCTCCTTCAGGTATACTGGACCGAGGCCGTTTAGAGCTTTAAAGGTCAGCACCAACACTTTGAATTGTTCTCGGAAAAGTACTGGGAGCCAATGCAGATATCTCCGAACCGGTGTTATGTGGTCCCGGCGGCCGCTCCCAGTCACCAGTCTAGCTGCCATATTCTGGATTAAGTGCAGTTTCTGGGTCACCTTCAAAGGTGCCCCACATAGAGTGCATTCCAGTAGTCCAAGCAGGACGAAATCTCCCCTTTCCAATTTCCGTTGCTTTTCTCCAGGACTGAAGTGTTTTCTTCCTTACCCTTTTAAATGCTGTGTAAAACCCTGATTTCCAAAAGAAACCCATTTCTGCTTTTACCCTGCAATAGTCTACATTCACTTTTCCATTGCCGCTGCCTACGCAGGCTGGTTTTAGGCCACGCTTACGAGGCTTGATCCTGAGATAACATTGTGGTTCCTTTCATAAGCAGATTGGGAAGCCTTCTACTGGGGTAGTCCACTGGGGTTTTGTGGTGACTTTTTAAAAACAAAAACCCCAACCTTCTTAAAAACAAAACCTTTTGGGTTAGAGAAACAGACACTAAAGAAACAAGTCTACATGCCTCCAAGCCTACTGCAAATTCAGATTGCTGAGGCCCCCACAAAATAGCTTCCTTAGATATTCTCAGCCATGAGCGGGGGAATGTGAGGCATGAGATGTTGGAGCGTGGCCACAGCTCAGTGGTGAATCACCTGCTTTTCATGCAGAACTCTCCACATTCTCCCTGAGAGTGTCACTTGTTTGAAGGATTGAGTGACAGGTGATGCAAATGGACTCTGCGCTGATTGGAAATGAAGCAGTTTGACTACCCCAAAACAGTTGCAGGGAAGGTCAGTTCCCTTGCAGATGACTGCAGTGCCTGGAGACAGACAGTTAGGTCATATGTCCACAGCAGTAATCAGAGGAGGAATGACCGCTGGGAGGAGCGCAGAGAGAATAAATGCTATGGTGCATCTGCAGCAGCAAAACCGGAAGCCTTCATGTGCCCCAACTGCAACAAAACATGCCTCTCCTCTATTGGTCTCTACAGCCACAGCAGGCGCTGTAACTCTCCAAGCATTTGACTTCATCCATACTTCATCCACTGTCTCCTGAGGCAGACAGATTCCACCAACAACATATACCTGAAGGAGCGTCTCCACCCCATCATTCAGCTGGACCACTTCTGAGGGTCTTCTAGCAGTACCTTTGCTGAGGGAAGTGAAGTTACAGAAAACCAGGGAGAGGGCCTTCTTGGCAGTGGTGCCCTCCCTGTGGCACGCCCTCCCATCAGATGTCAAGGAGATAAAGAACTATACAACTTATAGAAGACATCTGAAGGCATCCTTGTATCAGGAAGTTTTTAATGTTTGATATTTTATTATCTTTTGCATTTTGCTGGAAGCCACCCTGTGTGGCTGGGGAAACACAGCCAGATGTGGGGGGTATATCATCATCATCATCATCAACAACAACAACAACAACAACAACAACATTGAATTATAGAGTTGGGACCCCATGGATCATCAAGCCTTTGTTAAGAATAGTGTTTATACGGAGAAGCACGTGACTGTAAATATTATGTTTTAATTCATCTATAACTATAAGTTTCTGTAAGCAAAGTTTTTGAATGTTAAAGTCTGGACGTTGGTTTAGTTTCCAAAGAAGGGTGCCAGTCACATATATGATTTGAGCTTCTTAGCTGAGTTTTCGCTACCCTTACTTCAAAAATCCAACCGCCTGAAATGCAGGATGTGCCAATACGGGGATCAAACCCATAACTTTGTGTTACCAGCACCACACTGTGACCAACTGAGCTGACTGGCAAGGCTAACAAAGTTTGCAGTGAGGTGGCATCACAACAACGTTTGCTTTCAATAACTGCATTCAAAAACGTTTGCACTGTTTTTAATGTGAGTTTTACATTTGACTTCCTTTGGTGACGTTTTCCTTTGAAATGTTCAAGATAATATTTTTGGTTAACTTTGCTGCGTTCAGCTTGCATTCTGCAGTTGACCTCCTTTGTAATGTTTTGTTTTGAAATCATTCTTGGTTTTCTGGTAATTACATTGCTTTGGCTGCATATACTTTATATACTTCGACTTTCTTGAGCCTTGTCTTTGACATTTCACTGTGTCGTAAACCACTTTGAGAATATAAATATAAATGTATAGAAATTAAATTATTATTTATTAATAATAAATAGCGGCCTGGACACAGGGGTTGGTGTTTTGATAGGGTTGCCATACGTCTGGAATTTCCGGAATACTGCAGTTGGAAGCAGTGTCCGTGTGGAAATGCTAAAATGTCCGGGAAAATCTGGGCATATGAAACATAGCTGTCAACGTTTCCCTTTTTTAAAGGGAAATTCCCTTATTCTGAATAGGATTCCTCGCAAAAAAGGGAAAAAGTTGACAGCTATGATATGGCAACCCATGTCAGCAGTGTCATATTTGGCAATTTTCCTTAAAAAATTCTCAAAAACCACTTCTTCTTCTTCTTCTTCTTCTTCTTCTTCTTCTTCTTCTTCTTCTCCTCCTCCTCCTCCTCCTCCTCCTCCTCCTCCTCCTCCTCCTCCCCCTCCTCCTCCTCCTCCTCCTTCTTTTTGGTGAATTTGTCAAACAAGCTCAACAACTTTTCTGTCCAGATTTTCACTGTTTCAAATATGACAATCGAGGAGGAAGACTCTTGTTTACTGCCATCACGTCAGTTGCCAACCACAGTGTGCTGTTGTGTGTAGAAAGTGCAAAATGGCAGCACTTTATTTCTTGAAAGTTGCCTCTCTCCTTCCATTGCCCTTGGAAGCCCCTCCCGATGGAAAATCTTACTGCTTGCTGTGGTGAGGAGCACCGATTCAGAGACAAAATCGTAATTAATTTTTAACACCATCTCAGCAGATTTTGGTCTCTTGATAACTAAGTAAGTGTAACCTTTGGCTAGTCTGCCCCTTGGATGGTTTCCCGGGCCCCATGCTAATTTTAAGATGATTCATCAGGCTTCCATGGAGAGGTTGTTTAGTTCCCTGCATTAAACAGTTGCCTCTCATTCTAAAGACGCCATCTCCCCTTTCTCGCGTCTCAGCAATAAGCATCTGTTGAGGCTCGTCAACCTGAAAGATTTCAAACAAACTCCGTGCACCGTTCTCCCACGTTGAGGAGGCGACGTCTACATTGCAATGCACTATTTAAGGATTTTGATGAGGTGAAGAATCGGGGAGCGACTGGCAAGTTGCTAGGAGACGTCCTGGAATATTCATGAACATCCCAGTGGCTGGGAGAATGAAGCCGCCAGCAATGGAATGTCTGCAAACAGTCCAAATTCTGTGAGATAAGATCAGTTTGGCATTGGAAACAGCTCTATTTCCACAGAGAGAGAAAGAAAGAAAGAGAAAGTGGAGATTTTGATTCCATTCGTGTTTGAAGCCGAACGTATCAGATTTGCACTTTGCAAAACGATGAGAGAAATGAAACACCTTCACCCTTCAAAATCCACACTCATCCAAACGTTGCGATGCAGTTTTCCAACCAAACAAACTGGCACATATTAGGGCGAAATGTGCATGGAAATGAATATGGTGAAAACAACATACTGAAGTATTACATTATGAGAAATCGCTTACAAAAATTAATCAAAACTGCATACATTTTAAATTAAAATTTATGAAGAGAGGAGGGTGGAGAATTTAGACTAAAAGAGTTTAAGGATTTACTAGGAATGTTAACAACATGGTTACAATATCATCATTTGAATGAAATGTTTAAAAAAGATATGAAGTGGGGGTTTGGGGAACAACTATTCACAATGAGAGAGAGACCTGTTAAATTGTAATGTTGAAGTGATGTCTAAAATGTACAAGGTGTTATTGGAACGGGGGACAAAGGATGAACAAGTGAAATCTTCAGTGATACACTGGGCAATATATGTTGATTATAATATAGAAATGGAAGCATGGGAACCATTATGGAATATGGATATAAAATTTTCAGCATGTTATGGTTTAAGAGAAAATTATATAAAGATGGTGTATAGATGGTACCTAACACCTAGTAGATTGGCAAAAATGTATAACTTAAAGTTGAATGTGTTGGAAATGTAAAGAGAAATAAGGTTTTCACATGTGGTGGTCCTGTAATAAGTTGGGAAATGATATATAATGAATTGGAAAAGATGTTTAAGATAACATTCACAAAAAACCCAGAAGCTTTTCTCTTGGGAATTATAGGATTAGAACTACCCAAATTGTATAGAAATGTATTCATGTATGTGACTACAGTTGCAAGAATGTTATTTGCCTCAAAGTGAAAGGATGAAGATGTCCCGATGAAAGAAGATTGGATACAGAAACTAATGGAGTATGCAGAAATGGCAAAACTTAACGGAAGAATAAGAAATCAAGAAAACAAACTTTTTAGAAAGGAATGGAAGTGGTTTATTGAGTATTTACAAAAAAAACCCTGTAAACAGATCAAGACATTGGCAGGATTATTGTAAAAACCTGCAATATATATATATATATATATATATATATATATATATATATATATATATGCTTTCGTAGATTTTCACGGGTACAGGAATGCAGGTTTTGGTGTCTTCGGGTGTCTTCCCGTGTAAGAGTCGGGGTGTCTGTGCGACGTTTCGACGAGGTCTCACTCGTCATCTTCAGGCTGGTGCTTTCGGCTTCTTGTTACTGGAACAGAGCAGAGTCTGGTGTTTGAGTTTCTATAAATACTGTTGAGGGGTGTGGTGTATAGCCTCCAACGTTCTGGGCAGAGAGGAAGTTCCTAGATTAGTGTGCCTTTTCTTCTTTTGTTCCTTAATTACTTGAGGGATATCTTGAGTGATTTCATGAGTGATATTCTGAATACCACTGGGTGGGTCATTAAGTGTAGATTAGTTGCTAAAGCTTTTGTGTCTTGACCTCTTGAGCTTGTGAAGAGTTTTTCTGAGAAGATGGCTGTGCTGCATTTAGTTGTGCTCTGGCTTGGCTTCGTGTATAGGGGCGAGCTGTGGTTTTGTGCCTTGTGCCAGCCAGATCTGTGTAGGGATTGCAGGGGGGTGCAGCATCCGGAGGTGCCACTATAGTTTGGCTACTGGATGGAGTCTGTAATATGTCTGTGGAGAGGGTCTGGGTTTGGGTCTGGTGTGGTTGATTGGTGACGGCGTTCTGTGTGCCTCTGGTTCTGGTGTCGGTTTTTGTGGGGAGGGCTAATTTCCAACTGAGTTACAGAATCTCTCAAATGTGTTAATCGCCAATGGATACCAGAAAAACAGGGTTACGAAGCTAATCCAAAAAGAAACACCCCCCCAAAACCAAGACACAGAAGAAAACAATGGCATGGCCCTCCTTCCTTATATCAAGGGCACTACAGACAAAATCAGCAAAATCCTCCATAAACACAATATCAAAACAGCCTTCTGCACCAACCAAAAAATAGCCAATATCCTCAGAAACCCAAAAGACAAAATCCAGCTGGAAAACCAAGGGGTCTATGAAATACCCTGCAAAGTCTGCCCAGCCACGTACATTGGACAAACTAACAGACGAATAAATGCACGTATCGCAGAACACAAGAATGCCGTCAAAAAAGAAGAAAAAACTTCCTCTCTTTTCCAACACATGAAAGAAACAGGACACGAAATTAATTTTGCAGATTCCAAATTGCTCTTTAACATGGAACATCACCACAAGAGAATAATCATGGAAGCCATCGAGATAGAGAAACACCCTCACAACATGAACAAGCGTGACGACACGTCCCGCCTGCCAGACATCTGGAAATTAGCCCTCCCCACAAAAACCGACACCAGAACCAGAGGCACACAGAACGCCGTCACCAATCAACCACACCAGACCCAAACCCAGACCCTCTCCACAGACATATTACAGACTCCATCCAGTAGCCAAACTATAGTGGCACCTCCGGATGCTGCACCCCCCTGCAATCCCTACACAGATCTGGCTGGCACAAGGCACAAAACCACAGCTCGCCCCTATACACGAAGCCAAGCCAGAGCACAACTAAATGCAGCACAGCCATCTTCTCAGAAAAACTCTTCACAAGCTCAAGAGGTCAAGACACAAAAGCTTTAGCAACTAATCTACACTTAATGACCCACCCAGTGGTATTCAGAATATCACTCATGAAATCACTCAAGATATCCCTCAAGTAATTAAGGAACAAAAGAAGAAAAGGCACACTAATCTAGGAACTTCCTCTCTGCCCAGAACGTTGGAGGCTATACACCACACCCCTCAACAGTATTTATAGAAACTCAAACACCAGACTCTGCTCTGTTCCAGTAACAAGAAGCCGAAAGCACCAGCCTGAAGATGACGAGTGAGACCTCGTCGAAACGTCGCACAGACACCCCGACTCTTACACGGGAAGACACCCGAAGACACCAAAACCTGCATATATATATATATATATATATATATATATATATATATATATATGAATAGACAATTAAAAGAATAAGTTAAGGCAATTTGGAACATGCATAAAAGACGAAAATAAATGTAAGGAACCGTAGAAAGAGGGGGAAGGGAATTGAAATTGAAAATGCTAAAACTTGGTTAAATAATTGTTGCAATGTATATAAATGGAATACACACTCACACACACTCACACATGTATATGTATATATATATATATCATACAAAATGCAGAGGCAGTTTTAGGGTAGTATTACCAGAGTTCACAACTGCAAAATGCAAAATTCATGCTAAAGAATTTTCACAAGGAAATTTATTTCCCTTTAAAGGCCATGTCTGGCTACAGAGTGGTGGAGAACTGAATTTGGAAGAATGAGGAAATGAGTGGACTGGAATTGACACATCCTTCCACCTGAGAGAAGGAAGTGGCTGAAATGCCTGGAAAGGTTGAATGTCCAGGATAGCTCAGTTGGTAGCACATGGAGACTCTTAATCTCAGGGCTGTGGGTTCGAGCCCCACGTTGGGCAAAAGATCCCTGCATGGTGGGAGATTGGAATAGTTGATCCTTACGGTCCCTTTCCACTCTGCATTTCTATGATGCCTATGGGGTACCAGGAGTAGAACCCAAACACGGACACCAGAAGAAGGGAGTTTAAGGGAAGTGGACAGAATTGACTGAGAAAGAGGAATGTGAAGAAGAGACCACTGCTCTTACTTTCCTCAATACAATATACATCACCTGTCCTTGCTTTCCCTAGACAGCTCTGCCCTCTTGAAAGGTCCCCATAATGATGGAGGGCCAATGTATTGGAGTCTCAGCTTCAGGATCTGTCCTTCCAGTGAGCACTCAGGGCTGATTTCCTTCAGAATGGATAGGTTTGATCTTCTTGCAGTCCATGGGACTCTCAAGAGTCTCCTCCAGCACCAGAATTCAAAAGCATCAATTCTTCGGAGATCAGCCTTCCTTATGGTCCAGCTCTCACTTCCATACATCACTACTGGGAAAACCATAGCTTTAACTATATGGATCTTTGTTGGCAAGGCTAAACAACAAGAACAACAAATGATGGAGGGAGATGGGCAAGGAGGGCTCCTTCCAGCTGACTTTTAGGAGGCAGCGATGTGATGCCTTTACCCCCATCGAAAGCAGGCCCTGCTTTTCTGAAACCACCTCTCTGTTGCTGGACTTGGCAATGCATCAACGGGATGGTCAAGCTTGCTGGAGATGACAGCTATTGAACTGGTGCTGTCAGCAGAATCGCCATTAAGCGTATCTTTACGGTTTGTGGCAGGACAGGGACCTGTAGAACATCATTAAGTTGCTTTTTCAAGCATGGTTCTTCATTGCTGCAATTATGTTTAGGAGTCTCTCTCTCTCTCTCTCACACACACACACACACACACACCCTCTCCAGGCAATTTCTCTTCGCACCATCTCAATTGCAAGGGGAATCACCTTGTAGACAACTGTGTATTGAGAGCCAAGCCTGAGAGAAGATGCAAAGTTTGGTTTTTAATTAGAAAAATTAGGAAGAAGATAATAATGCAGGGGGGGGGGATTTCTCTTGTGCTTTTGTCCTGCTTGCCAGTTTCCCAATGGCATCTGTTGGAGGGAGTTGGAGGGGCATAATAACATTATTTGCATACCAGAAAAAAACCAAAACATTTCAGAGAATTGCAGAAAATGATCGCAGCAAATACCAACTGCATTAGCCTGCCTAATTTCTCCTTGAAGTGACAACCTGCCTAGTGGTAGTGCCAGCCCTGTTTCTGGTCAGAACAGTGTCTTGTTCTTATTCTCCTCCTCTTCCTCCATCATTAACCTTGGGCTACTGCTGCCTAGTTTGACCAAGACGGTGGATCTTATGTATACAAAGTTAAAAGTGATAGCTTGGTTTTAGAATTCATCAGGCTGGAGACGAGATGTTTGCTTAGATCCACGACAATGGCGGTCGCTCTCGGAGTGGCAGAAGTAGAAGCACAGATTAAAATGGAATGTTTAATGTTGAGGAGGGAGTGATTACTTAGTGTAATTAACAGTAATGGGGCAGAATGATACCAGGGAGGAAGGACGATTATAACTGATGGGAAGCAGAAAGGAGGAGAAAGGCTTAAAAAGGAAACTTCTCAGGCTTTGGAGAACAGAAGCAGGCCTCTCCACTTCCAGCCCTTAGTACCACAAGCAGACTTTATTTATAGAGTCATACCTCGGGTTACAGATGCTTCGGGTTGTGTGTTTTCGGGTTGCGCACCGTGCCAAACCGGAAGTACCAGAACAGGTTACTTCCAGGTTTCGGCACTCGCGCATTCGCAGAAATACTAAATTGCTCTTTGCACATGCGCGGAAGTGCCGAATCGCAACCTGCGCGCGAGCAGTTGTGACACTGTGGGTTGCGAACGCTGTGGGTTGCGAATGTGCCTCCTGCATAGATCACATTCGCAACCTGAGCATCCACTGTATATATATATATATTGAGAGAGAGAAAGAGAGAGAGAGAGAGTAGTGGTTAGGGTGCTGGGCTAGGGCTTGGGAGACCTGGGTTCAAATCCCAGCCATGGGTGCTTTGGGACCAGCCACTGTCTCTCAACCTACCTCACAGAGTTATTGTGAGGGCCACATTGAGAGAGGGGTAGAGGTGTGTGTGTGTTGAACTCTTTGGGGGGGAAAGGAGGGATATAAATGCAACAACATATAAGATATAAATAAATAAGTTTGACAGATTGGAAAAGATGAGAAGCAACAGTGAAAGTTAATAGGCCCATGATACTGTGGATTGTTGTGTGACATTGTATTCAGTGGCGTAGCGTGGGTTGTCAGCACCCGGGGCAAGGCAAGTAATTTGCGCCCCCTAACCCGTGGATTTGCGCCCCCTAACCCGTGGATTTGTGCCCCCTAACCCTAACCCCCAGATGTTGCGCCCGGTGCGGACGGCCCCCCCTGCACCCCCCACGCTACGCCACTGATTGTATTTTAATATTAATGCTGTGTTTTCACTGTTGTAACCCACCCTGGGACCTTAGGGCAAAGGGCGGGTAATAAATTGTAATAATAATAATAATAAGTGTCACCTCAACCCCAAGGGACAAGGAGAGTTGTCCAGAAAGTTGCCCTATAACACAACATAAAGGTTTCAATCTGCCCTCGGAAGGGCTCAGGACACTGACAGTATCAGTTTAAACCGGTAGGTTCGGAGGGGAATTATTTTAATGAATACATTTCCTCTCAATTGTAGGTGAATAGCAGGATCTCATTAGAATGAGAAAGCAATTAGAGCTAATAAAGATGAACTGTGGAGCGCCGGGTGCATGTGGAATAGCAAGCAGCGAACAAAGAGCCCGGAAAGGGGGCCGGCAGATAAATGAGCCGAGGATGAAAGCAGGGGGCTGCCGTGTTCTCCAACAGAGAGACACGCTTCCTCCTCATCTTCCCTCGACTGGTGTTGCACCTGATCGCAGCAGGGGAAGCGACACATGGATTCAATCACAGAGGTCAATGGGACGCCGCGTGTCTCTTCCCCCTCACACCTTGAAGATTTGAGGCTGTGCGCCAGCCTCTGGATCAAGGGCAGAGCAGTGCTGCTGGCAGAGCTAGACGGAGCCGAGGATTGCTCAAGAGCAGAGGGCGGGCTGAGCAAATAGGTGGCTCCTGGGGAAATGGAAAGGGCTTCAGGAGAAGATAAAGGGTGAGGAATTCCACTAAGCAGTGCCAAGCCGGCAAAAGAAGACAGGGTCTTCCCTCCAATGCTGGGGTGAGGAACCTCAGACCCTTGTAACCCTGCCCAGGCTATTCACCCTCCCCTCAGGCCACGCCCCCTCCCCTCAGGCCACACCCCCCTGCCCAGGCCACACCCCTCCATAGCTGTCAACCTTCCCTTATTTGGTGGGAAACTCCCTTATTCCAGCGCCGTTTCCCGCTGCTATCCCGGATTGTTGATATCGCATAAATTTCCCGGATTTCAAAGAAAGCAGCTCCTCTCCCTCCCTGCCGGCCAGGGAGGCTCCTCAACTGCGTTGCTCACCAATAAGGAGTCTGAGAACGACGGGGGTGGTGGAGCTTGCATGCCTTGTGCCGATCAAATCGGCCGCGTTGCCTGGGGACTCGCCTTTGCTCAGCGCTTCCCAGCGGAGAGGTGACGGTGGTTTTCCTTGCTGCATCCCCTTTGCCGGGTTGCTGCGCTGTGGGAACCACCGCTTGAGGCTTCGTTTGGCTGCTGGCTGGGCTTTCTGCCTTTGGGCCTTTGGCTCGGAGGGGCTCTACTCTCTCTCTCTCTCTCTCTCTCTCTCTCTCTCTCTGTGTGTGTGTGTGTGTGTGTGAGAGAGAGAGAGAGAGTGAGTGAGTGAATGTGTCACTTAAGCTGACAGTAGGAATGCTGTAGCTTCACACACTTGGGGATTTAGATTTACAAGGGGATCTGAGAGAAGAATGGAAGATATGGTTTGTCAGTATTAATGGACAGCTAAATAGAAACGTAACCCCAAAAGTTAGGACCAAGATTCAAATCCTGACTGGGTAACTTCGCTCACTAGTAACATTGAACCATGAGGACGAGATGGTTGGGCAGTGTTCTCGAGGCTACCAGCATGAGTTTGACCAAACTGTGGGAGGCAGTGGAAGACAGGAGTGCCTGGGACCGGTGAGGCTGCTGATCCCTTATTTTGGCTGCTGGTCCCTTATTTTCAAATCTGAAAGTTGACAGCTATGCATCCCTCTCCTCAGGCCACACCCTTTCTGGCCTTGCTCCTTCCCCCCCTTGAGTGTTTTTGCCTGCCTAGAATGTGTCCCCAAACTCTGATAATGCCTCATGCTTTCCTGGGGTAAGGAACCTCAGGCCTGGGAGTCAAATTCAGCCCTCTAAACTCCTCAGTCTGGCCCTGAGCACTCTCCCCACACCAACCCCCCTCTTACCAGGCAGGGCCGGCCCAAGGCATTGTGCCGCCTGAAGCAAAGGGCACTAAGTTGCCTCCTCCCAGTCCCGTTGCACGTACAGAAGCCCAGCGGACCATTTGTATTTTGACATCCTCCGCTGCTCTCCAAGAGCAGTGGTCTACTTTAGACAGTCAGGTTGTGTAGTGCACATGCAAAGAACTCCCTCTACTCAGTGCCCATCAATATTTGCCGCCTGACACAGCTGCCTCACTCAGCCTCGTTTTAGGACCAGCCTTGTTCCAATCCCCCCCCCCCAATAACCTTTATGTATTTATAAGTTGAATTTGTATCCGGCCTTTCCTCCTAGAAAGGTGTCTGGGGTTATTAACTAATAACAAGGTGGTGTTCTTCAGGTTTGAGTCCCTGTTGGACTACGACTCCCATAATCCCTGAAAATTTGCTGAGCTGGTTGTGGATGATGGGAGTTGTAGTCCAAGAATATATGAGGAGACAAGGTAAAATAATACCAGGCTAAGACTAAGAGAAAGTCACTTCTTCAAGGATTTGGGTATGACGATGGGTCTAAAAATTGTTTGGTAGCAGGACCTATGGGTTCCAATAGAAGAAAATATTTGGAATAATATGTGGAGTAACCCTGCCTTGAAAAATATTTCTTTCAAAACCAGAGAAACCATGTTAAAGGTGATTTATCACTGGGATTGTACACTAGCAAAATTGAGCCCCATTGATAAAACACTCTCCAGCACTTGTGTGTGGGGGTAAGTACTTCCACATATGGTGGGAGTGCCCTGTTGTACAATCATTTTTCAAGAAATTTCTACTATGGCACTGCAAATTATTCTAATGGACCCAGGCTGGGCTCTTTTATTCATAGTCCCCAAAACTACATATAATTTACAAGCCATCAATCCTTTTTTAAAATTAGGAGCCGCCCAATAAGACATTTTGCACCATTGGAGATACCACAAGCAATTCTCCTTTAAAGGCTGGTGAACCAAAGTTTGGGGGTTGACTGTAGAGGAAAAGTTAGTAGAAAACCCCCCACATACATTTGAGGGGAGTAAAACTGAAAAGTACATTTGATGGTACATGGTACCTTCTCATATTGCATAACTTACATGACCCAACCACAGGGGCAAATTCTTCTACCTGCTTCACAAAAATCTCGGTGGCTGGATATGATTCTCAAGCACTCTTGGTTGCCAGCTTGGAAATTATAGCTGCTGAAACAAAAACAACACATGAGTCTTATAACGTGCTATTCATTTTTACTGTGAATATGTAAAATGATTTCCAACTTTTGTTGTAATGCTGGAGTTTGTGGGTAGACAGCAAGTCTGTGTTTTGTTTCGGTTAGTGTACTGTGTTTGTTCCTGTTTGTTTTTATATTTTATTTATTTGTACACATTAAAAAAAAATATTTTTTGGGGGGTATGCTAAAAGGGGGAGGGTCATGATATCTAAAGGACTGCCTTTCGTCATATATTAAATTCCAGATTAAATGAAGTAATGTTGTTGTTTAGTCGTTTAGTCGTGTCCGACTCTTCGTGACCCCATGGAGCAGAGCATGCCAGGCACTCCTGTCTTCCACTGCCTCCCGCAGTTTGGTCAAACTCATGTTCGTAGCTTCAAGAACGCTGTCCAACCATCTCGTCCTCTGTCATCCCCTTCTCCTTGTGCCCTCCATCTTTCCCAACATCAGGGTCTTTTCCAGGGAGTCTTCTCTTCTCATGAGGTGGCCAAAGTATTGGAGCTTCAGCTTCAGGATCTGTCCTTCCAGTGAGCACTCAGGGCTGATTTCCTTCAGAATGGAGAGATTTGATATTCTTGCAGTCCATGGGACTCTCAAGAGTCTCCTCCAGCACCATAATTCAAAAGCATCAATTCTTCGGTGATCAGCCTTCTTTACGGTCCAAAATGAAGTAATAGTACCACTTTATTGGTCAGATCTCACCTGGAATCCTGTGTCCAGTTCTAGGGACCACAGTTTAAGAAGGATATTGACAAGCTGGAATGTGTGCAGAGGAGGGCGACCAGGATGATCAAAGGTCTGGAAACCAAGCCTTATGAGGAACGATTAAGGCAGCTGGGTGTGTTTAGCCTGAAAAAGAGGAAAATGAGAGGTGATATGATAGCCATCTTCTAATATCTGAAGGTCAAGACCTGAACCAATTGATTCAAAGGCCAAGAAAGGACATTTTGACCAAACAGTAGGAATTACTTTCTGACAGTAACCTCAGATGGAGGACTACCTCAGAACATGGTTGGTTCTCCTTCCTTGGAGGTTTCTAAATGGAGGTTGAATGGTCATCTGCCTGGGATTCTTTAGCTATGATTCCTATATTGCACTTCCGAAACTGCATAAACCAGGCATCCCCAAACTCGGCCCTCCAGATGTTTTGGGAGTACAATTCCCATCATCCTTGCCCACTGGTCCTGTTAGCTAGGGATGATGGGAGTGGTAGTCCCAAAACATCTGGAGGGCCGTGTTTGCCTATGCCTGGCATAAAGTTCCTTCCTTCCTTCCTTCCTTCCTTCCTTCCTTCCTTCCTTCCTTCCTTCCTTCCTTCCTTTGGATTTGTTGTGCTAGGGCAGGGGTCTGCAACCTTTAAGACAAAAAAGAGCCACTTGGACCCGTTTCCGAAGGGGGAAAAAACTGGGAGCCGCAAAACTCGTCATTATAAAAATAACCTTTTTGTCACTTTTTTATTATTTCTTTGTTTGACCCCTCAGAATTACTCCTCCTCATAGAAATAAACGTTAAATTAACAAGTTACCTTTTTTTGTTTGTGTGTTCTCACCCCCCTTCAAAGCAGTGACCAGCGTACATGCCCCTTACAATGTAGCAGGCAGGCGGGCGGGAAGGTGACGTCGGGAGAGTGCATGACTAACGCACGCACCGCCCCCATGCGACGTCACAGCCAGTACAGCGCCCGCCACAGTAGGGAGTGTCGGGGCGCACAATGCGCCTCCTCCCCTCGCTAGTATCCGCCCCGGAGCTGTGGCAAAGGTGTAAAAGAGCCACATGCGGCTCCGGAGCCGTGGGTTGCAGACCCCTGTGCTAGGGTGACAGAACCTTTTATTAGACTTTAAATGCACAAATCTAGAGTTCCCAGTATGCGCATGTGTCAGGGGTTCAGAAGCAGAGAAGCAGAGAAGGGGGGAAACAGAGAGCGAGGGGGAGGAAGCCGAAGGGAGAATGAGTGATGATGACGACCCGAGATCTCCAAGCCTAAGCAGTGAGTCAGAGGACTCCCAAAAGGGAGCCCCAGTGAGCAGAGCAAGGGGGGGATCCGGGGGGACACCCCAGGAGGAAGGGAACAGAGGAGATTCAGAGAGCAGCAGCTGGAAGTCGGGACCCACGCTCAAGACTGAGAGCAGCAGGGAGGAAGGCAGCCAGGCATCGGGTTCCGGAGGCCGTCAGCAGGAGGGAGGGCACGAGTCAGGGGTGGTCACGCCCTCCTCAGAGAGCGAGGCAACGGTCAAGAGGAAAGTAGAGAGTTGGGCGCGCGCGCCAAGTTCAAATGCAGCGGAAGCGGGAGCAGTAAGCAGCCCGGAGAGTGAGCCAGGTCCCAAAGCCCGCCGAAAGGAAGCGGAAGGATCAGGGGGGTCAGCGTCAGAGGAGAGTAGAAGGGAGGAGTCCCAGGGGGGCAGAAGGACCCAGAGACGTAGGGAGAGGCGAAGGAGGTGGAGCAAGGCTAGGGTATTAAGCTGGTGTGCAAGAGGCGGGGACTCAGATGGGTCTTCGCCGACCTAGGGCAGAAGGTGTAGAGCTGCACGCTGCAGTTCGGAAATGAAACCTGTAACTCAATAAAGACTCTTTTAAAGTGGACGCTGTGTGGCGTGGTCCTATGTGAGCTGGGACCTGGTAGCAGCTCTGACAGTAAGACCCATCTGACCTGCGACGCTGCCGAAGGGGCGGCTATACTCCATGTCTGAAGATGAAATGCAGGAACTCAAACAGTTCATCGAGCATAATCTGGAGCGTGGCTTCATCAGAGAGTCCAAGGCAGTGGGGGGCAGTCCCGTTTTCTTCGTGAAAAAGAAAGACACGCCCCAAAAAAGACTCGTTGTGGACTACCGCCTTTTGAACCAGATGACCAAACCGTCTGATTACCCCATGCCCAGGATTGACGACCTCCTCGCGACGGTGCGCAAGGGACGCGTGTTCACCAAGTTGGACCTGCGAGGGGCGTACAATCTCATCCGCATGCGGGAGGGCGATGAGTGGAAGACGGCCATGTTCACACCGCTGGGCACCTACGAATACAGAGTTATGCCCTTTGGATTACAAAATGGCTCTCACTGTTTTCAAGCTTTTATGCATCACGTGTTGGAGGGACTCCTCTACAAGACATGCGTCTGCTTCCTGGATGACATCCTGATTTTCTCTGACTCGCAGCAAGCTCACGACCGAGACGTGAGGGAGGTGCTCAGCAGGTTGCAACAACATAGACTGTACGCCAAGCTGGAGAAGTGCCAGTTCGACACGACGGAGGTGGATTTCCTGGGATACAAGTTGTCGGACAAGGGGATAGCCATGGACAGCACCAAGGTTCGTGCGGTATTGGATTGGAAGAGCCCGCGCAACCGGAAGGAGGTCCAGCGGTTTGTCGGCTTCGCCAACTTCTATCGCAAGTTTATCAAGGGGTTCGCGATGCAGACGGCAGCAATTACGGACACGCTCAGCTCCAAAAAGAAGAAATTCATCTGGACGGAGCAGGCGGAACAGTCCTTTCAAGCGCTCAAGCATCTCTTCGCATCGGAGAAGCAACTGCTGCATATCGACCCCAGTAAACCGTTGAGGGTAGAGACAGACGCGTCAGACAGAGCCGTGGGAGCTGTCCTGCTGCAGCGAGACCCGCAGGGGGTGTGGCGGCCGGGAGCGTTCTACTCCAGAAAGCTCAGCAAGTCGGAGCAGAACTACACCATCTGGGACAGGGAGTTGCTGGCCATTCATGCAGCTTTCAAGGCGTGGAGGCACTTCCTAATCGGCGCCAAGCACACGGTGCAGGTCTGCACGGACCACAAGAATCTGGAGCACTGGCGCACGGCTCAGTTCCTGAACCAGAGGCAGATACGTTGGGCGGAGTTCTTTGCTGACTTCAATTTCCGAATAGAGTACGTCCCAGGCGACACCAACATCATGGCGGATGCACTGTCCCGAAAACCGCAATACCTAGAAGAGGTGACGCCAGCGGCGGCCATGCACATCTTCGCACCGACGGCGTGGGCGTGTGCCTCAGCTACAGTAGACCTGGATGCGGTGCGACGTGCATTGCGGGACGACTCATTCGCGCAAGACAAGATGGCGGAACTGCTCAGAGGCACGGCTACTACGGACGAGTTCCAGGTGCGGGACGGCTTGCTCCTACGCAAAGGGGCTGTCTATGTACCAGGAGACGACCTTCGCGCCAAGGTACTGCAACAGTTGCACGACGCACCCACGGCCGGTCACTTTGGCACAGAGAAAACGATGGAATTAGTCGCGAGAGACTTCTGGTGGCCCAGGCTGAGAGGAGAGGTCGCGGACTACGTCGCGAGGTGCGACACCTGCCAGAGGGCCAAGCCGGTACACAGACCACCGGCGGGACTGTTAGAACCGCTGCAAACACCGTTTGAACCGTGGGAGAGGGTGGCCCTGGACTTTGTGACGGATTTACCCAGCTCGAGAGGCAAGACAGCTGTGCTAGTGGTGGTGGACTTGTTCACCAAGATGGCACATTTCATTCCGTGTGCGAAGGTGGCCACGGCGGAACAAACCGCCAAACTGTTCATAGATCACGTGTTCAAAGTGCATGGCCTGCCACGGTCTATCCTGTCCGACCGCGGACGCCAGTTCATCTCGTCTTTCTGGCAGAAGCTGATGGGTTTTCTAAATGTCAAGGTCAATCTGGCATCAGCAAGACACCCGCAGACCAACGGGCAAGCAGAGAGGGTCAATGCCATCATGCAGCAGTACCTGAGATGCTATGCCAATCAACAGCCTGCGACGTGGGTGGATTACCTGCCGCTAGCCGAGTTCGCTTACAACAACACGAAGCACGTGTCCACAGGAGTGACGCCGTTCTTTGCCAACAATGGGAGGAATCCCAGAACCTTCCCGGGACTGGAGAGAGTGGGGGAAGGAGAACCACAGACGGCGGACGCGTTCGCGTCAGAGCTGCAGGCGGTCCACGATCAACTCAGACGGCAGCTGGAGCTAGCTAAGCACGCCTACAAGGTGCAAGCTGACAAGCACAGGCGGGTTGGCGAAGTGATCCAAGTGGGAGACTGGGTCTGGTTGGCAGCCCACGCAGTGCCGACCAGGTCACTTGCCAAGAAGAAGTTGGGGCACAAGCAGATCGGTCCGTACCAAGTCGAAGCGCAGATCAACCCGGTAGCCTTCCGACTGGCGCTGCCGGAGAGTTCCAGAATGCATCCGGTGTTCCACAGGTCGGTGCTCACTCCCTACAAGGCACCTCACAGGTTCCAGGAGCCAGGGACGGCGCCAAGTCCGCTCCGGGAACGGACGGAGACGCGGGAGGTGAAGCACCAGGACCACATCAACGAGGTCACGGAGATTTTGGACTCCAGATGGGGGGAAGAGGGAGTCGAATACCTCTTAGCCAGAGAGGGCACCCGGGCCAGCGCCAATACCTGGGTACCAGACTACGCTTTGGAGGAACCCCTGCTCAAGGACGAGTTTCATGCCCTCTTCCCACACAAACCCATGCCAGCGAGCTTCTTCGACGACTGGTTGTTCACACCCACACTTTCTTCCAGCACGTTCCATGGATTCGACTCAGAAGGGGAACCCGCACGGAGCACCCGTTCCCCAGAAGGTTCACCGGCAGGTTCGGCATCAGGCAACTCGTATTGGTGGGACGATCGACCAGAGGAGCAATGGCGCAGGAAGTGGCTGGAGATGCCAGGTCGAGCGACCGACGCAGAGACTGACATGGACGTGTTCGGGGAGGACCTCGGGTTCGAGCACGGCGGTACAGAGATGGAAGAGCAACAAGTCAACGTCGACGACCGCGAGGGGGAAGACTCGGAGGTCTTCAGTTGGCGGCCACCCACGGGGAGCGACCTGTATCCAGCATTCCCTCCCATGATGATGGAGCACCCAGCACCCACACCTGACAGCGGGGAGGGGGGAAGGGGGGGCTTCGAGGGGGGGATGGATGTCAGGGGTTCAGAAGCAGAGAAGCAGAGAAGGGGGGAAACAGAGAGCGAGGGGGAGGAAGCCGAAGGGAGAATGAGTGATGATGACGACCCGAGATCTCCAAGCCTAAGCAGTGAGTCAGAGGACTCCCAAAAGGGAGCCCCAGTGAGCAGAGCAAGGGGGGGATCCGGGGGGACACCCCAGGAGGAAGGGAACAGAGGAGATTCAGAGAGCAGCAGCTGGAAGTCGGGACCCACGCTCAAGACTGAGAGCAGCAGGGAGGAAGGCAGCCAGGCATCGGGTTCCGGAGGCCGTCAGCAGGAGGGAGGGCACGAGTCAGGGGTGGTCACGCCCTCCTCAGAGAGCGAGGCAACGGTCAAGAGGAAAGTAGAGAGTTGGGCGCGCGCGCCAAGTTCAAATGCAGCGGAAGCGGGAGCAGTAAGCAGCCCGGAGAGTGAGCCAGGTCCCAAAGCCCGCCGAAAGGAAGCGGAAGGATCAGGGGGGTCAGCGTCAGAGGAGAGTAGAAGGGAGGAGTCCCAGGGGGGCAGAAGGACCCAGAGACGTAGGGAGAGGCGAAGGAGGTGGAGCAAGGCTAGGGTATTAAGCTGGTGTGCAAGAGGCGGGGACTCAGATGGGTCTTCGCCGACCTAGGGCAGAAGGTGTAGAGCTGCACGCTGCAGTTCGGAAATGAAACCTGTAACTCAATAAAGACTCTTTTAAAGTGGACGCTGTGTGGCGTGGTCCTATGTGAGCTGGGACCTGGTAGCAGCTCTGACAGCATGAATCCATCCCACAAAATACTGACAGCCTGGAGTAGCCCTTGGCGACATCCCCTCTCTTGCAATGGTGAAACCAATGGATGTTCCAGCTGGGTCCACACACACAGGCCAGCCATCTGCCCCGGTCTTTCAAATGTTCAAAGCAGAGAGTTTGCAGCAGTTTTCACACAATGGAAAGAGGAAAATGCAAACCAAACAGGGCTGGTGTTACTGAATGACCTTGTAGTTCATAAAAAGGGCAGCTCAGCAGTTGCCTCCTGCTGCCCCCGCTCCAGGTTTATAAGTCAGAACCATCCCTCTGTTGGACGTTGAGTAATTTACACTTTACAAGGAGTACCGTGATGTATTTACACACCGGGCCTGCTAGGAAATTGGGTAAGCAGACAATTATCCAAAGACAGAGTTGGTTTTGGCAGAGTTATTAGCCAATTAGCACATATTTTTTTTTGGTCTTCCAAGCTCTTCAGTGAATTGGAGACAGATTTCCAAGGCACGGCAAGCGAAGCACAGAGAACACTTTGCGCTCGCCCAACTTCTGAGAGCAGCTTCCAGGCTTCCTTCGCTCTCGTTACGAGAAGGCAATTACGGCCATTGTTTTGGACAAATTAGTGCCTGATGTCGACGGAGGAGAGGTTTGATTCCGTTCACATGTAAAGGCAATGTTTAGCTTGGAAAAGAGGAGACCGTGAGAGGAGCCATCTTCAAATATCTCAAGGGCTGTTATGTGGAAGAAGGAGGGAGCTTGTTTTCTCTTGCCCTGGAAGGTAGGACTTGAACCAATGGATTCAAGTTACAAGAAGAAGAAGAAGAAGAAGAAGAAGAAGAAGAAGAAGAAGAAGAAGAAGAATAGTAGTAGTAGTAGTAGTAGTTTGGATTTGATATCCCGCTTTATCACTACCCGAAGGAGTCTCAAAGCGGCTAACATTCTCCTTTCCCTTCCTCCCCCACAACAAACACTCTATGAGGTGAGTGGGGCTGAGAGACTTCAAAGAAGTGTGACTGGCCCAAGGTCACCCAGCAGCTGCATGTGGAGGAGCGGAGATGCGAACCCGGTTCCCCAGATTATGAGACTACCACTCTTAACCACTACACCACACTTCGTCAGGAGAGACTGACGAAACATCAGGAAGAACTTTCTGACTTTAAGAGCTGTTCAGTGGAACAGTGGATTGCCATCTGTCAGGGATTCTTTAATTGAGATTCCTGCATAGCAGTGACTAGAGGACCCTTACAGGTCCTTTCCAACTCTACAATTCTATGATTTCCTCTACCCCACCCCTTCCAGGCTCTTCACCCCTACCCAAGACTCTGGCCTTCCGAAAAAGCCCACTGGTCTCCTTTTCAGTGAAAGTCACTCTTCCAGGTCTCTGACAGCAAATCATTCTGCTGCATCTTGGCAGGGGAAATTGCTTCAGGATCCAACGAAGCCTGGCACGGGGCCTCTGCAATATGACCCTCTCCTGGCAGAGAGGCTGATTGGGAAGTGGCAAGAGCAGAGCAGTCAATCACACCGAGATATCTAGCAGACAGACCCGTCCGTGCAAGGGAATTTTGGGCTCAGGAGGCGCATCGCACTGATGAATTAACAGAGTTCTTGCACAGCTCTGTCATGACCCACTAGCATCTCTAGGCACACAGGCTACAGATCAGTGCTTGACCAGCCAGCTGTAGGGGCATCTGAAGCTGCATTTGATAAAGGCCGTTGGTCCATATAGCACAGTATTGTCTACACTGACTAGAATCATGGAATCATAAAATCACAGAGTTGGAAGGGACCTTGAGGGTCATCTAGTCCAATGCCCTGCAAGGCAGACATCTCAACTAAAGCAGCCATGACAGATGACCATCCAACCTCTGATTAAAAACTTCCAAGGAAGGAGAGACTACCCCCTCCTGAGGGAGTCTCTTCCATTGTTGAACTGCTCTGTCAGAAAGTTCTTCCTGATGTTTCCTCAGGATCTGCCTTCGTATACAGTGGTACCTCAGGTTAAGTACTTAATTCGTTCTGGAGGTCCGTTCTTAACCTGAAACTGTTCTTAACCTGAAGCACCACTTTAGCTAATGGGGCCTTCTGCTGCTGCCGCGCCGCCGGAGCACGATTTCTGTTCTCATCCTGAAGCAAAGTTCTTAACCCGAGGTAATATTTCTGGATTAGCGGAGTCTGTAACCTGAAGCGTATGTAACCCGAGGTACCTCTGTAATTTGGATCTGTGTCCTCCCCTCTGGAGCAGGAGAAAACAAACTTGTTCCCTCTTCCATGTGACAGCCCTTGAGATACTTTAAGACAGCTGTCATACCTCCTCTAAGTCTCCTGTTTCCCAGGCTAAACATTCCCAGCTTCTTCAACCATTCCTCATAAGGCATTGTGATCATCTGCTTCGCCCTCCTCTACACACCTTCCAGCTTGTCAATATCCATCTTAAACTGTGGTGTCCAGAACTGGACGCAGAACTCCAGGTGTGGTCTGACCAAGGTAGAATAGAGTGGGAATATGACTTCCATTGACCTGGACACTAGACTTCTGTTGATGCAGCTCTCCAGGATTTCAGAGATCTCTGAGACATTCCTAGAATCCCTGCTTGGAGATGCTATAGATTGAACCTGGAGCCTTCAGGTTCTCTACTGCTGAGCCACAGCGCTTCCCCTCTTTATCCCTTGTTGCAAGGTAGGTTTCTCTGCTGCTCAAGTGCATTTTCTTCCCACAATCCTTTTTCTTCCCTTTTTCTTTTTGCAGGCTTTGTGACCTAGGGTGTTTACAGCACCCTTCTCCCCTCCAGGCTCACTACCTCATAAACAGAGTGACTTTTGTTATTTTGCTACTCTGGTCACCACCTGGGATGTTTCTACAGGATGAGATATCTCAGGGGTTGGGGGAGTGGAGCAGACAGTTTCTGGCCAGCACATGCTGTCTGGGGCCTTCAAGGAAACGACAAAAGCAGGAATGCTATAAACAGAGGTGGAAAGTCCAGCCTTGCATTTCATACCCCATAAAAAACAGAGCTTGTTTTGTGCCGCGCCCGAAGCCCTTATCACAAATAGACTCTGGTGAAAGCGGGTTGGGCATTTGATGTTTCGAAGATGTCCATCGTCCCCCGACGTATTCTAGATGCAGCCTCTTGGACTCACCAGACTCGTCCGATGTAATCTAATCTAATCTAACGTAAAGTAAAGCAACTCCAGACTGTCAACATATTGTGGAAAAGATAGAAGCGGACACTGCAAAATTTAGGTTTACGCAATTAAAGTGGATTAAATGTAGAGATGGGTGACTCTGACAATTTCTCAGTTTCTCATTCTTCCAATCTCAAATTCTGTTTTCTGCCTTTCCACATCAGTTTGCAGATTTTTTAAAGTCTGCATGAAATTCACCGGCATTTGGTGCAAATTTCTCCTGATACACACACATATTTTTGCAAAGCAATTTATCCTAATACGCTGAATTTCCGTATGTTATTTTCATGAGTGTGTGCATTTTTATGCACACTTAAGCCTAGCATTTATTTTTTTTGATACATATTACTCATCCAGAGAACTGCATTTCAAAATTCAGAGAAGGATGAATGTCAAAGGACAGGTGTGTTTCAGTTCAGGTATTGTTTCAGAATGTGAAAATTAGGTACATTCACCTTTCATTGTGAATGGAATCAAATTCCACTCCCCATCTTTAGTTAAAGCATCTTGTTGCCCTGGGGCAACAAATCCACTTGAAAAGAAACAACAGGCTTTTTGCAGTTAGGAAAGTGATGAGGAAACACATTGAAAAGTGTTGATTGAACATACAATTAATGACAAGACATATAAACACCCTGCAAGTGAATCAGGCTGAATGCAGGATGAATGTGAAATGTGTGTATAAGCTCCGTGCAAACAAACCAGAACAAATGCTCAATAAAGAGCAGATATAGTCTGACCTCCATGGACTCAGCTAGTGGTCTAAATACAGTATTTTAAATGCGCTATAAACATGTGACACCAGATGGCACTGTAGAGCACAAAAATTGTCTATGCAATTTTACATAGAGTTTTTTTCTTTGGTTATAACAATTTAATTTATGACTTATTTATGGTGTTTTTTATGGTGTGTAGATCCACTCCGTGTAAGCTTTGTGCAAGCAAATCAGGTGAGTCCTCAATCGGATGAATGCTCAAAAATGGTCAACTGGAGGAGCCCCTAATCTGATTTATCTAAAACATTACCTCCTTGCCTATTGGTGGCAGTATCAAGCCTAGGTACCTCCAATTTTCTATGAAATGTTTCAGCATGCAACAGAAGGGCAGCAGTAGTGGAGAGAGCAGGGAGCGGAACTTTCCTACCCAAAATAGCTTCTAAAGCCATTTATCATACAATGGTGTATTTTTGGTCATGGTGCTCCAACAGGAGACAAATGGTGTGGTGGATCGGGGTGGGGAGAGCTTTCCCTTTCTGGCAGATCCCCGCCAAACAGAATGATGATAGGCTGCGCCCAGATGGGACGGGCCTCCTGCCAATCTCAGCTTTGTCCAGCTGCACGGGGGAGTTTTGAGTTCAATTTCCCAGGAAGTCCCCCCTTCCAGCCCACCTCCAGGCCAGCTCCAGGGGAGAGAAATAAAACAAACAGCAAGGGGAGTTTTTGAGCTTGCTTTCCCAAAGACCCCAACAACAAATCTTACGGAAGCCTGTGAAGTATTATTAGAACAGAAACTGTTGCTTGGCGGAGGGTTTCAGTGAGAAATTCCAGAGAACCGTCTTTAAAAACGAGTGAAGCCAAATGTCGGAATATAAAGAAGTTTATTATGGGGTGAAAAGGAGGAAGAGGGAAAGCAAGCAACTGGCTTGTAAGCAGAATGAGTAAAGTCAATCGGACTTAACTCGTTACAGGTTGCCTGCTTGAGCAGAGTCTTGGGTTTCAGAGCATGTGCAGAGTGCCTTGCAGAAGAGATGCTCTGAGAGCGAGAGAGAGAGAGACTCTTGATCAGATGCTTCCAGCAAGACCAAGACTGAGAGTAAAGCCTTGCACAATTATGGGAACCTGAGACCACCAAGGGCAGGTCCTTTTTCTCAGAGAATTTGGTTGTTTGGCCCAAATCCTGTTGCTGGCGTCTGTTTGTCCAATCAGTAGGACAAGTAGGAACAGGCAGGGTAGCAGGAACTCGGGGGAACTGAGTTCCCATACCTTAATTAAATAATTAATTTGGGGGCAGGGAGACTGGAATGGATATAAACCCAAGGCTGGCCAGTTCAGATAAGCTGAGCCATTGCTTAGGTAAAGGTAAAGGGACCCCTGACCATTAGGTCTAGTCGTGGCCAATTCTGGGGTTGCGGCGCTCATCTCGCTTTTTGGCCAAGGGAGCCGGCGTACAGCTTCCGGGTCATGTGGCCAGCATGACTAAGCCGCTTCTGGTGAAACCAGAGCAGAGCACAGAAACGCCGTTTACCTTCCCGCCAGAGTGGTACCTATTTATCTACTTGCACTTTGACGTGCTTTCGAACTGCTAGGTTGGCAGGAGCTGGGACCGAGCAATGGGAGCTCACCCTGTCGCGGGGATTTGAACCGCCGACCTTCTGATCGGCAAGTCCTAGGCTCTGTGGTTTAACCCACAGCGCCACCCACGTCCCTAGAGGCATTGCTTAAAGGTAAAGGTAAAGGTACCCCTGCCCGAACGGGCCAGTCTTGACAGACTCTGGGGTTTGTGCGCCCATCTCACATTTATTGGCCGGGGGCCAGCGCTGTCCGGGGACACTTCCGGGTCACGTGGCCAGCGTGACATCGCTGCTCTGGCGAGCCAGAGCCGCACACGGAACGCCGTTTACCTTCCCGCTGGTAAGCGGTACCTATTTATCTACTTGCACCCGGAGGTGCTTTCGAATTGCTAGGTGGGCAGGCGCTGGGACCGAACAGCGGGAGCGCACCCCGCCGCGGGGATTCGAACCGCCGACCTTTCGATCGGCAAGCCCTAGGCGTTGAGGCTTTAGCCCACAGCGCCACCCGCGTCCCTCCCACAGCGCCACCCGCGTCCCTAGAGGCATTGCTTAGTAGGGCTTAATTGTTTGGTGCCTATGCAGAGACAATGCAATTGATAGCTGTCCATTCAAGGTTAAATGTAAGAACCTCCGACCCAAACGGGACTTTCCAAGCCTCTATGTTTGGACCAGTTTGGACTCTCCCTGGCATGTGCAGTGGGAGGTTGGCTGGGGAAGACTGCTAGTGTCTGTGGACAATATTGAGATAGATAAACCATTTGATCTGACTCTTGGTCTCCCCCATTGCTGGCCTCCTCCATCCTGCCTGCTTTAGAACACCATTAACAATTTCAGGGAACTTTCCCCCAATGTTTATTTCTTCCCACTTTGTTCTGAAAAAAGCGACGCTGGGACGAGTTCAGCTGAAATCTGTAGGACATGCATCTCTACATTTTCCAGCACTCCTGCTCCACAGCAGCCAATAGTCTGTTCCATCATCCTGATATTTGCCAGATCCTTAAAACGGCTCACTTAAGAGAGGGTGGTTGAAGAAGAAAAGAGCATGAAAACGGCTTTGGTGCTTTTTCTCCCCTGAAAAAAAAGCATCAGAAAGGACTGCAAACAACGAAAAAGGCATATCTGGAAGACATACAAAAGTATAGTAAGATTTATGTAGGCTGGAGAGATGACAGCCTTTGCGAAACAAAAGGTCTGGGGTCAATAACTTGAGCAGACCGAAAGATACAGACCCACCCACCTTAGAGAGCTATCTGGATTCTCTGGCAAGCAGCAGAAAGCTGGGAAGTGTGATTTCCTGTCTAATCTAAGCCTGCATCTGCGCCAGCTGTTTTTCTCAGATTATTTCCCTACAAGGCATGCTGCGCAAACTTGCCTTTGCTTCACCCAGGTGGTGTTCCTATTTAGGGATTCACGTCTTAATTTTTGGGGTGTGAAACAAGCTGGATTCATCCCTCCACTTTCTCTCGTAGTGCCAAAAGGTGAGTTAGTTGCACGTGCGAATGGAGCACACAAACACGGCACACACTGAACTCCCATATCACAACAAATATTTTTCCAGGGATCTGGCTCACACACATGGTGCTGAGCAGCATAATAATAATAATAATAATAATAATAATAATAATAATAATAATATCTTTATTGTCATTGCCCCCTCTGACTAATCAATGGGCGGCGAAATCCAGTTATTTCCTCCCCATTTTATCCCCGCAACAACCCTGTGAGGTAGGGCAAGAGACTGTGACTGGCCCAAGACCCTCCCTGAGCGCCAGGGCTGAGTGGGGATTCGAATCCCTCGTCTCCCAAGTCCTAGTCCAATGCTCTGACCAGTGGCAGCCTAGGCTGATTATTGGACAGCGAGTCCATCTCTAATTGGACAGTGAGCACATCTCTAATACGAATCCCAAAGTGTTGTTTCAATCTAGTAATGTGATTTAAATGTCAGGCCCAAGGCAGATGTGAAAGAATCATATCTGTGTTTGGATTTGTTGGAATCATGTAGAAGGAGAGGGCGAGGTTGCAGTTTAAGGAGCAAAGGGGTTTAATGGTCTAGCGAAATTTCCCATTGCTTATTTATTGAATTTTTATCAATATTTTATTCAGAAAATGTATATTCAAGAGATTGTACAAAACAGAACTACAGTACAATGTACTGCAATGTGGGATGTGGGTGGCGCTGTGGTCTAAACCACTGAGCCTCTTGGGCTTGCCGATCAGAAGGTTGGAGGTTCAAATCCCCGCAACGGGGTGAGCTCCTGTTGCTCTGTCCCAGCTCCTGCCAACCTAGCAGTTCAAAGGCATACCAGTGCAAATAGATAAATAGGTACCACTATCGCGGGAAGGTAAACGGTGTTTCCGTGCACTCTGGCTTCCGTCATGGTGTTCTGTTGCTTCAGAAGCAGTTTAGTCATGCTGGCCACATGACCCGGAAAGCTGTCTGTGGACAAACGCCGGCTCCCTCGGCCTGAAAGCGGAGATGAGTGCCGCAACCCCAGAGTTGCCTTTGACTGGACTTAACTACCCAGGGGTCCTTTACCTTTTACCTATGCTTCTGGGAAGCCTTGTAGGAATAAAAAATCCCCCCAAATCCCCCAAAGTGTTGGTGTGGTCTACTTCCCTGCAGCCCCCCCCAATGCCTCACCCCTCAGGAAGGCTCAGGTCTGGTATTGGATCCCCAGCTAAAAAAATCCCCATGCCTGGGGAGAGTGTGTTGTGGCTTGGGAGAGGGTTCTGCACTCCTCACCCACACACCCCTTTTTAGTACTCTCCTTCCCCTTTTGGGGAAGGGCCGTGGCTCAGAGGTTTAGCCTCTGCTTTGCATGCAGAAGATTCCAAGTTCTGGCCCTGGCATTTCCCAGGGCTGGGGAGTTCACCGTCTGAAATATTGAAGAGCTACTGCTAGACATAGAATCATAGAATTGGAACAGACCGCGAGGGTCTCCTAGTCCAACCCCCTGCAATGCAGAAAACTTTTTCCCATTGTGGGGCTCTAACCCACAACCCTGAGATTAAGAGTGGACCACACTAAGCTAGACGGACCAAGAGCCTGACTTGGTATAAGTGTCCTATGTCCTATGAGCCAGTGTGGTGTAGTGGTTAAGAGCAGTGGACTCGTAATCTGGTGAACCGGGTTCGCTTCCCCGCTCCTCCACAGGCAGCTGCTGGGTGACCTTGGGCCAGTCACACTTCTCTGAAGTCTCTCAGCCCCACTGATCTCACAGAGTGTTTGTTGTGGGGGAGGAAGGGAAAGGAGATTGTTAGCCGCTTTGAGACTCCTTAGGGTAGTGATAAAGTGGGATATCAAATCCAAACTCTTCTTCTTAACTCAGACGTCACCTGTTGCTTTCAATGCAATGGCTGCAGATCCAGTTTTGAATAGACAACCTGCTGTCTCCTAGCGGGTTCGTAGCTCAGTTGAATTTTGAACCGTGGACTATGCAAGCCCAGGCTTCTCTCCAGAACCAGTTTGCTATGCTAATTCCTCCGATTTATTTAATTTAATTCTGGGGTGGGTGTGTTTTCATAGCTTGCTTGTTGGAGCTGCCAAAAGCGCTGATACCACCCAGAAGACATCTTACAACACCAATTGTTTTGCCCGAACTTTCCCCGCTGAAGTGTGAAGGCTTTCTGTAGCGCTTCCAAGAAGAGTTTCTGGGACGTGGACTCATTTTGGTTCAGTATGTGAAGAAAGAGGGGAAATATTTCTCTCCCCCCCCACCTTTCACATTTCTCCACCGAATGCCAAAAACTTCATTCTTTAATGAATGAGAGAATACATCAGTCAATCAGCCAGTGGAAGGGATGTGTACATTTCAAGAACACTGCAACGGCGTCCAAAGGCAACCCCCCCCCAACATCCCAACATTGCCTGGATTTCTTCTCAATGATGTAACCACAGATGGAGGGTGGTGTAGCGGTTTGTGCATTGGACTGGGGCCTGGGAGACCAGGGTTCAAATCTCACTCAGCCATGAAGTCTTTCACCCTAACCTACCTCATAGGCTTGTTGTGAGGATAAACTGGGGAGGGAGGATTCGTGTATGCTGGTTTGAGATCTGCGAAGGAAATGTGGGGTGTATGTTATTCATAGGTACACTTTACCTTTGTGTACACATTGGAGAACTGCATTGCAAAATTCAGAAAGGTGCGAATGTCAAAGGATGGCTGTGTTTCAGCTCGGGGATTGTTTTGGGAAGTGCAAATTAGGTAGATTTGCCTTTAAATGTGATCTGAGTTCAATTTATCCACCACTCCCTTAAGTGGAGTGGGCAAATACCCATCGCTCCCTCGCCCCAATCAATTGGCATTTGCCCAGTAAAGAATAGCTGCCACTCCTTCGGAGCCGCTCCCACCGATTTTGAGCAAAAGGGTTTTGGGTCTAGCCCAGCAAGTTCCTGGAGGGGGAAAAAGAAAAATGTAAATTGCAAAAGGGAAAATGATAAGGACCACGGGGAGCTTTTTTTGCAACTTAAGATCTGCTTATAACCATTTCTACTCTGCATTACTTTTCCTGTGACCTCCCCCTGGCTTTGTAAAATAACTTGACACTCCTCCTGCAAAATAAATACATTTCTGGGAAATCAGATGTATGCAGAAAGGGGCTATTTCCATGGAAATGTTAACTTCTGATGTGACTCAGACATCCTACACCAAGCTTGCACAGATGAAAATCTCACACAACCCACCCAGTATATTTTTTGAAAGCAAAGAAAATAACACACATACACAAGCTTCAGATGCTGTCAGCAAAATCTTTGGACATTGAGCTTATACTTGAATGGACAAACTTGATCTGCTTCTGTTGTACCTTCAGAAAACTCTCTCCTACTTTTCTCTTTTTGAAGGGTAAAGGTAAAGGGACCCCTGACCATTAGGTCCAGTCGTGGCCGACTCTGGGGTTGCGGCACTCATCTCGCTTTATTGGCTGAGAGAGCCAGCGTGGCCAGCATGACTAAGCTGCTTCTGGAGAACCAGAGCAGTGCACGGAAATGCCATTTACTGTATTTTTCGCCCTATAGGACGCACTTTTCCCCCTCCAAAAATGAAGGGGAAATGTGTGTGTCCTATGGGGCAAATGCAGGCTTTCGCTGAAGCCTGGAGAGCTATCCGCAAGCCTGCGGAGCCTGGCGGGAACTCCTGCAGGCTCTGAAGGCTTGCGGATAGCTGCCTGCAGCCCAAAGCCCGGGGAGCGCGGCACTGTGTACCCCGGGCTTAGGGCAGCTATCCACAAGCCTGCGGCGCCTGGCAGGAGTTCCTGCCGGGCTCCGCAGGCTTGCGGATAGGTGCTTGTAGCCTGAAGCCCAGGGTGTGCAGTGGGCTACAGTGCCGCGCTCCCCGGGCTTCGGATAGCAGCAAGCTCTGGGAGCGATGGCGAGGTTGAGCGCAACCTCGCCATCGCTCCCGGAGCTTGAGGGGGGAATTGATTTTTTCCCCTTTATTCCTCCCCCCCCAAATAAGTGCGCCTTATGGGCCGATACACCCTATAGGGCGAAAAATACGGTACCTTCCTGCCAGAGCGGTACCTATTTATCTACTTGCACTTTGACGTGCTTTTGAACTACTAGGTTAGCAGGAGCAGGGACCGAGCAACGGGAGCTCACCCCATCGCAGAGATTCAAACTGCCACCCATCTGATCGGCAAGCCCTAGGCTCTGTGGTTTAACCCACAGCGCCACCCGCATCCCTAGTCTTTTTGATGGGAAGGAACAGCAAATGCTAGAAGGCAGCATTTGAAGATAAGGCTCGCTATCTAAGCCCCTCTGCACTTCAGAGAGCACAGCCATGGCCAAGCGACAGTATTATGGGTACCCATAGCTCCCTTGCCTGCCTAGCTCATGTTAGACATGCCATAGCATCGAAAGGCTATATTGGGCTAGCGGCTTTTGTAAACCAGAGGCATCCTGTTCAGTGGCCAAGCAGATGCCTCTGGGAAGCCCGTCAGCAGGAACTGGGTGCAACAGCATGTCTCCCCACTTGCGATTCTCCTATTACTATTACATAAGAACAAGGGCAGGAAAACTTCTTCAGGCCAAGGGATGCATCCCCTTGGTGGGCACCTTTCCAGGGCTGTCTTGGGCAATGGACGCAACTCTTATTGTCATCTAGCCAGCCACAGTCCAACCATGCAGAAGAGAGATTCCAACACATGCATCTTTCCATCCAGGCTAGCTGAAGGTGTTGCTACAGTCCAAAGTCACTGTGCACAGGAATGTGTGACTTATTTCTGTGGTTTATCTCTGTAGCAGAAGTATAAAGGTTGGCATAACTTTAAGACGACATGAGATTCTCCATCACAAACCTTGCTTGACCTTAGGACAAGCCTTCCAAAGCAACTACTCTATTTCGAACTTACAAATGGAAAGCATAATGCCGGCGGTCAGCAAAAGAAGCTTAAAGGCTTTCTCAAGGCAAATCTAAAAAAATGTAGTATAAACACCCACAACTGGGAAACATTGGCCTACGAGCGCTCCAATTGGAGATCAGCCTTTACCAAAGGTGCCATGGGTTTCGAAGACACTTGAACTCAGGACGAAAGGGAGAAGCATGCTAAGAGGAAGGCACACTTGGCAAACCCTCACCATGATCAACTCATGCCTGGAAACCTATGTCCCTACTGTGGAAGGATGTGTGGATCCAGAATTGGCCTCCACAGTCACTTACGGACTCACTGTTAAGACAGTGTTCCTGGAAGACAATCTTACTTGGCTACAAGTGATCGCCAGAGAAGAAGGTACCAGCCTCATCTCAAAACGTGTCGTGGAGGCATTTCGGGAAGACATCCCGAGCTCCTCACCTCTTGGTCAATGCATGCAAGTCTAGTTGCTGGCAAAGTCTATTCAAGCTCCTGAATCAAGGTAATGGTGGGATAATGATAAGGCAGAGAGCAGACAAAGGAATGTTCATTTCAAAGACTCTCTGTTCCCTGGAGGGGACGGGGTTAGCAATGCTGCTCTAGGTATGAAACTCTGTTGTTGTATAGTCTTAAATCCCATTTTTGGTGACTACAATTTTGCTAGCTTCTTCTTATAGCACAGATGGATGAGTGAAGCTGTGATTATCACATGGAGAAATCATAGCTTTTGGCTTGTATCGTGGAATTTGGCCTATCAATCAGATTTCTCAGCATCTGGACTTTTTTTTTCTTCAGACACAGCTGTATGGGATATGTTAGAAAGAAGGCCACATTTTTAGTCTATGAATTGGCCCACAACCAAGGTTCCTCGCCAATTTTACTCCAAAATGAAAAATGGAAGATGAAGAGGAATCTTTTCAGAAGTAAAATGGACAATAAGGACTCAGCTATACAGCTGCGAATGAAACATTTTAAATGTCTTGCAAAGTGCAATGTACAAATGTGACACTAGATGGTGATGGTGAGCTATGGCAAATTCAATATATTTTTCAAAACTTTTTTTTTAAAAAAAAGCATTTTCACAGTGTTTTTAATATTTGTGTAAATTCCACCCAAGACTGGGCTTAAGAGATGATTCAAAAGCAGATGTTCATCACTTGATGTTCATCCCACATCCAGTGGTGTCTTTTGTCTGCGGTGAATGGACCATCACAGATCTAATGCCATGGATGGAACTTTCCATAACAGCTGCTGTCAACTCAAATGAGGTGGCAGATTCCTAAGGTGAAGAATGGACTGCAATACTTCTGGGAGGGGGGGCATATTTTTGAATGAGCCACACATCTATTTTTGCAATTAGAAACACAAGCATGCCAGCCTATATTGGATGTGCTAGCTTTCTAGGAAGGTCTGGATGGTAATCAAGATCCCGTATTCCTACACACACACACACACACACACACACACACACACACACACAATTTGCCCTGTGCATAAGAGGCTTGATTTTAAGCGCTAAACAGTACAGTCCATTCTACGACCTCAGGGCTCTGCCACCTCATTCCCACGTCGTTCTGCTGCCATGTGTAAACCCGAACTCAGCTGCCAGTCGTAAGGTGATGGAGATGGAAGGGAAAACTGATCTACGAGGTGCCTCCCCTCCTGGGACATGAACTGGGTTATATCTGGGGCTGTTGGCATGAGTAGGACAAAGCCATTCTACTCTGGTCTTAAGTGATTTGTGCACTCCGGTTGTTTGCCTAGGGATAGTGCCCTGTTTTCCTCCCCCTTTGGTGCAAAGAAAATCAAATATGATTTTACGATGTGGTAGGGCAACAGCTCCTGACATTACATCTGCAGCAGGAACATGAGGCATCCACAGAGCGGGGTGGTAAGCCCCCCTCCCTGCAAAACAGCTGGAATACAAGATCCTCTGCGCTCTCGTATCCATTTCCAAGTGCTGGAGAGCTATAAAACAAATCCGTGAGAGTTGCAGGGAAGAGCAACCAGAAATAATTAAGAGTCTGAAGGGGCAGATTTACAAGGAAAGATTTAGCCGGCAGAGTACGTGTGCTGTAGCGAAAGGATGACAAATGGCCTCAGAACCGATGAACAGCCTAAGCGTGAGAGACAAATTATTGGGGGTGCCACATCAGAGATTGAATGGAGGCAATTAAAGAGGAAATGTTATTAAGGAAATGTAATTAAGATAAATATCAAGGTAGCCGTCTGTGCTCTTCTGTCGTAAGTTCATCTCTCTAGGGCAGGGGGAGTCAAAGTGTTTCCTCCCAGGTGTTCTTTGAGCTTCAACTTGCATCAGCCCCAGCTAGCCTGTCTTTTTGTTCTTTAGTCGTTTAGTTGTGTCCGACTCTTCGTGGACCAGAGCACGGCAGGCCCTCCTGTCTTTCACTGTCTCCCGCAGTTTGGTCAAACTCATGCTGGTAGCTTCAAGAACACTATCCAACCATCTCATCCTCTGTCGTCCCCTTCTCCTTGTGCCCTCCACCTTTCCCAACATCAGGGTCTTTTCCAGGGAGTCTTCTCTTCTCATGAGGTGGCCAAAATATTGGAGCCTCAGCTTCAGGATCTGTCCTTCCAGTGAGCACTCAGGGCTGATTTCCTTCAGAATGGAGAGGTTTGATTTTCTTGCAGTCCATGGGACTCTCAAGAGTCTCCTCCAGCACCATAATTCAAAAGCGTCAATTCTTTACGGTCCAGCTCTCACTTCCATACATCACCACTGGGAAAACCATAGCTTTAACTATACGGACCTTTGTTGGCAAGGTGATGTCTCTGCTTTTTAAGATGCTGTCTAGCTAGCCTGGCTGGTGGTCAGCAGTGTTGCAGATAGCGCAGTATGAAGTGACTGGAAGCGTAAGAACTGACTGGCTCCTTTGGAAATGAAGCGTTGTCCAGACCCATGGAAATATTCAAACTTTATTGGCAGAACTTTCTTCAAAACAGAATTACAGTGGTACCTCGCAAGACGAAAAACACGCAAGACGAAAGAGTTTTCCGTTTTTTGAGTCATTCCGCAAGACGAATTTCCCTATAGGCTTGCTTTGCAAGACGAAACGTCTTGCGAGTTCTTGCGAGTTTGTTTCCTTTTTCTTAAAGCCCCTAAGCCCTTAATAGCCGCTAAGCCACTAATAGCCGCTAAGCAGCTAATAGCCGTGCTTCGCAAGACGAAAAAACTGCAAGACGAAGAGACTCGCGGAACGGATTAATTTCATCTTGTGAGGCACCACAGTAAAACATCAAAAAATAGCCATACAGTATCTTGTGCTGTCCAGCACAAGTTTAGCATCTTACAAAATATGAAATAATCCAAGCAGACCCATAAGCAAAGGTTTCTCTCCCTCTCTCTCTCCAGTCTGCTTTCCAGACTGTTTGCTCTCCCGTCAGGAAAGCCATTGTAGCACCCTGCTTGTGGTTAACGCTTAGCTGGAATGAAATATTCAACGCAGCAACAGAGAAATAATAATTTATTTGTCAGACAAATAAATGAGAGGCACAGTGGTATATAGTTACCAAGCTCTGGCCTGGCCTCCTGCCATTATGGCCAGCACTTATATTCCCTTAATCCAGCCCCCCTTTGCTTCTCCTGTGACTGCCTCTGTTCAATCAGCCTGGTTGGATTTCCTATTGGCTGATTGCTATAATTAATTCTAAGAGATACACCCATATCCTTCTGTCCTTATATGGAACACAAAGAGCTATATATTGTTACATCTATAAATGACAAATAAGTAGTAATATATCTTACATGTGTCTCAACAAGGCATCTTAATTACCAGCTCACCTCTTGCCTTCCTTGCCCTCCAAAACAGATGGTTAATAATTTAAAATTTTATCTTGAACAGATGTCAGAGACCTTGGGTTCATATTCTCATGCATCATCAATGAAATATCTCCTTTTGGAGGTCTTTAAACAAAGGTCTGACAACCATTTGTCATGCGGGCTCGTTTTGGCGTCTCTTGTCTGACAAGGGGGGCTAAATACAACTATATGAAATCTAGCATTTCTTAAATCCTTTGCATAATTACATTTAAGACAATATATTTAATACATAACATAGGTAGCCTTTTAAAAGGAATAAGGCCTTTGTAAAGTAAAAAGGAACTCAGTAAAAAAACAGCTTCAAAAGAAGCCTCTCCAGTTTACAACCCCTCCTTCAGCCAGCTGCTTTTCCCATTAGAAAAAAAGACTTGCCAGCTAGATGCTTCCCCATTTGGTCTTGGCCTTTTAACCTTAGAAAGAAGATCTGGGTCATTTACTGGGAGGCACATTGATATTATTTTACTATTTACCAACTATTAATTATGTTTATCTCTGCCTTTTTTATCTTCTGTAACATGTAGGGTCAGTGTCCTGTAATTTCAGCTTTTACGACTTTGAGAATTGTTTTCTGCTATCAATCAAAAGGGGCCCTTGTCTAGGAGAATAAACATTACCAAGGTTGTAAACTGCTGGTCTTCTGCCTGGCTTGAATACTTTTGAAAATCTAAGCCCATTTAATTTAGGAACCTGATCAAGATATAAGCCAATATATGCCTTGATTAAAAATGCAGTCTATATTCAGATGCCACATTCCCCCCTTTCAAGCTCAAGGACCTTGCCACCAAGAGTCCTTGATAGCTTGAACTTCATCATATTCCTGAGTTAAAGCTCTGTATAGGGCCATGATATGAGGTAGAGTTTCATTCGAAATCATCTTGCTAATTGTACTTCTAAAACATGAAATGATACTTGGCATCATACATAAAACCATCACTACTACTGTCAAGAAAAACAAGCAAGACAATAGTATCCCTTTTAGGTAACCAATTGGTGAGCCATCCCATATCCCATCCTTCCCATGTTTGTACTGGGACATGTGCTATACTTTCCATCTTTGTGGCCAACACACGGATTGCCTCACCATTATCTGAAATGTTAAAGCAACAGGCATTCCCTGTCAAGTTCAAGACTCCACATAGGGCTCCCTGCTTGGCAAGTACATAATCCATTCCCATTTACAGCTGCAAAATGACGGCTCTACTTTCATCCAGCTGTTATGCAATGTCTCAAACTCTGGGCCGTTACATTGGTTACAAGTTCCACTACTGCTTGCAATCGAATTATTCTCTTTAGATTATAAATAGGATCCCGTGCCCCTTGTATGAGCTCACCAGGATTCCAGGAGACAGGATCATAATAGGCTATAATGCGCTCTGGTGGCCAATCATCAGTACCGCTCCAACTTTGGGTACTTCCTCCTGCTATATGAGAAATATCAGCGTTTCTTCGTGTACGCTTGGCCAAATTAGTGGGCATAATTCACATTGGTGGTAATACCCCAGGAAACAAGTCCCACTCCATTTGGAAGGGAGTTTCTTGTATGCCCATTCTCCACATATCCACCACAACCATCGGGTCTGAGGGTTTTGGTATGTGGAGTGCATAAGGCAAAGTATCACAAGGGGTATAGAGTTCACAGTGCAGTATGTTAGATTGCCTTTTTCTGTCACAGTTATGTTTCATACCACTTTCCATGCATGAATAAAAGAAGGTGCACAGGGCAAGGCATTCCGAGTTCGATAGGTAGTACCGTTTGCCCAGGTATTCTTAATATTATCCCAGGTATAGTGACAATGAGAAGAGCCTATCATGGTAGAATCAGCTGCATCTGATGATTTATGTACACAGAATTCCCCTTGTACAGGTATAACTCGTAATGGTTTAGTTGAGTTCCATCCGGGGAAATTCTGTATTTCTGTTTGGTGTGGCATTTCGCTTACCATACCAATGGCATCTAATGGTATCGGTAATAAGGGCATACCTCCCTCTGAATCATCTGGCCCAAGAGAGCAAACAAGGCAATTGGTCCTATTTGCAACATTGGCTACCATTTCAGCTAAACCTACCCACATATTGTGGTCATAGCGGAATCCATATTTAGCAAATTTGGTCAGATTCAAGGACCCTTCCCCTTCCCAAGGGATCAGGATTAATAATAAAATCATGTTGATGTCTAGCATATGCATTCCTTTCACAAAAGATTACCTTATTGTGATAGCAAATAAATATCAGTCCCAATATAATTCCCCCAGTGACAGAAATGGGGAACCACCAAGACCAAAACATATATCCCAAGGATCCCCAATGTGTAATATCTCTGATAATTGTTCCACAAGGGGGCAATCAATCAATTGTATAAGAGAATCTTTCCGCTCACAGTCTCTGGTTCAGACGCTCCTCAAGCTTCAGGCGTGCGCAGGTCAGCCAGCTTCCAGTGTTGTGGCTGCAGCAGGCCGGTCGTCTAATGTCGCCCGTGACCCAGCCCGTTCCCCGTAGGGCTAGATACAGGGGTTTTTGGAGAGAGTCAGTTTTAAAGGATTAGAGGGGTCACCTTTGCACGTCCAACTGCCTTCGGACTTCTTCAAACGGGAGTGATGAATCCAGGGGGGTCACCTCAGCTACCTTCACCGCTGTTGGAGTAGAGAGCAAGACGGTGTAAGGTCCACGCCACTTAGGTGCAAGTGGATCACGTTTCCACTCTTTCACCCATATGCTATGCCAGCCTGGAGCTGATGAATCGGCACGGCAATGCTGCACGGCGTGCGCTCGAGGGCCCACCTGTTAAGATAAAAACAAACAAACCAACACGGGAGAGAGACAAAAACACGGGAGAGAGATTGCACTTGTCCCTGTGTTGCATGGTCTCCTATTTGTTTGAGGTCAGTTGGAATATCCTGAATAAAGGAGGGCGGCCTCCCATACAGGAGCTCAAAAGGTGACAACTTAAGTCTTTTTGTGGGTGTGCACCAAACACGAAACAGTGTTATGGGTAACACGTCTACCCTCCTGAGACTTTAGACATATTAGTGGGCTTCTGGCATGCCCTGCAGATACCTTGCACAAGCATCTGGCAGTAGGTGTTAAGCCTGGCCAGGTGAATTGCATTGTTTGGATCCCAATTAGGATCTTCCAAGGGAAAGTTGTCCTGGAGATGACGGTCAATATTATAAATATTTCCCACTCTGGCCTGCTCACGCAAATATATCTGTGCCTTTTCAATTATGTCTCTCCTTTCCTCAGTGGTGAACAGAGTATTCAGGAGCTGGCGGCAATCTGTCCAAGTAGGACTATGAGTATTTACTATTGAAGTCACCAAGTCCATCATAGCCCGAGGTTTTTCTGCGAAAGATAGGGTGTTTTCCAATTCATCAGAACCGTAGTTGTGAATGGAATGTACTGGAGGATCGAAGTTCAAGGTGGCCGTCGTCCGGGTTGCCCATTAACCAGCACAGGCTCCTCAAGTGCATCAAATACTCTTCTAAGAGGGGCTACGACGTGACCTTTCTCTTCGCTTTGCTCTAGGGGCCTCAAATCATAGGGGATGGTATTTGTCCCAAGGCGTTCTTTTAGCAGCTTTATACGCCTGGCTGTATTGCTTGCTGACCGATTAAGGTCTCCCTGTAACTTCTGTAATAATTCTCTAGGACTTGGATATACAGGGGTTTGGGGTAGGCAATCAGTTATTCCACTAAAAGAGACTGTAGATGGAGTTCTACTGGGACTCACAGGTGGAATAACCACTTCTGCTTGGGCTTTATTATAGGACTCCAATGCCTCCTGAAGATATTTATCATAATCTATCAAGGAATCAAGTTCTGTGACTCCACCCCCATTATTCATTCCACTTTCTTGCCTTGGGGTTACAACTGGTGGAGGGTTTGAATTAGGCTCCCTTCGATGTGGGATAGCATAGGGTGGAGATGGAAGCAGCTCTTCCTCTGGTCCCTCAAAAATGGGTTTGAGTTTATTTGGCAAGATTCCTTTCCTAGCTTCGGCTTTTTCAGCCAATAATTTGCATCGTTGGACTTTGCATTCCCTTATCCATGGAGGATTTTTATTTAATGTGCTCAGCCAGGAATCTATATATGAAAATTGTTCTGGGCACCCTCCAGTTTCTTTGGCGATGTTAGGCCAAAGTTTGCTTACTAAATTTATATCAAAGGTTCCTTGAGATGGCCATCCAGTATTTTGTTTCGGCCACTCTAGTTCACATAACGTTCTCAGGCGCTCTGGCGTCATTTTGACTCCATATGCCCCTGAGAAGGCTTTCTTAAAATTATTTAACATACATTTAAAAGGTGTATTTCCCCCCTTTGAACCCCCAACTCCCATTGTATGGCCCTGTGAAGTATCCACTCAGTCACTCACACACACACCTTACTGGGAAACGAAGTAGTACTCACTCCACACTTAGGTCAGCTACACATTGCTCTGTACTTTCTCACACATACAATGCGCCAGATACTTCACCACACACTCTACCTCCCATTCTTCCCTTTTCCCCCACCAGACCACCATCTGATGTACCCAGCCACCTAGCGTACTCAGTTCCCCTTTACTGAGACGCAGAAGTTTGATCAGGACTTCTCTTCCTCCCAATTAATTGGAGGGCCAAAACCCCTTAGTGCACTTACCCTTAGCTGGTTCCCTGTTTATTTCTCTGGTTCCCCCCGGTCCGTCGCCGTCAGTGGGCAGGGTATCAGACAGACGAGACTGCTGCGTTCCCCTGGAAAAATTTTTCCAGTGCGCGCTGGGTAGGCAATCAGTTGTCCTCTCTCTTGTACCCCGTCCAGTAAGGCGAAGGGGCTGCGTTCCAGCAGACCACTTATCCGAGTCGCAGGCACCATAAAATGTAGCACCCTGCTTGTGGTTAACGCTTAGCTGGAATGAAATATTCAACGCAGCAACAGAGAAATAATAATTTATTTGTCAGACAAATAAATGAGAGGCACAGTGGTATATAGTTACCAAGCTCTGGCCTGGCCTCCTGCCATTATGGCCAGCACTTATATTCCCTTAATCCAGCCCCCCTTTGCTTCTCCTGTGACTGCCTCTGTTCAATCAGCCTGGTTGGATTTCCTATTGGCTGATTGCTATAATTAATTCTAAGAGATACACCCATATCCTTCTGTCCTTATATGGAACACAAAGAGCTATATATTGTTACATCTATAAATGACAAATAAGTAGTAATATATCTTACATGTGTCTCAACAAGGCATCTTAATTACCAGCTCACCTCTTGCCTTCCTTGCCCTCCAAAACAGATGGTTAATAATTTAAAATTTTATCTTGAACAGATGTCAGAGACCTTGGGTTCATATTCTCATGCATCATCAATGAAATATCTCCTTTTGGAGGTCTTTAAACAAAGGTCTGACAACCATTTGTCATGCGGGCTCGTTTTGGCGTCTCTTGTCTGACAAGGGGGGCTAAATACAACTATATGAAATCTAGCATTTCTTAAATCCTTTGCATAATTACATTTAAGACAATATATTTAATACATAACATAGGTAGCCTTTTAAAAGGAATAAGGCCTTTGTAAAGTAAAAAGGAACTCAGTAAAAAAACAGCTTCAAAAGAAGCCTCTCCAGTTTACAACCCCTCCTTCAGCCAGCTGCTTTTCCCATTAGAAAAAAAGACTTGCCAGCTAGATGCTTCCCCATTTGGTCTTGGCCTTTTAACCTTAGAAAGAAGATCTGGGTCATTTACTGGGAGGCACATTGATATTATTTTACTATTTACCAACTATTAATTATGTTTATCTCTGCCTTTTTTATCTTCTGTAACATGTAGGGTCAGTGTCCTGTAATTTCAGCTTTTACGACTTTGAGAATTGTTTTCTGCTATCAATCAAAAGGGGCCCTTGTCTAGGAGAATAAACATTACCAAGGTTGTAAACTGCTGGTCTTCTGCCTGGCTTGAATACTTTTGAAAATCTAAGCCCATTTAATTTAGGAACCTGATCAAGATATAAGCCAATATATGCCTTGATTAAAAATGCAGTCTATATTCAGATGCCACACCATTTACATGCATTGCTCTCTCTGTAGTGTGCAGAGAGAAACTCCATTTGTATCCTCACTCCATTAAGCTTGGGAGACAAACACAACTCCTTTCAAAATGGAGATGGCAACTCAATACCTCTCACACGATCCCAGGTTTACAACCCTCACATGTTAGCTACCAGAGAACAACAATCCCTTCATCATTAACTCTGCAAGGTGCTCAGAGTCCTTTAGAACAACTCTTGTGTGATACATAATAAAAGTAGGCATTCGGGAATCTGTAAATTGTATGGATGTGTTACTGCAACAAAATGTGACTGGTTTGCTTAACATTTAAGGCGAAAGCTAGACTATATTACTGGACTTTAGTGCATTGTCCCTTTAACATAAATAAAACTGGAACATATAAATAAAACTGGAACACATGTATAAGAAAAAAGAGAGAAAATGCTTAAATAAACCTAACCCTGTTCCTGTTTGAGGGTTTTTTATTTTTTAAAAAATCCCGTTTCTGCATGTTATTATTTTGTTGGTTTTAATTTTAATTGCATTTACTGGAGGTTTTGTGTGTGCATTTTATGATTTTATGGGTTGTTAGCCAACTTGTGCAACTTTTAAAGGTGGAAGGGCATGGTATAAATGCCTTAAATAATAAACACATGCTTTAAAAAACAAAAGTATGAAGATATTTCTAATGGCTCTTTTAAAGTCTGAAAAGTAGATTTGAAGCGTTTTCCAGGCTGCGTCTTCTCCAGAAATCCTAATCTCTACCGTCTTGCGTCTTAGCATGTTTCCTCTTTCATCTTGACAGCCAGATAATCTTTAGCCAAGGAGATCTGGTAAATGTCACCGTTGTTATTTTGCGATCCAGCCGCTCAGCTCGCGCAATGTTTATCAGACTTATGTCACCTCCCAATATCTCTGTTTCGAAAGTATCGGTGTCGCAGTGCTTTGTAAGACTGCTTTGAATGCAACGGAAGATAGCAAGCAAGCTGGAGATTAAGTTTCAAAGGTATTAGTGATGTACAGTAGATCAAACATAATATTGATCGCCCATCTTAGGTGTGGTGAAGCTTTTTTCTGGCCCGAAAACCCCACCCACCCTTGGCCTTGGCCATCCCTCTGGGGCTTCCATGACAGCTGCCAGTGTGTCCAAAAGTGGTTATGCCACTCTTGCTTGCATACCATACACGATTAGTGGGGAGGGGTAAACATTTGGGACTTTCCTGATGCTCGATCCAGAAGCTGCAGTTGGTACAGAGTGCTGCAGCCCGATTGCTGACAGGAGCGAGTCCTTGTCAGCACTTAACACCTGTGCTCAGTTATCTGCAGGAGCTGCCGTTTTCCCAACCGACCAAGTTCAAGCTGTCCCTATTAGTAAATAAAACCCATAGCAACTTGGGATCGGTTGGCCTACGAGATCGCATTGCCCCACATGTGCCCACACGGCTGCTTTGATTGGCAGAAGTGGCACTGCCACAGGTGCCCCATAAGACCTGTTCCACATTTGTAAGGATTTGGCCACTTAGTACAGCAGCACAGAAACTTCGGAACTCCCTGATGATTGAGATCAAGCAGTGCTCCCTTTTCAGCGCTTGCTAAAAACATTTTGTGTTCAGACATGTCTACTCAGATGCTTTGGAGGATAAGGTGATTTTAATCTCTTTTAGGATTTTAACTTTTGTATGTTTTAAGGCATGGTTATATTCTCCACACCCCACACCCACGGATTTTATTGTTTTATCTTCTTGTAAGCCGCTTTGAGGTCTTTTTGGTTTTGTGTTTTTTGTTGTTGTTTTGACAATCAAGCAGTGTGTAGATTCTATGAAATAAATGAATGAATCTGTATCGCCATCATGTCTCTAAGACTGGGCATATTGTAATATATCAGGGTGCTATGCAACATTGACACATTATTATTATTATTATTATTATTATTATTATTATTATTATTATTATTATCATAATTTTAAAAATCATTCAAAGCACCCCAGGTCATCATTAAAGGGACCGGTGAATTTAAACAGGTCTTCAAAAGATTCCTGAAAGTACTTGGTACTTGGTTAAGTGTGAATTTGAAAAAGTGTAAGAACATAGGAAGGACGCGGGTGGTGCTGTGGTCTAAACCACAGAGCCTAGGGCTTGCCATCAGAAGGTCAGTGGTTTGAATCCCTGCGATGGGGTGAGCTCCCGTTGCTCGGTCCCTGCTCCTGCCAACCTAGCAGTTCAAAAGCACCTCAAAGTGCAAGTAGATAAATAGGTACCACTCTGGCGGGAAGGTAAACGGCGTTTCCGTGCGCTTCTCTGGTTCGCCAGAAGCGGCTTAGTCGTGCTGGCCACATGACCCAGAAGCTGTATGCTGGCTCCCTCGGCCAATAAAGCGAGATGAGCCCCGGAACCCCAGAATCATCTGCAACTGGACTTAACAGTCAGGGGTCCCCTTTAAGAACATAGGAAGATGCCTGCTAGATTGGGCCAATGACCCACCTAGTCCAGTATGCTGCTCTCACAGTGGCCACCCAGGGGCCCTAATTTGAAGCCCGCTAGCAGGACCTGGGCACAGCAGCTCTCTCATCACCTGTGATTCCCAGTAACTGGTAAGAGTTTGGGCGTAGTCTTTGACACCTCCCTTTCCATGGAGGCACAGATTGCAGCTATAACAAAAGCAGCATTTTTCATCTCCACCAAGCTAAGCAGTTGGCTCCTTACCTCTCGCGCCCTGACCTAGCCACTGTGATCCACGCAACGGTCACCTCCAGAATGGATTATTGTAACTCACTCTACATGGGGCTGCCCTTGAGACTGACCCAGAAACTCCAGCGGGTGCAGAACGCCGCGGCGAGACTCCTTACGGGGTCCTCGCTGCAAGATCACATTCATCCGGTGCTATACCAGCTGCACTGGCTCCCGGTGGAGTACAGGATCAGGTTTAAGGTGCTGGTTTTAACCTTTAAAGCCCTATACGGCCTAGGACCCTCGTACCCACAGGACTGCCTCTCCTGGTATGTCCCACGGAGGACCTTACGGTCGTCAAACAAAAACATATTGGAGGTCTTGGGCCACAGGGAGGTTAGGCTGGCCTCAACCAGAGCCGGGGCTTTTTCAGCTGTGGCCCCGATCTGGTGGAACGCTCTGTCACAAGAGACTAGGCCCCTGCGGGACTTGACATCTTTCCACAGAGCCTGCAAGACAGAGCTGTTCCACCAGGCCTTTGGCCAAGGCACAGTCTGACCCCCTCCTTTTGGTAATCCTCACAGAACTCTAGTCCAATGGTTGCCATTAATTTGATTTTGAACTGATTTTAAAATAAATTGATTTTAGAATGCTGTGTTACTTTTATTGTTGTTAGCTGCTTTGAGCCCAACTTTGGCCAGGGAGGGGAGGCTATAAATAAATTTTTATTATTTATTATTATTATTCAGTGTCACGGTGCCGCCATCAGCAAAGTTGGAACATCATCCTCATGGTCTAAGGCTACACCCAATGACTGGCCGAAAGGGACGTGGCCCCACCAACATCCAGATAAATGGGCACCCAAGAACCTATTGCTAATAGGCGTCCAGCGGAGAAGAATATGTAATCAATCTGTAAAATCCAGAGTCTTTGATTTGGATAATATGTGTCCTATTGTATTTTTATATCATTATTTAAACTAGAGTGACTGGTAACTATGTGAAGGTTTCTTTCAAAATAAAGAATCTCCTGGGACTAATACAGATGTGTCAAGGCTGATTGTTATTGCACATGTCGGATATGTTGAAGAGTTGGATAAGGAAGGTTATTGTATTCTCATGGAGAGGACGGCTTGTATGATTAATGACCGGCCCTTGAATTCTCCCAAGGAGAGATGGAAGGAGGAGATACAGTCTCCAGTGCTCCAGGGGGACGCGAGGCCAATGGATGCTTGTGTTGTCCACCCCTGCCCCGTCCCCCTCTCTCCTCTCTCGAAGTCCACCAGAGCTGAGGAGTGCAAGGCTTTTGTCGTGTACTCCACTGGCACACACTGCCAGAGAAATATATTGGAAGTTGTGTAGGCCTGGCCATTGCTGTGTGGACATCCTGCTCTTTTGCCACTGCATTAGCGGAAGAACGGACTTCAAAACACACAATCTGCCCACCCTGTTTCAGATATGAATACTGCACGGCTTGAAGTGACTGGATGCATAAAAACTGACTTCTTTGGGAAATAAAACAGTGTCAAGGCCCATAAGTTGAATTCAAAACTTTACTTGCAGAACTTTCATCAAAACAGAACAAAACCCAGTAAATGATGCATCTAAAGAGTTGTTGTTGTTGCTAATAATAATAATAATAATAATAATAATAATGATAATGATGATGATGATAATTTATATGCTGCCCATCTAATTAGGTTACTTCAGCCCCTGGGTGGCTTCCAGCAAATTAAAACATAAAAAACTAAGCCATCTCTCACCTTCTCACCCCTTGCCTTTTCCTGTAAGACCTATTACAGTCGTTAAGAGTCGCCAACAGGCTCATCTCAGCTATCTGCCAATCTCCCATTCCCACCACCCTTCTGAGTAATACCCCTCCCCACCTTCTCACTATATAGAAGGATCTGGCAACTTCTGTTTCAGTGTATCTGAAGAAGTGTGCATGCACACGAAAGCTCATACCAAGAACTAACTTAGTTGGTCTTTAAGGTGCTACTGGAAGGAATTTTTTTATTTTGACTATGGCAGACCAACACGGCTACCTATCTGTAACATAAAACACAGTAAAACATTAACATTAAAAACTTCCCTATGCAGGGCTGCCTTCATATGTCTTCTAAAAGTCAGATAGTTGTTTATTTCCTTGACATCTGATGGGATGGCGTTCCACAGGGTGGGCGCCACTACCGAGAAGGCCCTCTGTCTGGTTCCCTGTAACCTCATTTCTTTCAATGGGGCTCAGGATCTTCTTAGAAATAAAATATCTTATAATCAGAGCTGACAAACATAGCGCTCTCTCTTACTCCCACAGAGCCTGGGAACAAAGACTAAAGGCAACTGCCTTTCGAAATGGAGATTTGCAACCAAATAGCTTTGTCACCTGGTCTAAAGTTAAACACTCACATGTTAGCTAGCATAAAACAATGGTTAATTATCAACCCACCAAGGAGCTCAGAGAGCATAATGTAGCCCATGGAAAATCCCCATGTCAAAGCCTTCAGTAATACACATTCAGGCATTCTCCATTTCAGTATCGATTGAACAATGATACTTCACATGCCCGCCATTGGCAAATGGCCCTTGAGAGGTTGTCCATTAGTGAATGTGTCTCTCGGGCTGAAAAGGCTCCTTCCCCCACTGCTGTGTAGCCAAAGGTACACACACACCCTGCCAAGGCATCTTGAGAACCATTCATGGATCATGTTTGGATGTGTATGTGACTGAGTTACTTCAATATAGAAAACAACTTTAGTTATGCTGAAACCATTCTGACTTAAGCACACTTTTCTGGGCATAGCATGGGGGCGGGACTGAGGGGCTCATGGCTCTGGGTGCACTTTTTTGAGGGGGCTTGACCAGGAGCCCCCAAAACAGGCTCTGGCACGTGAGGCAGCTGCGGCGACAACTTCCTTGCGCCATAGCCCAATGCCGCCAGCCACAACTCCATTCCTGGGTCAGGCCTGACCCGGGGGCAGAGAGTGGAGAGCCGGTGACAAAATCGCCACCCCTCTCCACGGCTAGGCTGAGGTGCGTGAGGAAGCTGCCTCATGCCTGACCGCAGCTCAGGTCAAGCCTGACACAGGGGCAGCGAATTCCACAGGAGGGAAACTTGCCTGTCCCAATGCAGAAATTCCAAGAGTGGTGAACCTGAGGCCAAATGTGGCCCTCCAGGATTCCCTGTGTGGCCCTCAGTCCTTTCTCTAGGCCATGTCCCCTCCCCAAACACCTTTCCCTGGTTCTGCTCCGAACCCTCCATACATACTTTTTCTAGCTGGAAGACTATGTGTGAGTAGAAGCCTCCGATTATTGTGTAGTTGTGATGTAGCTTACAAAGGTAAAGACTGTATCTTTTTCTCCACCCTGCACTCTTTTGCCACCCCTGGCATGTGGCCCCCCAAAAGGTTGCACATGAGAATAAATGGTCCTCAGACTGGAAAAGGTTCCCAACACCTGGTCTTAGCATCTTTGACCAACTGCTGTATCCACACACCGACACATATGCAAAGCGAAGCATTGCATGCCTGGCTGCAGGATAGCTCCTGTTTCTCTGTTGGTGTGCCTCCTTGAAGCCGGCTGATAGCCTAAAAGGCAATATATAAACAAACAGGCCGCCGAGACCATATAACACCGGTCTTGAAAGACCTACATTGGCTCCCAGTACGTTTCCGAGCACAATTCAAAGTGTTGGTGCTGACCTTTAAAGCCCTAAACGGCCTCGGTCCAGTATACCTGAAGGAGCATCTCCACCCCCATCGTTCTACCCGGACACTGAGGTCCAGCACTGAGGGCCTTCTGGCGGTTCCCTCACTGCGAGAAGCCAAGTTACAGGGAACCAGGCACAGGGCCTTCTCGGTAGTGGCACCTGCCCTGTGGAACGCCCTCCCACCAGATGTCAAAGAGAACAACAACTACCAGACCTTTAGAAGACATCTGAAGGCAGCCCTCTTTAGGGAAGCTTTTAATGTTTGGTGTATCACAGTATATTTAATATTCTTTTGGAAGCCGCCCAGAGTGCCTGGGGAGGCCCGGCCAGATGGGCGGGGTATAAATAATAAATTATTATTATTATTATTATTATTATTATTATTATTATTATACAAACAAACAAACAAACAAAGGTGTTTGCTTTGTTAGCCTTTGGCTAATTTTCTCACTACACCAGACCCTCCTAGTGTCCCTATTTTCCAGAGAGAGTCCCAAATTTGCAGAAGCTGTCCCGGTTTCTGATTTGATCCTGCAATGTCCTGCTTTGCCTTAGGACCTCCCTATTTCCATCAGAGAAATGTTGGAGAGTATGCAGATTTGTGACCTCCGAGCCAAGGAGATAAGTGACAATGCAACCTTTAGAAGACATCTGAAGGCAGCCCTGTATAGTTTTCTTTTTAATGTCTAATGTTTTACTGTGATTTTATATATGTTGGAAGCCATCCGGAATGGCTGGGGGAACCCCATCAGAAGCGCAGGGTAATAATAATAATAATAATAATAATAATAAAAAATAAATAAATAAATAAATAAATAAATAAATAAATAAATAAGATGTCCTTATTTTCCCCAGAGAAATGTTGGAGGGTACGAATTGATGGAGGGGGGAAAAATCTGGTAGAGGCCTTTTTTCCTTTTATGCAAATAGGTTCCAGTCTAAAAGTTTTTGCCACAGCAAATTACGCTTGGTTTGTCGTAAATAAGAGCTGACTCTTCCAGGAAAGGTTTGTCTGTCTTGGGCAAAAGGCCCATTTGTCATTGCTCCGCAGCTCCAACCTGCCTGCCCTTGCGGGGCGAGGTGTCTCACGGCTCCAGTGAGCAGGCAGCCTTTGAAAGGACAAGGTCTTACCCCGAAAGAAAAATGGGTCGAGGAAGATGTCATTAAAGCTAATGAGAGCCCGGACAGCTGCAGCTCATTAGGGGCTTGCCTGAGGGCCAATTGTAACAGAGACCTTTAAATATACCTCATAGTCAAATAAACAACATCTCATTCGATCAGCAAAGCTCGTATCGGTCCCCGCAGAAGGCTTTCTTGTAAACCTTCCTGCCATTTTGGCTGAGAAATGACCGGGAGAGGCGGTGGCGCTGCAGGAAAGCTTAGCTCAGCCTAGGGATCAGGGTGTGATGGGGAAGAATGGTTAGGTAAAGGTAAAGGTAAAGGTAAAGGGACCCCTGACCATTAGGTCCAGTCATGGACCTCTGGGGTTGCGGCGCTCATCCCGCTTTATTGGCCGAGGGAGCAGGTGTACAGCTTCCGGGTCATGTGGCCAGCATGACTAAGCCGCTTCTGGCGAACCAAAGCAGCACACGGAAATGCCGTTTACCTTCCCACCGGAGCGGTACCTATTTATCTACTTGCACTCTGTGCTTTCGAACTGCTAGGTTGGCAGGAGCAGGGACTGAGCAACAGGAGCTCACCCCGTCGTGGGGATTCGAACCGCCGACCTTCTGATCTGCAAGTCCTAGGCTCTGTGGTTTAACCCACAGCGCCACAGCGCATCCCTGGAAGCATGGTTACGCTGGAGCAATTCCTTAGCCCTGGCCAGGATTCTGGGAGACCAGAGTTCTGCCCACCTCAGATCTTCTGCTAAAGTTGGGGCCAGCCCTAGAAATTATGCTGCTTGAGGCAAGGGCAAGGTAGGGCTCTCCCCGTTCAACAACAGAAGCTGCCTAGACTCAGAGCTGAATCTTACATTGATGACAGGGTAGCATTTTTCACACTTGGCTAGCTGAGGAGGAGTGCGGCACACAAAGCTCAGTGATTTCCCACTCTCAGCTGCCAATGCCTGTCCCGCCAGCCTCTGCCGCCTGAGGCAGCTGCCTCACTCTCCCTAATGCTTGGGCCGGCCTTGACTGGACTAACAAGCTAAATGACGGCCAAGAGGAAGGACCAGGGAATAAAGGCACGAAGGTAGGAAGGCATCATTTCCCCTTTCGCTCTGTATTAATTGCATGCAGCAGCGCTTCCATTCTACTCTTCCATAGTTTCCCGAGATAGACAGATGCCAACAATTCATAGATTTCATAAAATCATAGAGTTGGAAGGAATCCTGCCCACAACCACCTTGCATGGCCTCCAACCACTAACCTTCTGGCTAACAGCCAGATGCACTGAGCCGTTATATCACTTTAAACAGCCGTGGCTTTATCTAAAGCATTCTGGGAACTGTAGTTTTTAAGGGTGCTGAGAGTTCTTAGGAAACCCCTATTCCCCTGCCAGAGCTACAGTTCCCAGAGTGGTGTAATGATCAATAGCATTTCACAGTGAACTCTTTGGTGTGGTTTGTTATCGAGCAGATAGAAACCTGCACAAACCTGGAAGTGGTTTATCAACCCCCTATGGGTCATTGTATATAGTGGTTGCCTGAATTCTGCTTGATGGGTAATAACGAGGCCAACGAGTCTACATTTTGGTACAGTGGTACCTCAGGTTACAGATGCTTCAGGTTACAGACGCTTCAGGTTACATACGCTTCTGGTTACAGACTCCGCTAACCCAGAAATAGTACCTTGGGTTAAGAACTCTGCTTCAGTGAAAAAAATGGTTGGTTAATAGGTGAGAATTTAAAGTTATAATATATTAAGTTAAAGGACTAAGACAAAAACAAAGAGGGAAAGGAATTGCTGAATTAACCAATTGAACCAGAATACAAAAAAGGGAGGTGAGAGGAGGTCAGGAAAGTAAGGAAATGAAATGTAAGATACGGAAGGATAAATTTGTTTCTAAGTGTTTTTTCTATATATTTCCCCCCCCTGTACTTTGCATTTTGTATGCTTTTTCCCTCCCCCCCTATATTTTTTCATTGTCTTTTATGTAACTTTTTGTCTTTGAAATCTCAATAAATATTATTTTTTTTCAAAAGAACTTTGCTTCAGGATGAGAACAGAAACCATGCGGTGGCGGCAGCGGGAGGCCCCATTAGCTAATGTGGTACTTCAGGTTAAGAGCAGTTTCAGGTTAAGAACGGACCTCCGGAACGAATTAAGTTCTTAACCAGAGGTACCACTGTATTTGCAAGGAACTTTGGTTCACCTCTCTTCTTCCTTCCTCAGCTGCCATTTGCTGAAGCACTCAGCCCTTACGATTCAGATCTTCTTCTGCATGGCTGTTTGGGATTATAAGGCAGGGGTGTGTAAACAGCCCTCCAAGGCAGAGGGAACGAGAGGTAGTTTTCACAGGATGGAATAAATGGCGTTTGGAATAAGGATTTGCCTTAGGCAGGAGCTTATACGATGTTTTCTTTGTGCTAATAAGTCAGCGTCCTGAAGAAAGGGACAAGTTTGTGCAGGGAGGCAGAGTGTGTGGGCTGGCCTGGGACCAGGATACGGATTTTGCCGTGACCCCTCCGAGGGTTTTTGGAACTTAAAAGGCTTTGCTGAGCGTTTGCGTTAAAACAAAACACTTTTTGGAAGGAATGGGGCGCAGCCAAGATGGCACTGCCAATACCCCAAGAAAGTACAGCCACGGGTCATCTTGTTGTGTTGGAATAGATGGTGACAGCTGTTGGCAGGTCAAGAGGTGTTGCCGCCTGGTGAGCAAAATGGTGCCCACTTCCCTTTCCACGTGCAGAAGCCAACTGGACTGTGTCTGGCTCTAGGCTACATTCAGACCACACATTTGAAGGATTACGATGCCACTTTAAACAGTCATGGCCTTCCCCCAAAGCATCCTGGGAACTGTAGTTTTTTAAGGGCACTGAGGGTTCTTAGGAGACCCTTCTTCCCCTTCCAGAACTACAAACTGGACCTTGTTTGGTCTCACGGTCAGAAACCAAACACACTCGGTAGTGGCGACCGCCCTGTGGAACGCCCGCCCATCAGATGTCAAAGCGATAAACAAGTACCTGACATTCAGAAGACATCTGAAGGCAGCCCTGTTCAGGGAAGTTTTTAATATGTGACATTTTAGTGTATTTTTCATCTTTGTTGGAAGCCGCCCAGAGTGGCTGGGGAAACCCAGCCAGATGGGCGGGGTACAAATAATAATAATAATATATTATTATTATTATTATTATTATTATTATTATTATTATTATTATTATTATTATTATTATTATTATTCCGTGGGGCATATGGCCGCTCCTTGGATGCAAGGGACAGTCCTGGTTTTACAGAAGCCATTCTGTTTTCTGACTTAAACCTGGAATGCCCTGCTTTTCCTTAGGACGCCCCTATTTTCCTCAGATAAATGTTGGAGGGTATGCGACCCCAGAGCCAAGGAGATAAGTAACTACGCAACCTTGAGAAGACATCTGAAGGCAGCCATGCATAGGAAAGGGTTTTTTTTAAATGTCTAATGTTTTATTATTATTTTTATATGTTGGAAGCCACCTAGAGTGGCTGGGGCAACCCAATCAGATGGGTGGGGTATAAATAATAAGATGATGATGATGATGATGATGATGATTATTATTATTATTATTATTATTATTATTATTATCCTATTTTCACCAGAGAAATGTTGGAGGGTATGGGCTCCTTTCCTCAAACTACGCCTGGTCCAAGGCCTGGTGAAATGTTGGGGCCTCCCGGTCATCCTCTGATGGGAATCCTTGGGCTGAGCGATGACAAACCAGCACTCGAACAGTTAAATCTTATTTCAACACTGGTGATGGCAGGGTGTCCTCCATTGCAAATGACTAGTTTAGGAGGAGCTGCGCAGCTCACCTGGGACACACCTGCACTGTCTTCCAGTAGAGGGGAATGGCCAAGAAGCCTCAGGAATAATGCCTTTGGCAAGGCTGCCATTTCCCCCACATATCCAAGTATCTGCTGTCCGAAGCAGTTGTGTCACCTTGTCCAGCACTAGGGCTGGCCCCCTGGTGTCTTGGAAATGAGCTGATTTCCTCCAAGCAGCTCTGTTATGGGAAAGTTTGGTGGGGTGAGCAGTGGCTGATGAGGACCAAATCTAGTGCCAAAGAAACAAATCCAAAGAAAGCCCAATCCAAAATGAAAGCCAGCTAAATGTATGTAATAATAAGCTCTTACAGAACAAAACTGGAAATGGCTGGTTAGGACAAAAGCCAAGGAACAGGAACATGGAGACTGGGAGACAATTCAAGACTTAATTTAAAGCTTGCATGTTCCCCACCACCAGCCATGGCTAATAGAGCTTCATGGGATGAGGCAGCCTGTATTGGGGACCAGACCCCTGCACAGGATGAAAGTGTTGGGCTCCTCTCCTTCCACTGTGCTGAGGTCCCACTTCAAATAGGGTGGCCCCAAGGTCGCTTCAACAAAATGATGTTTAGAGTTCCCAAAACAGAGCTGCATCTTAATATGTAAAGGTAAAGGGACCCCTGACCATTAGGTCCAGTCGTGACCAACTCTGGGGTTGTGGTGCTCATCTCGCTTTATTGGCCAAGGGAGCCGGCGTACAGCTTCCGGGTCATGTGGCCAGCATGACTAAGCCACTTCTGGTGAACCAGAGCAGTGCACGGAAACACTGTTTACCTTCCCACCGGAGTGGTACCTATTTATCTACTTGCACTTCATTCTTTCGAACTGCTAGGTGGGCAGGAGCAGGGATCGAACAATGGGAGCTCACCCCGTCATGGGGATTTGAACCACCAACCTTCAGATCGGCAAGCCTTAGGCTCTGTGGTTTAGACCACAGCGCCACCCGCATCCCATCTTAATATGTCCTAAAACAAAACCATTAACCAGTTGTCTAATAAGGTAAAAGGTAAAGGACCCCTTTATGATGTTATCCCCCTTACTCACTTGTTCTTGCTGTTCTGCGGCTGTGCCCTGCGAAAACCCTACCGTAGCCACTGAATTGAGCAAAATCTCTCTTCAGATTTTCTGTGTTTCTGATAAGTTCTGATTCAGCGGGCAAGATCGGATTTTGCAAGGCACAGCTGCTGAACAACAAGAAAAAGTAGGTAATGGGGATCTGGGGAAATTTCCTCGGACCTGGGGAAATTAATCATTACACAGTACCATCAAAATATGTGTGAAGCCAGTGTGTATAAGCCCTTTGTCCCAACTTGTGGGCATCTTTCAAGGAAATCTGGGAATTGTAGGTTTGTAGGAAAACAGCCACCCGGTTCCTGGGCTTGGGAATGAGGACCCCGATAAACAGATCCGAAACTGTTTTAAATTTGTAATGTAGATCCGGTCTTTGTTTCTAGATTCAGAATGAGGATTGGTCCTCCTCACAGAAACCAGGGTGGTTTTGGCATGGGCTGTAAAACCCCACAGGCCTACCAAATGCAATTTATGAGGAGGGATTTTAAGCTTGGCATTAATAAGTTAAATGTTCCCTCTCACTTCCTCAGCTGTGCACCTTTAAGGCATTAAAGGAGAGGGGGGTGGAGAAGGAAAACATCCAATCTTTTTTGAAGTGTTTGCCATGAAACTAATTGTTCCATCATTTTATAGTTTTTCAGCCACCTGATGAAAAATTGGAACAGTCAAGAGGCAAGGAAACATTGCTTTATAGTCTCCAGTCATGAAGCAATTTGGCAGTGAGAGGACGGCCCTGCATTCCTGAACAGTGGAAACAACAAGGGAGGGCATCTTTCTCCAGTAAAGTCTTCGGACAGAAGGGGTAATGGAGCAACAATAAGCCATTATCCTTTTTTTTTTTTTTTTTGGTTTTGCTCTGTAATTCTAATAGCTGCATGTTGACAACATCTTTGAAAGCCCTCTTCTGCATCCCATTAACAGTGGCGTAGCGTGGGGGGTGCCAAGGGTGCCGGCCGCACCGGGTGCAACATCTGGGGGGGCGCGAGTCCAGAGGGAAGGGACAAGTTCCTTCCTCTGCCGGGCTCCCCGCCGCCACTGCCAGCCTTGCGCCCTAGCGCGCGCCCGCCCCCCGCCGCCGCTGCTGCGCTCCACTCACTGCTCGCAGGAGGAGCAGCCGCTGCAGCAGCGCCGACACCGCCACCGACGCCTGGCCGGGCACGGGCAGCCTCCGCACCCCGCCGCCGACGCCATCCCCTCGGCCCAGCCACAGGCGGCAGCTGCTTCTGCTGACTGGGAGGGAGGAGAGCTCCGAGGGGCCTCGCCGCGCCCTGCGCTCCCCAAAACCCTCCGAGAGGAAGCCGGCAGGCGGGCGAGGGTCTCCAGGCAGAAGGGGGCGCCGCTGGCTCCGGCTCCCAGCCGCGGGGGGGGGGGGGGGGCGAGGACGGAGCACGGCTGGAAGCCCCCGGACCCGGCCGGGAGGAGGAGAGGCACTCGCTAAGCCCGGATCTGGAGCTCCACCTACAGCCCAAGGAGAGGAGGGGGCGGGGGGGCGCCCGAGGGGAGGGGGCTTCGGCTGCCTTGGCCCGCGGGGGCTCCGCAAATAATAAATTTAATAAATTCCTGCTGAGCCTTTGGGGGGGGTCCTTGGCTCCTTCGCTCGCCCCCAGCCCCAGTGGCGTAGCGTGGGGGTGCAGGGGGCCGGGCGCAACATCTGGGGGGGCGTGCTCGCACTCGAGTGCTAAAATCCACGGGTTAGGGGGCACAAATTACTTGCCTTGCCCCGGGTGCTGACAACCCACGCTACGCCACTGCCCATTAATACTGGGAAGGGGAGTCGCCTGTAGCAAGAGAAACACAAGAACATAAGGAGAGCTCTGCTGAATTCGGCAAATGGTCCATCTAGTCCAGAATCCTGTTCTCACAGTGGCCAACCAGGTGCCTGTGGGAAACTTGCAAACAGAGCCAAGCACAGTGGCATTCTCATCTCCTGTGGTTTCCAGGAACTGGAATTCAGGACTGTGTACCCTCCAACATTTCTTCAGTGAAAAGAGGGACACCCTATTCTATAATAATAATATTTTTTTCTATTCATACTTCACCCATCTGGCTGGATTGCCCCAGCCACTCTTAGTGCCTTCCAACACATATAAAAACATAATAAAACAATAAACATTTTTAAAAAACTTACTTATAAAGGGCTGCTTTCAGATGGTTCAGGGTCAGATAACTTCATACCCTCCAACAATTCTTCGATGAAAATAGGGAGGTCCTAAGGAAAAGCGGAACATTATGGGATCAAATAAGAAACTGGGATGGCTTCTGTAAATCTGGTACTGTCCCTGGAAAACAGGGACATTTAGAGGGTCTATGGGGGGAGAACATAGCCATCATGGCAAGCAGCCACTGATTCTCTTCTCCTTCGAGAATTTGCCCAGTCCTCTTTCAAAGCCACCCATGATGGTTCCCATCACGGTCTCCTGTGGGAGTGAGCTCCATAGTTCAACTATGCGCTGTGCGAAGAAGTATCTCTCCTGGGTCTTCCACCCATTCAGCATCACTGGAGGCCCACATGTTCTAGAGGGAGAACAATTCTATCCACTATCTCTATGCCATTTCTAAGTGGGAAAATGGACTACCTGTAGGAGTGTGACCTGGGTCCCCTGCTGCAAGAGAGATGACAATTAGGCTTATCTGATGCAAAGGGGGAGAGTGTTTTGGTACATTCTGGAGCCTCCCAGACTTTTGGGGTGTGAAGGAGAAACCTCACCCTGCCTCCACTTTAAAAAGAAAAAGCAATCGATAAGATAATGTGGTGTTTGGGTCGGGGTCTTCTAGGTGTTGGCACCATGGTAAGGAAGAGAGGAAGCTGCCTTTACTGAGTCAGACCCTTGAGCCAGACAGCTGAATACTGTCTATGCAGACTCCAGAATTTCATGCAGAGGTCTCTGACAGTCCTACCTAGAGGCACCTGGGATTGAACCCATGACTTTCTGGATTCAAATCAGATGTTGTACCACTGTGCTATGACCTAGTTGCAGATACACCTTCCTTTGAGAAGTCTACCAGGCCACAACATTGGTTTAGGGATGTTTGACAAAACCCCTTCTTTGTTTTCTCAGGCACTGTAATCTAAATTTGGCTGACGTGTGATATCTCCCCCATCTCTGCTTCTTTCCTCATTTATTGTGCTTGCCTGGAATATTGTTGTAACCGCTCATGGCTTTGAGTATTTTTTTTTAATCGGGAGGCAATTAATAAGTTTTTAAAAGACAATAGCGCAACTTTTTATTTATACGGCATCTCTCTTGTCAGCTGAGGCTCGGGGTGCTTTAGAAAATACAATAAATTGCAATTAACGCTGCAGGTGCTACATGATCCAGTAAACTACAACAACACATAATAATGTGAAAACATTAGAAAAAGGGAACGCGAGGAAAGTAAAGGAAGATGAACACAACAGGTTTCTTCACACATGACACTAAAATCACTTTTGAGCTTGTCTTGTTGACTTTGGTGCCGTGTGTTAATGTTGTGAAGAAAGGAAAAACAGCAAAAATGCCATATTTAAGCTGAACATCTAGCTCTAGTCAATACAGAAGGTGGTATTAAGAGGAGGAGTAATAATAATAATAATAATATATTTATGATTATTAAATTTATTATGCACCCTCCACCAGCCCCAGGGACTATGGTGGGTTACAGCACTTTAAAATTCAGTATTAAAAACAGTTCAAACAAATTACTGTCTCACTGCTTTGGCCACCCTCTGTTACGACCTTTGTCGGGAGAGAGACAGGGGAAATGTGTTCCTGTTAATTCTCCTTAACCTCTCAGTGGCTTTCGATACCATTGACTATAGGGGAACAAAACAACTTCCCATGGGAACCATAAAGTACCACACCCCCCCATGCAGGGTCAGAAAGTAGTGCTCACGAGTTTTCTTCCTCTGTGTATGAGACTTCCATTTTTCCGCCTCGTTCTCGGGGTGCTTCAGAATATCTTGAGAATCAGGTTAACGCAGGATTTTTGAGCTTACCTTGCTGTTGCAAGGTACCCAAAGATGAGTGGCTCTGTGTTTCTTTCTTTCGAGCAAACATTTATCCAGTGGCCTGCAGCCTCCGCAGCTGCCTGCACTTACTGTTGTAAAAAAAAAAAGCCCACATGGGAGGAGTTACCTCATGAAGTCTTCCCTTGGGTGCAGTCAGGAAGACTGTAGAGTGTAGACTGGTGGTGAAGTGGTTTGCAGAACAAAAGGAAGGGCACTTGCAATCACACCATGGCCACTTCAAAAGTATTGCATTGTATCTTTGTAAACCGCTTAGAGACGCTTGTGGTTAAGTGGTCTACAAATTGTTTAAATAAATGAATAAGTAAACAACAACAACAGCCACCCTTGTACCCTGCTCAGGGAAAGCTCACGAATTTTCTTCTCCCCTTTGATGATTTTCAAATCCATTAATTTTTTTCTCACTAACCGGTGGGCGGGGAGGGCAGGGAGGGGACAAATGCTCAACACAAAGCATTATTAGAAAGTGTGAATTCCTTCAGCCCCCGCGAGCCCCCGAACCTCTCATTTTACATTTTGAACACTGCCTTTGCCCCCATTGCCATCTCTCTCTCTCTCTCTCTCTCTCTCTCTCTCTCTCTCTGTAGCATTGCTTGCAGAAATAGAGGCAGAGAGCTCTTTGCATGCTTTTTTGATTAATGCAATTAACAAAATTAAAGTTTTAGGGGAGGGGGGGGAGAGGCTTTTCATTTTCCTTTTATTTGATTAGATATATTCCCACCGCGCGGCCCACGCAAATGAAACCCAGACTCTGCTCCATTGTTCTGAAGTCCTCTGAGAGTGTGTTACCTTTCAATCTCACACACTAATGCGTTTATAGTTAAATCGTTCCCCTGTACTCTCTCTCTCTCTCTCTCTCTCACACACACACACACAAAACATACACACGCACGCACCCCCACTTCCACAACGCTGAACCTTCTCCCCTGCGGCGGTTGCAGGAAAGATCCCAGAGTCTTGATTAAAGCAGAAGTTCCCCCTGTTCAATAAAAGCTCACATTCCTTAGTGGTGGTGCAGGCATGAATACAGGCAGGGTGGAAATTGGCATATGGATGTCCAGGATCTTCAAGAAGCTTTGCATGTGTGTGTTGGGAGGTGTGTGCCCAGATTTCCTTATGGACCAGGCAGACAGGACTCCTTCCTTGCATTTCAAGCACAGACACGTAGGAAGCTGCCCACTCCTGACCCAGAACATTGATCCATCCAGCTTAACACTGTTCATACTGGTTGGCACCAGGTCTCCAGGGTTTCAAGCAAGGAGCATCTCCAGCCCAACCTGGACATGCCAAGGACTGAACGCAAAGCTTGTGTCTTGACTCCATAACTTTCTTTCTAGGGGGGCTGCAGACCCCTTCAAAAACAAAATCCCAGAGTCTGGGCCCATGCCTGGGGGCACCAAAGAAGACCTTTGTGGGTGCTGTGGCGATGCCTGCTCTACCCAGTGGAAGCGATCTACTCTCGGGAAGTACAGTGGTACCTCGGGTTACAGACGCAACCCAGAAATAGTACCTCGGTTTAAGAACTTTGCTTCAAGATGAGAGCAGAAATAATGAGGCGGCCACGCAGCGGCAGCAGGAGGCCCCATTAGCTAACGTGGTACCTCAGGTTAAGAACAGTTTCAGGTTAAGAACGGACCTCTGGAACGAATTAAGTTCTTAACCAGAGGTACCACTGTATTCAAAACTGCTCTGCTACCACAAACTCAGGAGCCGTTGCTTGACAGAACAGAAATATTATGCCAGGAGGTACAGATAGAAGGTTCCTCAATGCCAGCACCTCCGTCGACACTGCGCCGGCCAAGGTCCATCTTAACTCTTTGTGAGCCTTTCTGCTGTGACTGCTTTAAGAAAGAGAGCAGCAGTGGCAGAGAAGGCACCTTGTGGCCATCACTGTGGCCCCCACAAGCACAGCTGGGCCAAGCCCTGGTGGGGTGTGTTTGTTGAGGGCGGGAGTCTATTGTAGGGTTGCCATTTGTCCAGAATTGCCCAGACATAGCTGGGATTTGTCCTTCAAAAATGGCGTCCGGGTGGAATTTTTGGAAAACCCAGAAATATGGCAGCCCATACTGGAAATGTTGATTTTCTAGCAATTTTCCTAAAACTTCACTTTTTTCGGGAGAGATTTTGCAACATAAGATCAACAGAAAACACGAAAACACACACACACACACACACACACACACAAAAACCACCTCAACAACTTTTGTGTCTGGATTTTCACTTTTTGAAATATGGCAACCCTACTCTATTGGCACCATTCCAAAGGCTTCCCAAATATTGCAGGCCTCCTGCAGGCATCCGATTGGCTACTGTGAGAACAGGATGCTGGACTAGATAGGTCATTGGCCTGATCCTGCAACCTATTCTTATGTTCTTAGGTCTGGTCCTGGTGGTGGGGATAACCTGTGCAGCATCATCACTCGCCATATACATACATACATACATAATTTTGTTTGTATGCTACATTTCCATAGTTCAAACCATGTTCAAGGCAGCTTCAAAAAAAATGTACAGTGGTGCCTCGCAAGACGAAATTAATTCGTTCCGCAAGTTTTTTCTTCTTGCGAGTTTTTCATCTTGCGAAGCACCGTTTCCCATAGGAATGCATTGAAAATCAATTAATGCGTTCCTATGGAAACCGCTTGCCAGGCTGGCGGTGCGGAGAAGGGCTTTTCTCCCCACCGCAAGCCTTCAGGACAGGTACGGGAACAGAGGGGAAGGGGCGCAGCGCTTCTCCTCTGTTCCCGGGGCTTGCGGTGGGAGGAGGGTTTTTCCTCCCCACCGCCAACATTCAGAACAGCATTCTGAATGTTGGCGGTGGGAAGGAAAACCCTCCTCCCACCGCAAGTCTTCAGGACAGCCATCCGAAGGCTGGCGCGGGGAGAAGGGCTTTTCTCCCCACCGCCAGCCTTCGGAGGAGCCTTCCGAAGCCTGGCGGCGGTAGGAGGTCTCTCCGCCCCACCGCCAGCCTTCGGAGGAGCCTTCCGAAGCCTGGCGGCGGGAGGAGGTCTCTCCGCCCCACCGCCAGCCTTCGGAGGAGGTCCGAGGACAGTGGGGAAGACGCGCTGCACTTCCCCGCTGTCCCAGAGATTTCCCTATGGGCTTTCGCCTTGCGAAGGAAGCCCATAGGGAAATTCGTTTTGCGAAGCGCCTCCAAAACGGAAAACCCTTTCGTCTAGCGGGTTTTCCGTCTTGCGAGGCGTTCGTCTTGCGGGGCACCACTGTATATGAAAAAATACATCATTACAGCATAACAAAAGTAGAAATGCACAATAAATGAAACATCAAAAAATACACAACCAAATCAAACAATTTCCACATAAATCATAATATGATCTAAAATAAATGTACAAAAATTAATATCAATACTGGTAAACAAAACCTCCTAACCAATACCCTAGCCCAAGAGTGCACACTGGGGAAGACTGTCTGGACCTACACATCTCTCCAGGAGGAAGCAGTGCATTGACATCAGAGTATTTACTTCCAGGTAAGTGTTTATTAGGACTGCAGCCGGAATTAAGATTTTTTGCATGTGTGTAAAATTTAGAAAGCTGGCAACTGCCTAGTGCTTAGGGAATGATGCTGTCAGGGCTCTCCCTGGGTCTGGTCTCCCGCTTCCCTGTAAGGCGTGCACTTGATAACCTTTCCAAACCTCTAATATAACTGTGGGGATGTTGACCGAGATACGATGATGAAAGAGGTCAAAAGCAAGTTGCAAACGTGCCCATTTTAAATTAAGTTTGCTGCCACCATCCGGGGAAAGCAACACCGCAAAGCGTTTTGCTAGGCCTGATTTTAATTTGGATATGATCAGAGCACCGCCAGCCAGCCTGGATTCAAAAAAGCCTTTGAGGGCAGAGGTGATCGGAACATCTGTGGAAAGCAAGGAATAAAGTCTGCTGGAAGCATGTGCAAAAGTCAGAAAAACTCAGGATCTTGTTCGGTTTCAACTTCTGCCTCGAGGAAACCGCAAAGTCCTCGTTTGATCTCTAGCAGAACATGCAGAACATGCAGTTAGGAAACAGAGGTAGCTTACACCATGGAGAAGCCCCACCACCGCTGTTGTGAGGTTGGATGCCAAAGATCTGAACTGGAAGCTCAAAGTGGAACAGACACGGGGGCCAACCCACAGCCTCTTGGCCAGGTCAGAATTCCCCCATGGATTGCATTCACTAGGCTCTTTCAGCCTGGGGATAACGAATGCATTAGGAGGGGGATGTGGGAGGCTCTATCCTGATAATCTCATGTGCATTAGAATACCCAAAGAGAGCAATTGCAGGACTGCATAGGAGAAAACTTTTGCAAGGATCATGGTATGTGTTGGGTGTTCTCTTTGGATGCCCATAGAATTGTAGAGTTGGAAGGGACCACAACGGTCAACAGTTCAACCCCCTGGAAGGCACAGATTGGGGGGGACGGACTACTGGAGTGATTGCCCCAGGTGATTTTTTTTTTTAGGGGTGCTCCTCTGTACCCGGAAGTGCTCCCCGTTCACCCACCTCTCCTCAGGAGCACACAGAGCAGGAGCTGGGAGAGAACGGGTCCTTGCATCCCTTGGCCACGTGGCATCCTCTGGCAGTAGTCTCTCAGCCCCACTCACCTCACAGAGTGTTTGTTGTGGGGGAGGAAGGGAAAGGAGATTGTTAGCCACTTTGAGACTCCTTAGGTCAGTGATAAAGCGGGATATCAAATCCAAACCAGTCTCTGACACAGTGGTTCTCCAGGCAGGGAATATTTCCCATCCATACCTGGAGACGCCACGGGGGATTGAACCTGGGACCTTCTGCACACAAGGCAGACACTCAGCCACTGGGCCAAGGCCTCCCCCTGAGCTGCAGCCCTCCAGATACTGATGGACTGCAACTCTCATCATCCCTGGGCATTGGTACCCAGGCTGGAGTCACACTTCTCTGAAGTCTCTTAGCCCCACTCACCTCACAGAGTGTTTGTTGTGGGGGAGGAAGGGAAAGGAGAATGTTAGCCACTTTGAGACTCCTTCGGGTAGTGATAAAGCGGGATATCAAATCCAAACTCCTCCTCTTCCTCCTCCTCTTCTTCTTCTTCTCCCACTCAGCCGCCCTACAGCTGGGGGAGAGGCAGTGGGAGGACCGTTTGGGCAGCGTGGAGCCTGCGCATGCCCAAGCCACTGCGTCTCTCCCAGGAAAGACACGTGGCTTGGGTGCGCTGCAGGCCCCGTGGAGAGTGCTGCCTGACATTTTGTCACCCCCCCCCTCGGGGTGACACCTGGGTCAGCCAGCACCCACCGCACCCCTCTTCCTCTGCCCCTGGCTGCCTGTTCCAAGTCTGATTTTAAAGCAAAGAACCCTAAAACGGGGAGAGCAACCAGGGTCTTGAAGCCACCAATTGAATCAGTATCTCGTGTGCTTCTAGCAAGGCAATCTTTATAAAGATTTGAGGAGTGAGGTTTTTCTTTCTTCTAGCAGATAAAGATAACCAGGTGTGACAGCAAAAACTGCAAAAAAATAAAAAAATTAGCAGTGGAAATTAGAATAAGGTCTATTATTTGATTATTGATGTAAACCTCCCGAATGTATTTTGTATAGTTGAGTTTTTACCTCTATCTTCAGTACATTTCGTTTTATTTTGTTGCTGTGGCTAGAGGCTGATGCAAATCAAGATTCTTCTGACTCTGATTCCACCCATCGCCAACTTAGCACCCAGTCTGCTGGCTGAGAGCAGCAGGCACACAAATCATCTTCCCACTACGGTCAAATGGATTCCTATTGAGTTATAGTAGTATTTTTTGGAAATTTTATGTTATATAGTTATAAATTTGCATGTGCAAATGGTATGCTAGACTTTTGTCCTCTGTTTCACAGTGCATGTACTTTTTTAGGTAATGAATGTGCTAAGCCAACCTCAGGGCTGTGTAAGTAAAAAGAAAAGAAAAGAAGCCAATATATATAATAAATATCCACTTGCTTTTTGTGCTGATTTGGAGGATTAGACCCAATCTGGCCTCTTTCTGGTCTTATCCTGCCATACCAGTCTCCACATTTCTTCCTCCCTCCCTCCTTAAAACTCTGTAACTCTGCAAAATGCTGATTCTTCCTATTTCCCTTTAACTGTTCTGCTAACTACTACTTATACCAGGCTATACTTTTCCTTCCCAGAGGTTAAGCAATTCCTTATTTCAGCATAAAAATGTACACATTTTCGCAGCACTTGAAGGAAGCGGGGAGAAGAGAGGGAGGAGGAAGAAAGGAAATATGTAGGCTACTTCATAAACATCCATTTTGTAAAAAATTAAGTGATTACCGATCCCAGGAAAAAAAGCTTTGTGCCACTGGCTGGATTTTTCGCAGCAGTGTTCCTATTAACATGGGGAGTTGGGGGGGGGGAGTTGCCGCCGCCTTAATTATGGTCTGAAATGAAAGTGAAAGTTAAGGACAGTGGCAAATGTCTTGCCAGCGCTAAGTACATAACCTTAACTGCTGCGAACGCTATCATTAGGAAAATCACATTTTATAGCCACAATAAAACTGTTTGGGATACTGTATGTTTTAAGCGAGGATAAAAAACGCGTTCCTAGGTTCCCTCTTGGCTCTCTGCCATGTTCGCTTCAAGAGCTCCATAAATAATAATAATCATGTTCATGATCGCTCCGGCCCTCTTGGCGCATGAATCTCCATTAGCCTGCGCAAGCTGTGAGCCGCATTGGCGTGGCACTTCCTTCCCCTGCCTCTTCTTGCTTCCAGACGGTGGCATCTGGTGCCACAGCGGCCGGTGAGGAGCTTCAGCCCACAGCAGAGAGCAGGGCTTGCAGAGCTAGGCAGAGGCCTGGGCCAGGTAGATAACGTGCCCCCCTTTTTTTACCCCGGGGATAACTGTGAAGTCTTATAAATAGGTAAGTATAAAGGTAAAGGGACCCCTACCATTAGGTCCAGTCATGACCGACTCTGGAGTTGCAGCGCTCATCTCGCTTTATTGGCCAAGGGAGCCAGCGTACAGCTTCCGGGTCATGTAGCCAGTATGACTAAGCCGCTTCTGGCGTACCAGAGCAGCGCACAGAAACGCCGTTTACCTTTCTGCTAGAGCGGTACCTATTTATCTACTTGCACTTTGACATGCTTTCGAACTGCTAGGTTGGCAGGAGCAGGGACCGAGCAACGGGAGCTCACCCCATCGCGGGGATTCAAACCGCCAACCTTCTGATCGGCAAGTTCTAGGCTCTGTAGTTTAACCCACAGCGCCACCTGCATCCCTTAAGTAAGTATATAAAGCCACTATTTCTTTAAAAAACAAGGTTTCCAGCAAATTTTATCCTCATGGAGATATGTCCTCCTCGGGTGTAAGTAATATTCCTGGCCTAGTCAACAAAATTCTAAACAAATGGCCACATCGTCATCAATTCTTCATCAATTTTTTCAAAATAATAATAATTAGCAATAGGAAAGCCAACACACTTATCTTTAAGGTATGTGTGGTTTTAATCATTGGCAAACAAGATTTCAGACAAAAACTCACCAACTTTTAACAGCATGAAAAACATCACGTTCGCGGCTCGCTGTTTGCTGGAGCCTTGGTCGCCTCCACCCACCGGGTGCCCATTCCGCACTCCTCTGTAGAGCTGATCGCAGGCCCCACTCCGGACGCCAGGGAAGCTTTTCTCCCGCACCACCAGCCATGCCCCTAGGGAATCCACCCACCACCACTGCAGCCTTTGCGCCTCCGCGTTTGCCCCAGTGCATCCCCTGTGATTGTACAGTGGTGCCCCGCAAGACGAATGCCTCGCAAGACGGAAAACTCGCTAGATGAAAGAGTTTTCCGTTTTGGAGGTGCTTCACAAAACGAATTTCCTATGGGCTTGCTTCGCAAGACGACAATGTCTTGTGAGTTCCTGCATGTTTTTTTCCCTTCCCCCCCTTTTTCTAAGCCGCTAAGCCGCTTATCAGCTGATCCGATCAGCCGATAAGCCGCTAAAAGCCGCTAATAGTGCTAATAGCGCTAATCCGCTAAGCCGCTAATGGGCTTGCTTTGCAAGACGAAAAAACTACTAGACGAAGAGAATCACAGAACGGATTCTTTTCGTCTTGCGAGGCACCACTGTAAATATGCTGACCGAGGCCCCCTTTGGAATCGGAGGCCCGGGCCAAGTGGCGCATATGCCCCCCCCCTCTGTCTGGGCCTGGCAGAGAGCGGGCTGGGCAGTGTACCCTCCAAGTGTCCCCATTTTCCATCTTGGCTTCTGTTTAGATCCCGGAATGTCCCTATTTCCCCTGCCAGGGCTGCAGCTGCTGAACTCAGGGAGGAGGGGGAGTTGCTGCTGGTCCCAAGCAATTGCGCTGCTGCCAGCCTCCTTCCTTGGCAGCTTGTAGCGGCTCTTGGAGAACAGGCGAGGAGGAGGAGGAGGGGCTGCCACCATCGAGACCAGCCCCACACAATGTGCTAGCTCTGAGGGGCAGGCTGCCCTGTTACGATATAGAAGCAATGCGGCAGCGAGCTGGCAGCTTGGAAGCAAAACATAATGGGAATGTTGGGACTGTTTCCGTGGGAAACAGAGGCACAGTCTTTTCACAGTGCAAAGCACCGGAATTAGCTCACAGTGTAATATGAGCTGTACAGGAAGTACAGTAGGTGGAGTTTGTCTCTCTGCTGTTGGAGTTTGAAGAGAGCAGACGTGTTTTTCTGTAACGCTGCAAAGACAGAAATAAAGGCATGTAAATACGTTTCTGTCTATCTCTGTCCCCTGCCCCTGGGGGGGGGGCAGGAAAGAGTGGTGAGTGGTCACGTTGAGGAGGATCGCCGATCGCGACCTTGCCTGGATCTTGCCGGGAATGCAGACAGGGAGGTCAACCGGGAGATCAAGCCGGGTGCCTGGAGAGTGGCCAGTTTCTCCTGATAATGGCTTGAATCCTGACAGGAAGAAAGGGGGAATGCAGCGCAAGGAGTCTGGATTGTTGTTATTATTATTATTATTTATTTTTTAAATTTTTATTTAACATAATTAGGGACACGGGTGGCGCTGTGGGTTAAACCGCAGAGCCTAGGACTTGGCGATCAGAAGGTCGACGGTTCGAATCCTTGTGACGGGGTGAGCTCCTGTTGCTCGGTCCCTGCTCCTGCCAACCTAGCAGTTTGAAAGCACGTAAAAGTGCAAGTAGATAAATAGGTACCGCTCTGGCGGGAAGGTAAACGGCATTTCCGTGCGCTGCTCTGGTCCGCCAGAAGCGGCTTAGTCATGCTGGCACATGACCCAGAAGCTGTACGCCGGCTCCCTCAGCCAATAAAGCGAGATGAGCGCCGCAACCCCAGAGTCGGCAACGACTGGACCTAATGGTCAGGGGTCGCTTTACCTTTACCTATTTAACATAATTATTACAAAATAGAAGCAAAATATTGCAAATACATACATATATCTTTCAGATAAGCACATAAATATAAAAAAGAACAAAAGAGAAAAAAGGAAGAAAAGAAAAAGAAAAAATAAGGGGGGAAAGAAGAAGAAAAGTTGGAATAATTTCTTCCAAATTTATTCTACAAATCTCTCAATAATAAAATTTCATTGACTTCCATCGCTTACACTGCACTTTCTATATACATTTTAAGCAAGATTTTATCTGTTATTCCATATTTTCCCCATACAATCTGACACAAATATTATGAAAATTTAGAAAACTTATTGATTAGAATATTTGGATTATTATTTTTTAAGTGCTTTGTGTGTCCGCGTCTAATCTTGCCACTTTTTCAAATTTATTTACTGGTGTGTGCTTTTCTTTTTGTCTCCTCCTCCTCCCCTTATACCTGCAGGACTCAGGACTGTTCACAGGATAAAATCAGAATGTAAAACAACAAAGTACACATCGTATTTTTCAGTGTATAAGGCGATTTTCATTATTATTTAAAAATTGGGGGTTGTCTTATACATGGATAGTACAGAGGCGGGACTGGCGATTGGTGGCAGCCGTGAGCAGGAGATTGTCATCGGCGATTGGGCAGGTGACTGGTGGCTGCGGCAAGGCCTGCTGGCGATTGGCTGCTGCTGCAGCAATTGGGCGAGTAATAGGCGGCTCTTTGTGGCAAGCAGGCAGATGATTGGTGACTTTGGCGAGGCGTGCGATTGGCAGTGGCGGTCAGGCAGATGTGCAAATGTCAGCTCAGCAAGTCTGGGCAATCTCCGCCCCCCATTTCCTTAATTTGGTGTCCCCAAAAATAGGGGTCGTCTTATACACAGGGGTGTGTTATACACGGAAAAATACGGTAATCAAAATTTAAAGGGTGGTGCTGTGGGTTAAACCACAGAGCCTAGGACTTGCCAATCAGAAGGTCGACAGTTTGAATCCCCGCGATGGGGTGAGCTTCCATTTCTCGGTCCCTGCTCCTGCCAACCTAGCAGTTCGAAAGCACATCAAAGTGCAAGTAGATAAATAGGTACCACTCCGGCGGGAAGGTAAACGGCGTTTCTGTGCGCTGCTCTGGTTCGCCAGAAACGGCTTAGTCACGCTGGCCACATGACCCGGAAGCTGTGCGCCGGCTCCTTCGGCCAATAAAGCGAGATGAGCGCCGCAACCCCAGAGTCGTTCATGACTGGACCTAATGGTCAGGGGTCCCTTTACCTTTTTACAACCCAATAACCTTCCTGCCCAACACATTTTAAAAGGGCCTAGGGTGTCAATCAAATCAACCAAAGACCTGGTTAAAGAGGAACATTTTTGCCTGGTGCTGACCAGGCTTTTTTACCAAAGAATTAAATAAAATAAAATTGGGGTCACAGGGTTTTCTCGGGACAGTGGAGGGTGTGTGTTCTGAGTCCCGTTGGTGTAAGTGGTGGGGGCACTTGCCCTTCTTCTGATAAGAAATTCGGGGGGAGCAGGCAAAAATGGGGGGTCAAGGAGGGTCAGTTTTGGGGAAATGTCCCTATTTTCATCTGAGGAATGTTGGAAGGTATGGTATGGGTAGGGTAACAGAATGACTCCCTTGGCGTGACTCTGAGAGAGGCTGGAATAGACAGTGCAGATCTTATAATATATTGGCTGTTGTTAAATTAACTAGCAAAATGGCCTGCAGGTATGAAGGTTTGCGGATTGCAAGGATTCTGGGTGCCGGAGCAGACATTTGCGTTGTGCTAAACACGAGGGCCAGAGTGGCAGACAGTTTTATATAAAATATGCCCGTTAATAGGCATGGATGTCACTGGGCACGAACCAGAAGCTGGTTAGAGTGTGGTGCCGTGAACGCCGAGGTTGCAGGTTTGATCCCCGTATGGGACAGCCGCATATTCCTACATTGCAGGGGGGTTGGACTAGATGATCCTCAGGGTCCCTTACAAGTGTGTGATTCAAAGTCTTCTTAAGACTAAGAAATGACAAGTGAGCCAGATAGCAGTGCCTCAGAAAGCAGCCCATAGTTAACCTATGGAACTCAGGAGGCAGGGAGGAACACCAACATGGATGGCTTTATTATTTTTAAAAAATGCTTTTTATTGATTTTCTGTAACATGAACAAATAAAAAAAGAAAACTCTTACATTCAACATTCATGTCTCTTCTTATTTACCATGCGCCTTGTCGCGCCCAGACTTCCCTCCATCCCTTCACCGGTTTTCACATTTAAAACCCTCACTTTCTGCCATCAAGGTTGTGTCATCTGCATATCTGAGGTTGCCGGAAGAAATATCAACAATCTTAGATATGCAGATGACACAACCTCGATGGCAGAAAGTGAGGAGGAATTAAAGAACCTTTTAATGAGGGTGAAAGAGGAGAGTGCAAAATATGGTCTGAAGCTCAACATCAAAAAAACGAAGATCATGGCCACTGGGCCCATCACGTCCTGGCAAATAGAAGGGGAAGAAATGGAGGCAGTGAGAGATTTTACTTTCTTGGGCTCCATGATCACTGCAGATGGTGACAGCAGTCACAAAATTAAAAGACGCCTGCTCCTTGGGAGAAAGGCGATGGCAAACTTAGACAGTATCTTAAAAAGCAGAGACATCACCTTGCCAACAAGGGTCCGTATAGTTAAAGCCATGGTTTTCCCAGTAGTCATGTATGGAAGTGAGAGCTAGACCGTAAAGAAGGCTGATTGTCGAAGAATTGATGCTTTTGAATTATGGTGCTGGAGGAGACTCTTGAGAGTCCCATGGACTGCAAGAAGATCAAACCGATCCATTCTTAAGGAAATCAGCCCAGAGTGCTCACTGGAAGGACAGATCCTGAAGCTGAGTCTCCAATACTTTGGCCACCTCATGAGAAGAGAAGACTCCCTGGAGTAGACCCTGATGTTGGGAAAGATGGAGGGCACAAGGAGAAGTGGACAACAGAGGACAAGATGGTTGGACGGTATTCTCGAAGCTACAAACATGAGTCTGACCAAACTGCGGGAGGCAGTGGAAGACAGGAGTGCCTGGCGTGCTCTGGTCCATGGGGTCACAAAGAGTCGGACACGACTAAACGACTAAACAACAACAACATATATCATGTCCCATCCCCCCCCATTTTTTCACACGTCCACCAAATGTGGATGGCTTTAAAGGAGGATTGGACAAATTCATGGAGGAGAGGGTTATCGATGGCTCCTAGCTTGGGGCTATGCTCTGCTGCCACAGCCAGAGACAGCAATGCTTCTGTGTACCAGTTGCTGGAAACCGCAGGAAGGGACGACGCTCTTGTATTCGAATCCTGCTTGCTGGTTTTGCTCAGGCATCTGGTCAGCCGCTGTGAGAACAGGACGCTGGAGGAGATAACCAGCAGGGCTCTTCATATAGAGTCATAGAACTTAGAAAATCTCAAACAGGAATGGAAATGTGCAGAAGAATACACAACCAAAAGATGCTCCAACAAGAATTTATTGATATGTACAGACTGATTTCACAAAGTTAAATTAAGTTAAGCAGATATATGAGATTAAATGTTTAATGATTAAGATACATAATTACAATCTCAATAATAAAGTTACAAAATAATAACAAGGAAGTCATAATGAAATGGGAAGATGTGAATTTATGCATATAATGTATATGTATCATTATGTAAAGATTCCATATATGTAAAGGTAAAGGTAAAGGGACCCCTGACTGTTAAGTCCAGTCACGAACCAGAGCAGCACATGGAAATGCCGTTTACCTTCCCGCCAGAGCGGTACCTATTTATCTACTTGCACTCTGTGCTTTCGAACTACTAGGTTGTCCAAAACCCTGAAATCCAGAGATCTTTTGCGCAACGTGGGACTCGAACCCACGACTTTGAGATTAAAAGCCTCATGCTCCACCAAATGAGCTGTCTTGCTTCTTATGCTATTTGAGATGCAGAGGTCGCTGCTAAAAGTCGGGACATTCTAAGCTGCTTTTAAATAACCAAGCAGAGCTTTTTCAGCCTTGCCAATAATCTGGGCTCTTGAATCTGGCATTTCCCATTGCCAGCGCCTGCCACTCCTCAGACTGCAGTCAGCAGGCCTGGAAGGGAAAGCTCTCCCCTCCTCTGAGGCTTAGTGCAGTTCCAGCCTCTGTAAACAGCCTTCAGCCTTTTTTTTGCCATGAAGATTGTTTTTACTTTTTAATATGGATGATTTGTTTAGGTTTTCTGATTCTTGGACAACCGTGTGGAAAATCCCCAACTTGCATTTGTTGGCTTCCTATTCCCCTTTCCCAATCTCTCTCTCTAAGGGCCCTACCCAGAACAAGGAGGAAGGAGACAGGGAAGGGGAGATGGATTGTTCCATGGGAATTCCACCTGGGAAGCACTTGCCCTAAAACGCCTGTAGGGGGCGGCGTAGCCATATGCAACCCGCAGTCATCCCCAGATCGTAGAGCCTCGAATGAGGTCATGCAACCAGCCTTTTTCGCCTCTCCTTTTTAAAAAAGCAAGCAATCCGGCTAAATGCTGCTTTAGGAAAATATTTTATTAATAAGAAAAACAGCACAGAGAGAGAAGAGAGAGAGAAATGTTGCTAATAAATCCCCAAAGCTTTAGCCTTGGCTGGATGTTTCCTCCAAATAGAAACCGAACAAATCTACCTGATTCTTTGTAAAAACACTTAATTGCAAACATTCGTGGAGGAACGGTACAGAAAGGAGTGGGTTATCTCTTGGATTCCCAGGTATGCTGTTCATTGCATACAGCTGCAAGGCCGACGCTGGAGGAAAGCCGCACCTGAAACAGCGCCTGCAGAGAGCCAGGGCATTCTGTGGAATTATTGTTGTTGTTTAGTCGTTTAGTCGTGTCCGACTCTTCGTGACCCCATGGACCAGAGCACGCCAGGCCCTCCTGTCTTCCACTGCCTCCCGCAGTTTGGTCAAACTCATGCTGGTAGCTTCGAGAACACTGTCCCACCATCTCGCCCTCTGTCGTCCCCTTCTCCTTGTGCCCTCCATCTTTCCCAACGTCAGGGTCTTTTCCAGGGAGTCTTCTCTTCTCATGAGGTGGCCAAAGTCTTGGAGCCTCAGCTTCAGGATCTGTTCTTCCAGTGAGCATTCAGGGCTGATTTCCCTCAGAATGGAGAGGTTTGATCTTCTTGCAGTCCATGGGACTCTCAAGAGTCTCCTCCAGCACCAGAATTCAAAAGATAGATAGATGATAGATGATAGATAGATAGAGAGATAGATACAGTGGTGCCTCGCAAGACGAAAAGAATCCGTTCTGTGAGTCTCTTCGTCTAGTGGTTTTTTCGTCTTGCGAAGCAAGCCCATTGACGGATTAGCGGATTAGCGCTATTAGCGGCTTTTAGCGGCTTTTAGCAGCTTAGCGGCTTAGTGACTTAGCGGCTTAGCGGATAAGCGGATAAGCGGCTTAGGAAAGGGGGGGGAGGAAAAAACCCCCGCAGGAACTCGCAAGACATTTTCATCTTGCGAAGCAAGCCCATAGGAGATTCGTTTAGCGAAGCACCTCCAAAACGGGAAACTCTTTTGTCTAGCGAGTTTTCCATCTTGCGAGGCATTCGTCTTGCGGGGCACCACTGTAGATGATAGATGATAGATATAGATAGATAGATAGATAGATAGATAGATAGATAGATAGATAGATAGATAGATGATAGATGATAGATGATGATAGATGATAGATGATGATAGATGATAGATGATAGAGATAGATAGATAGATAGATAGATAGATAGATAGATAGATGATAGAGTTGATAGAGTTAACAGGAGGTGTAGCATGAGGGGGCATGGCCCTGGGCACACATTTCTGAGGTGGCACAATCAAGCACCCCCGAGACAGGCTTGGAACCTTGGCAGCTGAGGTGCAGCGGCAGGTGGGTTGGCCTAGTGGGCGGGTGCATAGAGGCAGCGGGCAAGGAGCCCATTGGAGGTGAGCTCCATTTAGCCTCTGCATGGGCTCCATGCATGCCCTGCTGGCACCCCCACCCCTCACCCCAGCTGCCCAGTTCACCAGGGGTCACAACATTTGCCCTGCCCCGGGCACCAGCAACCCACGCTATGCCACACTGTGAGTGTCAACTCAAAGTTTGAGGAAGCGCGATGCACTAGTGCAAGACTACGTGGTGTCTTCCAGAAGTCGTTGGACTACAACATCCATCATCCACAGCCATAGGGCATGCTGGCTGGAGCTGATGGGTGTAGGAGTCCAAACCCTGCCTTCATGGTCTTGCTCTGTCCTGGTGGCTTCATCCTGGTGGCCTTCCTTGACAGCAACACTCTCCCAGGTGACATTATCTCCAATGGTGACTGTCTAGCTGACCAGTGCTCAGCACCCCCCACCTAAACCCCCAAACCCAGTTTTTTGAAGGGGGCTCAGACAGTTGTTAGCTATCAGCCCTGCAAAGGACGTGGGCAGATTCCGGAAGACAAGGCATGGAGATGCCAAGAACAACCTGCAAACGGAGGTATTCACTGCTCCTGCTTTCAAAGAGGCAAGCTGCAGTTCAGCTCCCAAAATAGGCTTGCCTCTTCAGCTGTAGTTCTTTCAAGGATTTTTAAACAGATTCACAAACTGAGGTGGAAATGTGAAGGGCTGAACTTAAGAAAATGAGAAACGAAGAGAAACCAAAATTGACTGAGCTGCCCATCTGTATCATGCCCATGTTACATTTTCAGCACCACACAAATAATTGACAGTAAGAGCTGTTTGACAGTGGAATTTGCTGCCAAGGAGTGTGGTGGAGTCTCCTTCTTTGGAGGTCTTTAAGCAGAGGCTTGACAACCATATGTCAGGAGTGCTCTGATGGTGTTTCCTGCTTGGCAGGGGGTTGGACTCGATGGCCTTTGTGGTCTCTTCCAACTCTATGATTCTATGATTCTAGGATTCAAATACCTTTCTCTTTCCTTAAAGGTAAAGGGACCCCTGACTGTTAGGTCCAGTTGCGGACGACTCTGGGGTTGCGGCGCTCATCTCACTTTACTGGCTGAGGAAGCTGGTATACAGCTTCCGGGTCATGTGGCCAGCATGACTAAGCCACTTTTGGCGAACCAGAGCAGCGCACAGAAACGCTGTTTACCCTCCCACTGGAGCAGTACCTATTTATCTACTTGCACTTTGACGTTAGCAGGAGCTCCAAGTTAGCAGGAGCAGGGACCGAGCAACGGGAGCTCGCGGGGATTCGAACCACCGACCTTCTGATCGGCAAGCCCTAGGCTCTGTGTTTTAGACCACAGCGCCACCCACATCTCTTTCCTTAGGCTTTTAAAATGCATGTTAACTCTGAACTGAATGTTTGGATGCTGCTTTTAATTTTATTGTTATATTGAATATTTCCCCCCTTTATACTGCTGATGGTTTTACTGATTTACTTGGTAAAGGCTGCGTTGGAGGCCCCCCTCCACCCCAAAGGTGGAGTACACATTTGTAAACAAATAAACAACATTTTGAAACTCTGCATTCCAGGCTTGTTATCCTTTAATTGCTTGGGTGGGTGCAGGGGTAGCGCTGGAGCAGAGTGATTTATGGCGATTCTGCTCCAAGTCTTCTACGTGCAGACACTTGTCCTCTTGCTACAGAGATTGATGGTGATTCCAACTCCAGCAAGAAAGCTGGAAGGCTGCTGTGGATTTTAAAAAATTAAATTAAATTAAATAAATCCCGGTGACTCTCTGTTTGACCAAAAATGGTGCATTTTGAGACAAACCCCATCCCATTTTCGGATCAAAAACAGGTGCCGTATCACTATTTGAATCTTTAATACTGTATCCTGGAGTCGCTCAGTTGGTAGAGCATGAGACTCTTAATCTCAGAGCTCTGGGTTCGAGTCCCACATTGGGCAAAATATCCCTGCACTGCAAGGGGTTGGATTAGATGACCCACACTGTCCCTTTCTACAGTTCTATGTTTCTATGAATGGACAAATCTGTCGATTTCAATTTCTCTCTGTTTCTTGTTTTTCAGACCTTAAGTTTAGATCCTCCCCCCATTTCTGTAAAACTTCATGAATTAAAAAAAAAACCACCCCGACACACGTTCATGTAAAATTTGTGTGTGTGCATGTGGGTTTCTCCTTTCATGTGTTTGTTTTAATGCAATTTATCCATTTCTGCAAGTTGCTTTCACTAATTTTGCATTTGCTTTATTTACTAATGCACACTTTTTCCTATGCGTTGCAGGGGGTTACACTTTACGGCCCCCATCCAACGCCACAATTCTATAATTCTTTGGGGGCTGGGGGAATTGCACTACAAAATTTGTTTCAATTTGTGAATTGGTCTGTGAAGTACAAATTGGGTAGGTTTGTATTAAAATGTGAATCCAACCAATTTCCCTATCACACAGAAACAAAGTAGCCCTCTAGATATGCAGGCAGAGGAAGGAAACAAGAACATAGATATTGCTGGTGTAATAGGAGTTTCAAGCTTTCTAAGGGTTGGCCCCTAACATAACCATCATGCCATATCTACTGCTGTGACTGAATATTAGACAACACCCCATTTCCTTGCAGATGCTGTTTTAGGGTACCTATTGGTCTTGCAGAGTTATCACAAGAAGCTACAGTTAGAACTGGATATGGAACAACTGATTGGTTCAAAATTGGGAAAGGAGTACAACAAGGCTGTATATTATCTCCCTGCTTATTTAACTTATATGCAGAATTCATCATGCGAAAGGCTGGGCTGGATGAATCCCAAGCCGGAATTAAGATTGCCGGAAGAAATATCAACAACCTCAGATATGCAGATGACACAACCTTGATGGCAGAAAGTGAGGAGGAATTAAAGAACCTTTTATTGAGGGTGAAAGAGGAGAGCGCAAAATATGGTCTGAAGCTCAACATCAAAAAAACGGAGATCATGGCCACTGGGCCCATCACCTCCTGGCAAATAGAAGGGGAAGAAATGGAGGCAGTGAGAGATTTTACTTTCTTGGGCTCCATGATCACTGCAGATGGTGACAGCAGTCACGAAATTAAAAGACGCCTGCTTCTTGGGAGAAAAGCAATGAGAAACCTAGACAGCATCTTAAAAAGCAGAGACATCACCTTGCCAACAAAGGTCTGTATAGTTCAAGCTATGGTTTTCCCAGTAGTGATGTACGGAAGTGATCGCCGAAGAATTGATGCTTTTGAATTATGGTGCTGGAGGAGACACTTGAGAGTCCCATGGACTGCAAGAAGATCAGACCTCTCCATTCTTAAGGAAATCAGCCCTGAGTGTTCACTGGAAGGACAGATCGTGAAGCTGAGGCTCCAGTACTTTGGCCACCTCATGAGAAGAGAAGACTCCCTGGAAAAGACCCTGATGTTGGGAAAGATGGAAAGCACCAGGAGAAGAGGACGACAGAGGACGAGATGGTTGGACAGTGTTCTTGAAGCTACAAACATGAGTCTGACCAAACTGCGGGAGGCAGTGGAAGACAGGAGTGCCTGGCGTGCTCTGGTCCATGGGGTCACAAAGAGTCGGACACGACTAAACAACAACAACAACTCATGAAAACAAATACAAACAGCAGTTTTGTTATTTCTACGAAATGCCTACCCAGGGACAAAACATGTGCAGTCCTGGACAGCTTCTGACTGTTAACAGGAATTCACAAACTGCTCTGGGTTCTGCGTAATAATTTTGCCCTTTTCTGATATTCTGGTGACTGCTAATGCCACGAGGAATGAAGACACTCTCGTGCAGATCTCAGTACTTGGTGTGTGTGTGTGTGGAACTGGCTGAGCTCTAATATTCTCATAAAACCAGCCCGTCCGTTCTGCCAGGACAGTAGGAATATATTTTTCCTGCGAGGAGGCGGTCCCCTAAATCTCTTGCATCTTTATTTAGAATTGCAGGCTGCTTCCCACTGCTGGAGACAGGAGACTGGGCTGGTTAGACACCTCAGTCTGGCCTGGTAGGGGGGGGGGAAACATCCATGCCTTGCAAAATTTCTCCATGTTATTTTTAATTAGATCCAGATACTGTCAAACTCTCTCTCTCTGCCCCCCCCCGCAGTCCGTCGCCCCACAACCCCAACAAAAGCCTTTGTCATTAATCCTCTCGACACACGGCCTGACCACAAGCCCCGAGTATTGGAAATCATTTGCTTGGGACCTGGCTGTTCTCCAGAGCGAGGGGGAATGAATGCTGACTCACAAGAGAGCCAGTCTGGCTGAGATAACGCTGCTTCTGCTGCTTCTGCTGCTTCTGCAGAGCCAACAATCTCTGAGGAATGCAGACCTAGGGGGAAACTAGACCTTGCCAGTTGCTGGTTGCGGAAGAAGCCGCAGGACTTGGAAGACGAGATGGAGCCCTCCAAGCTCAGCTCTGAGGGGAAGGACGGAGGCTCTGTAAGGATACGGAAGAGGTGCTTTCTGGAACCCCGTCAAGCTCAGGTCAAAGCTAGCAGGGTCTGGAACTGATGCACACAGAGACCTATAAGCTCAGCTTACTAGCTGAGGCCTTGTGCCTTACCTTGTGCTAGGAGCAGCTTTACTCCCAAGGTTGCAAACAACATTCTTAAGTGTCTACAAGAGAGAGACCTTTGTTTCCTTGCCTAATGAATAGGTAATGTTATGTACTGAGTTGAATAGGATCCAAAAGGCAGCAGTCTGATTGGTCCTAGAACAATAGGATCCAGAATGCAGCAGTTTGATTGGTCCACAGGAGCCACCCAATCCAGCTCCAGGTGGAAGGGAATCTGCAACCTGATTGGCCTACAGGAGAATCCTGGAATTAGCACGTGGGGCCCATTGTGTAAATAATGTATATAAGGCAGACATTCTGGGGAACTTCCATTCCTCTTCACCAAGATGAGCTGAATAAAGTGCATGAAATCCACTCTCGAATCTGAGTATATTTCAGGTAATGAAGGAGAGACCATACATGGTATAATTAGTATTGTGTTGTAACTTTAGATTGGAGGAAGTTTATGCATATGTATTAATTAATAATAATAATAATAAAATTGTATTTATATCCCGCCCTCCCCATCCGAAGTCGGACTCAGAGCGGCTAACAACAATAAAAGTAACACAGCATTCTAAAACCAATTCATTCTAAAATCCATTCAGAATCAAATTAATGGCAAACATTGGGCTAGAGTTCTGTGAGGATTACCAAAGGAGGGGGTCAGGCTGTGCCTTGGCCAAAGGCCTGGTGGAACAGCTCTGTCTTGCAGGCCCTGCAGAAAGATGTCAAATCCCGCAGGGCCCTAGTCTCTTGTGACAGAGCATTCCAACAGATCGGGGCCACAGCCGAAAAAGCCCTGATTGAGGCCAGCCTAACCTCCCTGTGGCCCGGGACCTCCAAGATGTTTTTGTTTGAAGACCGTAAGGTCCTCCGTGGGACATACCAGGAGAGGCAGTCCCATAGGTACGAGGGTCCTAGGCCGTATAGGGCTTTAAAGGTTAAAACCAGCACCTTAAACCTGATCATGTACTCCACTGGGAGTATTGCTTTAACAGATAACAGCTATGTATATAAAGCATGCCCCACTCTTTTGGGCTTTGCTCAGCTTTTGGAGAGTGATGCCACTGTGCCTTTATTCCTAGCAATAAACACCCTTTGTTTTCTCACATCCTCAAAAGTTAATTTTGCTACAGAATGAGGTAGGTTAGAGACCTGGGAGACCCGGGTTCAAATCTCGACTCACTCGTGAAACACATTGGGTGACCTTGGAGCAGGCAGTGTCTACCCCATTCCACTTTTTTTTCTTTTTCTTTTTAATACACATATACAAACATACAAACATACATTTCATACAATCCTTAAAAATGTTCAAACATACTTACACTCAATCCCACAAATAGTTCCTTTCCCCATCACCATCCACCAACCCTTCACCCCACCTTTGTGTTTGACTTCCAATCTACTCAATTACAATTTCTTTCCACTTCTATTACTTTCTTTCACACACCTTTACCCTAATTTCATACTTCTTTTTCTATTACACATTGTTACCCCATTCCACTTTTAATTTGTATCCCACCTTTACATATTACTATACCCAAGGTGGTTTACAGCAACGATCTCTCAGGACCGGTGTTATGTGGTCTCTGCGGCCGCTCCCAGTCACCAGTCTAGCTGCCGCGTTCTGGATTAATTGCAGTCACCTTTAAAGGTAGCCCCACATAGAGCGCATTGCAGTAATCCAAGCGGGAGATAAGCAGAGCATGCACCACTCTGGCGAGGCAGTCCACAGGCAGATAGGGTCTCAGCCTGCGTACCAGATGGAGCTGGTAGACAGCTGCCCTGGACACAGAATTGACCTGCGCCGCCATGGACAGCTGTGAGTCCAAAATGACTCCCAGGCTGCGCACCTGGTCCTTCAGGGGCACAGTGACCCCATTCAGGACCAGGGAGTCCTCCACACCTGCCCGCCTCCTGTCCCCCAAGAACAGTACTTCTGTCTTGTCAGGATTCAACCTCTATCTGTTAGCCGCCATCCATCCTCCACTGGAAGTTCGAAATCTCACATTGCAGCTCCTTTCTACACCAGTGTTGGTTCTGTTCCTGATGTGCAATAATAATGATTTGGTTTTTTAATTTTTTTATTTCATAAAACATATATACTATCTGTTGTCTCCCGAGACAGACAGATGCCAATGACAAAATCCCAGGTTCTGGACATAGTCTTCCTCCTCCTGACAACCCTGGGAGGTGAGTTTGTTCACCCACTGCAAGCTACAGAAAAATAAATATTTAAGTCCCCCACCCCCACTTCTGCAAGAATATTAATGAAGCATTCCATTCTTAATGAGTATTGGTGCTGCTGATGTTGATGAGTTCTAATTCTTGGAGTAACTGTGTTGCTGGATTGTGCTTTTGGTTTTTTGCAGGGGGAAAAACTTGGTTAGATGCCACGAAGTAGGTGGCAATGCCTTAACCATATGCGTGTTGTACAGGCCACAAGGACCTCTTCCATCCTTATCAAGGGGAGTGCTAACCTTCTCTCCTTTCATACAACACACCAATGGAGCGGCTGCGCTCTGTTTATATACCACAGGAAGCCATACTTTTTCCAGGTCATGGTGAGCCAGTTGAGCTGTCTGCCTCCCGCCCCCAGTACTTTAAGTTTTTACCATCTGCCTTTTCCACTGACACCAATAAATAAACACACCCTACGCACTTCATTCAACATCTTAGAAGCACTTCGTAAAGGGGAAAAAACTGCACGATTTAAAAATACAGCTGCTTCCTGAACTTAACGCCCTAATATATGCACGCTTTTAACCAATCGGAAGTCAAGACTCTAGAAAGCTATTCGAATTCTGGAGCCGGTTAACCCCGTCCCTTTCTTGTCTTTAAAAAAATATGCGCGAGGATTATTTAGAGCCTAGTGCTTCTTTATGTTGAGATTCAGGACAGAGTAATTTAAATACTAGAGTATTTAAAGGTAGAAAGACCGGGAGTGGCGGTGAAGAAGGATGAATCTTCGATTCCGAAACGGAAGATAGATTTACTCGTCATGTTAACACCGGGTAAAGACGCCTGCGTGCCTTTTTCTTTTTCCCGCTTCAAAAATGGCGACCGGTGAAATAGCCGAGAGCTGAAGTTGCGAGTTCGAATCTCTCCCCGCCCAAACTTATCATTTGGAATATATATTTCATTGCTTTTTAACGGAGAAAGTGAGAAGCGAACTGTTCTGAAAAGGAAACGTGTTGTGTTTGGTATGTAATTCTGGGCTAAGAAAGGTCCATGGGAATGCCAGCACTGGGATTTTTTCTTTAAAAAAAAGTTTAGGGATACTCCCATTTTGACTCACGAAAATCACCACTTTATAGTTCAAATCGGAAAAAAATAAATACAGTAAATGGACAAAAGTACAACGATTCAAAAAATGTTTAGGAGAATGCGTACCCTTGCGTACCCACAGAAAAAAAGCACTGCTTTTACCACTTTGAAGCGAACATACAAAAACCAAGTCTGGTTCTGCTCAAATAATTTACTGTATTCTGTTCCACCAAAGTAGATGGAGAGACCTACCTCCCGAATGGCTAGTGTATTCTCCCAGGAAAGGAAAAGTCTACTGTTTTGTGTGCAAACTTCTCTCTCTTACCAAACCACCTCAATTACAGCTTTAGCTTCTACTGGATTCAGTCACTGGAATCACACTTATCTTGTTCACAGAAACTCTTTAAAATCATATGAACTGTGTGCTAACAGACTTGGCAAGGAAGCGAGGCCAAATGGTCACATCAAAACTCAGAGAGCAAATCAAATCAGCCACAGCGGATGCTCTCCAATGGTTTGACTTTATCCCCAAAGGTGCATTCTGCCATGTCCCCCGAGACGGACAGACAACAACAACAACAAAATTTATACGCCGCTTGGTTATCAAACAAAACAACAACCCCCCAAAGCAGTCTACAAAGGGAATAAAACAATAAAATTATCCGTAAAAAAACTCTTTAAAATATTCAGAAAGTAAAATCAGCAATAAACTAAAACAGATAATAATAATAATAATAATAATAATAATAATAATAATATCTTTATTGTCATTGCCCCCTCTCGGGGACAACGAAATTACTTGGCTGCTCCATCCACCCAGGTAGGGCACTCCACACAAAATCAAAACAACTATAAAAACACTAATTAAACAATACAGTATAATACAGCAAGGAAGATTAGATGACTTTCAAAGTCCAGGCTTCCCATTCAGGGCCGAGATTGCTCTGGAGAAGAAGCTGTTCTTAAGACAGCTCCCCATGTCTTAAGACGGCTCCCCATGTCTGGGGAGGCTTGTCTAAACAAAAATGTTTTTAGCAGGCACTGGAAAGAGTAGAGGGAAAGTACCTGCCCCATGGTAGGGGTGTTTCCAGTTTACCCCCCACTCCAATCCCTTGCCCCTGAACTTGCAAGTAGCTGCAGGAGAGGAGCACTTAGCTATATCATGGAAGGACTAAGGGTAAACTGTGAAGCTCCCTTGTTATTTTTGCTATTGGACACTGCATGTTGCTTAAGTAATCTTGTTCTATTTATAGACTGAAATGTGGGGTTTTTTGGTGCATTACTATATTTGCCATCGTTTTTGCTATGTTGTTATGAAATTAGTACTATGTTACTATGCTATTATAAAATTGTTTTCGTAGCACCTTCATGTTTTCTTCGTCGTGAGCTGCTTTGAACGTGATTTGTGTGTGTGTGTGTGTGTGGAAAAGCGGCCTACAAATAAAAAGAATGAATAGTGTCAATCGGCAGGCAGTTCCAAAGTATAGCCACACAAAAAACGTTGCTTTCTTACAAATGCAGAAAGGGTATTTTGTGGCTCCTGTAACAGCACCATTTCCACCTCTCGAAGCAGCAGAATGGGTATATATGATGTCATCTCTTCCAGAAGCCTTGCGCACTGCTTTTGGCTGGAAGATTCTGTGTGCAGGATACCACAGAGAAATGAGGCTATGGAAAACTGAGACAACCACTGCAAGCAAAATAGACCCCAATAAAGCGAATCTCAGCATCTATTGGCTAAATGGGAAAGGATGGAGCTCCAGGGGAAGTCTCGATAAACATGCTTGCAGACCAGCTTTGAACATCTCCCGGTGCCCATCCAAGCACTGGGAGGTATTTTGGACTGAAATAACTCTTTGTGCCAAACAGGGCTCAGGGAGGTTTTTCGTTTTTTGGCCATGACTGTATTTGCTTTGGCACATTCCCCTGGCCGTATCATGTCAGTAACGTGAATGGAATTGACTCTGGGAATGCAAACGCTCCCAGGAACAATGTTGTTTCATGCCAACGGAGGAGAGAAATGTCAGATTTTATGACACCTTGCCCCACTATCTCTCCCCAAACTCGGGGGTATGTGGGTGGGGTGAACACACCATAATGAAATCCCAAAATAGCTTGGGTTCTTTTGTTTCCAAAATGTTCAAGGGGGTGGAGCGACTCAATAATATGAAGAAAGGCTGCAGCATTTGGGACTTTTTACTTAGAGAAAGACGAGTAAAAGGCGAGACAATAGAAGTTTATAATATTATGCAGGGAACGGGGAAAGTGGCTAGAGAAAATATTTTCTCTTTCCCTCATAATACTAGAACTCGAAGCTGAATGCTGGAAGGTTCAGCGCAGGTAAAAGAAAGCACCTTTTCCATGCAGTGCACAGTTAAAACTACGGAACTGACTGCCACCGGATCAGTGATGGCCACCAACTTAGATGGCTTTAAAAGAGGATTACAGAAATTCATGGACTGCCTTGCCAGAGTGGTGCATGATCTGGTTATCTCCCCCTTGGACTACTGCAATGTGCTCTACATGGGGCTACCTTTGAAGGTGACCTGGAAACTACAACTAATCCAGAATGTGGCAGCTAGACTGGTGACTGGGAGCGGCCGCCGATACCACATAACACCAGTCTTGAAAGTCCTACATTGGCTCCCAGTACATTTCCGAACACAATTCAAAGTGTTGGTGCTGACCTTTACAGCCCTAAACGGCCTCGGTCCAGTATACCTGAAGGAGCGTCTCCACCTCCATCGTTCTACCCGGACACTGAGGTCCAGCTCTGAGGGCCTTCTGGCGGTTTCCTCACTGAGAGAAGTCAAGTTACAGGGAACCAGGCAGAGGGCCTTCTCGGTAGTGGTGCCTTCCCTGTGGAACGCCCTCCCACCAGATGTCAAAGAGAACAACAACTACCAGACTTTTAGAAGTCATCTGAAGGCAGCCCTCTTTAGGGAAGCTTTTAATGTTTGATGCATTATGGTATTGTAATATTTTGTTGGAAGCCGCCCAGAGTGGCTGGGGAAGCCCAGCCAGATGGGTGGGGTATAAATAATACATTATTATTATTATTATTATTATTATTATTATTATTATTATTATTGGCTCCTAGCCAGGATGGCTATATTCTGCCTCTACAGCTGGAGACAACAATGCTTCTGAATTCCAGGAGTGGAGAGTTGCTCTTGCGCTTGAATCCTGCTTTCTGGTTTCGCATCTGGGGCACCTGGTTGGCCACTGTGAGAGCAGGATGCTGGACTAGATGGGCGATTGGCCTGATCCTGCAGGCTCTGATGTTCTTAGTAACGCTGCTTCATGCCTGCTTTATGGAGGGTGGTCTTCTATTTGTATCCAGTCCATGTGGGTCCTATGAAAGGAGAGCAGGGAGGGCCTTGGAAATGGCCACCTTCCCCACTGTAGTGAGATGTACTCCTAACAGTGGCGTAGCGTGGGGGGTGCAGGGGGGGCCGGCCGCACCAGGCGCAACATCTGGGGGTAGGGTTAGGGGCGCAAATCCACGGGTTAGGGGGCGCAAATCCACGGGTTAGGGGGCACAAATTACTTGCCTTGCCCCGGGTGCTGACAACCCACGCTACGCCACTGACTCCTAACAACTCTCACCACACTTAACAGACTACAGTTCCCAGGATGCTTTGGGGGGAAGCCATGGCTATTCAAAATGATACAAGACTGCCTTTAATGCATTGAGCAGGCGGGGGCCTCTATCCCACCTCCTGCAAAGGATCAGATGATGCATAGAAGACCGGGGTGGGGGGCTTTGTCCCCAGCTGCTTCTGGAAAGGGTTCCCTGCATTGCAGGGAGTTGGACTAGATGATATTCAGGGTCCCTTCCAGTTCTATGACTTTATGAGACCACTGGGTGCAGGAAAAGAAGACATCAAGTTCTACTCTTGTGCCAACTTTGCCTGCCCTCCCCAGCCCACCTGATGCACCAGCACCCAGCTGCCTTGTACGGATGATTCTGGTGCCTTTTATATCTTGATTATTGCTGTTATTGGTTTTTTAAATGTATTTTAATGTCGCTTGTAAGCCACGACGGAAGGATTTGTCTCCTGAAAGACAGGCTATAAATAACGATAGTAGCAGTAATAATAATTAATAATCATAGCCATAAGCTTAATGTGATGAATGTCCTTTACAAGTAGCAAACTTCATTTCTTCCAATTTCTAATTTTCAAGCAAATGGACAGGATAACCCGCAACTGTTCATCTTCTCGTAGAAGACAACATCTATTTATTTATTTTTTTTAAAAAACATTTTATCGCCTGGGCCATGCAATGCAGCAATTCTTATGAAGCTTTAATTGACTTTCAGTCATTCCAAGAAGACACACTGGTAAATAACAGCCATTCATCAAGGTATTATGTGCCCGTAATTAAAAATTAGGAGGTAATTTCTTCCAAAAGTGGAATCGTTCCAAAAACCTACCATGCAACTGACACCATTATTTTTTCTACCAATGACCCAAAACATTGCTTGAAGTATTTCTCTCCACCCCGGTTGAGTACTCTTGTTCTCATCCCTGCCTCCTGCAAACTCGTTGGCCTCGATGTCTCCCCTCCCCTTCTCAACCCCCATCTAATTTATTTCCATTGTTAATTTTAATGAGTGAGGTTTTATTATAAACATTTGTATGTGTGTGTGTGCGTGTCTGTGTTGTAGAAATGGTTTTCATTAGAGTGTGCGCACCCTCAAGCATCTCAAATGCAGAAGGGGAGATTTGGAAAATAAAATGTTATTACTGTTGTTATTATCTTAAATCAACCCCTCCAGCTAAATCCAGCCAAGCAAATCCGTAGTCAGAGTCTCTGTGAATCCACCACCATAACAAAAGAGAAGAAACCCTCAGCTTTCTGCAACGGGAAAACCGAGATTCTGCGACTATAGGATGTTTTATTGTGCGTTGCAAATCTCTCTCCTATTTGACCCCAAAAAAACATTAGCCCTAGTCCTAATGGTGCCCTGCTTTTATTTTGCAAGTAAGCATAAGGTGGATACAAAAACCCCCAAATAAGAAGATGAAGAAGAAGAGTTTGGATTTGGTATCCCGCTTTATCACTACCCGAAGGAGTCTCAAAGCGGCTAACATTCTCCTTTCCCTTCCTCCCCCACAACAAACACTCTGTGAGGTGAGTGGGGCTGAGAGACTTCAGAGAAGCGTGACTGGCCCAAGGTCACCCAGCAGCTGCATGTGGAGGAGCGGAGACGCGAACCCAGTTCACCAGATTACGAGTCCACTGCTCTTAACCACTACACCACACTGGCTCTCAAAATAATCTAGTACCTCTGGTGGGGAACACATTGTGCTCCTTCTGGGGTAGCTTGTCCACCTTGGGTCCCCCATCCTGCACTCAGCTTTCACCTGTGGCCCCTATAAGCTGCCAGCATGCAAAAGCATCCATACCCCAGGAAATTGCTTCAATTGGCCTGCTAAACCAAGTGAGGGGAGCTGACGGGTCTCAAACCCTCAGTGTGTCAGGGCTTTCCCCTGCATGAAAAAGACAGGCTCTGGTGGATTGAGCGGACAAGAACAAGGGTGGGTCCAATGGCCAAGAAGGTGGTTTCTGTACATGCTATAGAGGAAATGACAGGCAGATGGGGCTTGTCCACCTGGGAAGGTAGCCCATCTAGGAGAAGGAAAACGCTGATCCCAGACCTCTACTGCCTTGTGGGATATCTTCAGGAGAAGAAAAAGTTAAGGGGTAAACACTACACAAATCCAGAGTGGAGTCGCTAAGATGATGATGATAATAATAATAATATTTATTTATTTATTTATTTATTTATTTATTTATTTATTTATTTATATCCCGCCCTCCCCAGCCAAAGCTGGGCTCAGAGCGGCTAACAACAATAAAAATAACACAGCATTCTAAAATCAATATTCTAAAATCAATTCAAAATCAAATTAATGGGAACCACTGGGCTAGAGTTCTATGAGGATTACAGAAGGAGGGAGTCAGGCTGTGCCCTGGCCAAAGGCCTGGTGGAACAGCTCTGTCTTGCAGGCCCTGCGGGAAGATGTCAAGTCCCGCAGGGCCCTAGTCTCTTGTGACAGAGCGTTCCACCAGATCGGGGCCACAGCCGAAAAAGCCCTGGCTCTGGTTGAGGCCAGCCTAACCTCTCTGTGGCTGGATGGTTGGATGGTTGGATGGTGCCTTGTACGCCTCCTTCCGGTAACTCCTGCAGCCAAGTTGGTGGCAAATGTATGACTCTGCTTTCCTTTGGACAACATCAGCAAGGTCCAGAGAGGAGTCTTGTTGTCTGGGCAGCCCAGGACCTCCATACACGCTGCCCAGGCTTGCACCCTGGAGAGGTCACTTGAGACAAACACAGCAGTTTGTCTTCATCCCCGGAGGCGCACCCCATTGTCTCTCGAGACAGACAGATGCCAGAAACAATTGTACGAAGAAGTAGCATGACCTTTAAGTGGTGTTTATAGGTCCGGGACTGCATTGGTCTCTGCATTTCAGGGAGTTGAGCTAGATGACTCTTGCGGTCCCTTCCAACTCTACAGTTCTAGGATTCTAGGACTGAACCCAGCACCTTCTGCATTCAAGCCATAAGCTCTACTACTGCACTACGAGTCCACTTCTAGCAATTTTGGGCCCGGCTCCAGCAATACCATTTCCTTCCCCACCTCCCCTCTGACCCCACGACACAAGGCACCCACGCACTCATCCAGAACCACACCTCTCTTTTTCTTCCTTGGCCATATTGCATTGCAGGCTCCTGTCTCTGACAATTTGCTGTGCATCACTGCCCCAGGGGTTCTTGCACCTTTCTCCCCGCGGAAGGCAGCCCAGGCTTTCTCTGCCCAGTGTCCAAGGAGCCTTTCAGGCAAAGCCTTCCAAATCTCTGCCTCCCGTCTTCTCCCCGTTACCCGACCCCCTTCCCCTTCCCCATTCATTCCCCCCAGAGACTTGTTTAATGCTCGTGAGAGCCTGTTGTGAATAACAAAGAAGGGAGGCAGAAACGGTTTCTTTGGGTCACTGCTTTTATATATAAACATTATTTTGCTCATTCCTGATGGTTTCTGAGCCAGGGATTTTAAAGGGATTGCTGCCCCCTTTCTCCCTTTCCCTTCGGCTATTACTCCCTGGAATACACAGACTGACATTTTGCGAGTAGCGATCTTCACAGTCTCCTGCTTTTGTTTCCCCGATTAATTAACGTAGAATAAATGCCATTCTCCGGTTCTGTCTTAATAACGGCTTGGCATACATATGGAGAAAGGTTCGTGGGGACTGTCACTTACCCGCAACCATCAAACTGAGCTTCCAGAGGTGCTTGGGACATTCTGGCTACGAGAGGGGAGTGCAAATGACCTAAAATATATAAAAGTCATGCAGATGTTGAGAAGAGGATTTGGATGGTGGGCAGGGTAGGAATTCTGGCCAGCACGATATTTAGGGTAGTGCAAGATGTTCCACCACACAGGGCACTGAGCTGAGAGGGTGCAAAATTGAGAAGATCCATCATTGAGAAGATTCATTTTGGGGGCACCAGATTTTGGCCTTGCTCAGGGCTCCGTGCCGCCAAAGATTACCCAAGTCCACCCCTGGTTGCATTGCTTGTCTAAGTTCACTCTGTGGTTGGGGAGGGGGCAAAGGCTGCAATAAACGAAATTGCCCTGTTTCCAGAATTCCAGTTCAGCCCTGCATCAGCTCATCCCAAACCACCTGGACCACCCAGTCATTGCCCGGGAGCTTGTTCATGCAAGCAGCCGCTGTCTCCACTGGCTGGAACAGCCACACCAACAACACTGTCTAAAGCACAAAGAGTGGATATTTTCCATTGTTGTCTGTTCAGACTGAAGTACAGCTATTATGTTTTAAATGCACTTCTCCAAATTTTGCAATAAAGTTACACAATGAAAAATTCAGTGATGGCCCGGTCTGTAGGGATCAACAAGGCTGTGCCCCGCCAACCTTAGTCGGTCCTCAGTGTGCTTTCCTACTTAACAACCAGTCATAGGATCATAGAATTGGAAGGGACCCTGAGGATCATCTAGTCCAACCCCCTGCAACGCAGGAATACCCAGATGTCCCATACAGGGATCGAACCTGCAACCTTGGCATTATCAGCACCACACTCTAACCAACTGAGCCATCTTGTCAGGGGGGTGGCGCTTCCTGCCAGCTTCTTCTTTCTCTTCGCCCTTCTAGAACTCACCAAAGAAGAGGGTGTAGAATTAGCTGGCTTTGACTCTCTGGCTCCCCCTACTGTTGGTCTCCTTGTCTTCTGCCCTGCCAGACTCAACAGGTGTCACCCGCTGCTGCAAAAAATGTGTTTGTTGGAAGAAATAAAGCACGTTTGTGAAAATAACATGCCAAATGCACGGAACAGAAAAATGTTTCTCTTCAGCCAGGTGTTTGACTGATTAGCATTCTATGGCTTTATGAATGTGCTTGTGGGTTTTTGTGTGGAAATAGTTATTGGTTAGTTTTATTGGTGTTATTGGTTTGTTGTTGTTACCATGTATATTATGCACAATTTTATACAAAAACGTGTACATCAGGAGAAATGTGCAGTAAAAGACTGACATATTTTCATGAGGACTAGACAGATAGACAGGAATAAAGCGTAACAGAGAGAAAACAAAAGTGTCCATCTCTATTCACAACCTCTGTTTAGCACCAGTGGCGTAGTGTGGGTTGTCAGCACCCGGGGCAAGGCAAGTAATTTGCGCCCCCTAACCTGTGGATTTGCGCCCCCTAACCCTAACCCTCAGGTGCTGCGCCCGGTGCGGCCGGCCCCCCCTGCACCCCCACGCTACGCCACTGTTTAGCACCCTCGCATTCTACAACCACTAAGGAAGAGTCGGTCACTGTAAATTGTACAGCTGGGCATGAAGGCTGTCAACATCAACCCCGCTGTGTAGGAATCCCTTGCTGATGACCGCAGTGTTGTTGTTTAGTCGTTTAGTCGTGTCCGACTCTTCGTGACCCCATGGACCAGAGCACGCCAGGCACTTCTGTCCTCCACTGCCTCCCGCAGTTTGATCAGACTCATGCTGGTAGCTTCAAGAACACCATCCAACCATCTCATTCTCTGTCGTCCCCTTCTCCTTGTGCCCTCCATCTTTCCCAACATCAGGGTCTTTTCCAGGGAGTCTTCTCTTCTCATGAGGTGGCCAAAGTATTGGAGCCTCAGCTTCACGATCTGTCCTTCCAGTGAGCGCTCAGGGCTGATTTCCTTCAGAATGGAGAGGTTGGATCTTCTTGCAGTCCATGGGACTCTCAAGAGTCTCCTCCAGCACCATAATTCAAAAGCATCAATTCTTCGGCGATCAGCCTTCTTTATGGTCCAGCTCTCACTTCCATACATCACTACTGGGAAAACCATGGCTTTTACTATACGGACCTTTGTTGGCAAGGTGATGTCTCTGCTTTTTAAGATGTTGTCTAGGTTTGCCATCGCCTTTCTCCCAAGGAGCAGGCGTCTTTTAATTTCGTGACTGCTGTCACCATCTGCACTGATCATGGAGCCCAAGAAAGTAAAATCTCTCACTGCCTCCATTTCTTCCCCTTCTATTTGCCAGGAGGTGATGGGCCCCGTGGCCATGATCTTCGTTTTTTTGATGTTGAGCTTCAGACCATATTTTGCGCTCTCCTCTTTCACCCTCATTAAAAGGTTCTTTAATTCCTCTTCACTTTCTGCCATCAAGGTTGTGTCATCTGCATATCTGAGGTTGTTGATATTTCTTCCGGCAATCTTAATTCCGGCTTGGGATTCATCCAGCCCAGCCTTTCGCATGATGAATTCTGCATATAAGTTAAATAAGCAGGGAGACAATATACAGCCTTGCCGTAATCCTTTCCCAATTTGGAACCAATCAGTTGTTCCATATCCAGTTCTAACTGTAGCTTCTTGTCCCACATAGAGATTTCTCAGGAGACAGATGAGGTGATCAGGCACTCCCATTTCTTTAAGAACTTGCCATAGTTTGCTGTGGTCAACACAGTCAAAGGCTTTTGCATAGTCAATGAAGCAGAAGTAGATGTCTTTCTGGAACTCTCTAGCTTTCTCCATTATCCAGCGCATGTTTGCAATTTGGTCTCTGGTTCCTCTGCCTCTTCTAAATCCAGCTTGCACTTCTGGGAGTTCTCGGTCCATATACTGCTTGAGCCTTCCTTGTAGAATTTTAAGCATAACCTTGCTAGCGTGTGAAATGAGTGCAATTGTGCGGTAGTTGGAGCATTCTTTGGCACTGCCTTTCTTTGGGATTGGGATGTAGCCTGGAGACATATGGTCAGGTTGTCCATCCATAGCAGTGACCAGAGGAGGAATGGTTGCTGGGAGGAGCACAGAGAGAAGTAACACCCTGGTGCATCTGCAACAGCACAACCGGGCGCCTTCATCTGCCCCAGCTGCAACAAAACATGTCTCTCCCATATCAGTCTTTACGGCCACAGCAGGCACTGCAACCTTCCAACAGTTTGACTTCACCCCTAAAGGCGCACTTCTCCATTGTCTTCTGAGGCAGACTGATGCCAATGGACAGCAGGTGAGGATATGCCCAGTCCATCTCATGCTACCTGGCCCTGGCTACTAGGAAGTGACATGAATCAAGGGCTATTCTTTTTGGTGATCTTGGAACCCTCAAGGAACAACAGCTGGAACAGCCACAGCAGGAGGCAGCAGGGCTAGCCAACGTGGTGGGGCACTCCAGACGTTGATGGCCTCCAGCTCCCATCTGCTCAAGCCAGCGTTGCCAATGACCAGGGGTCAAGGGAGTTGAGAGTGCAACAAGGCCTAGATCAGTGTTTCCCAAACTTGGGTCTCCAGCTGTTTTCGGACTACAACTCCCATCATCCCTAGTGAGGCGGACCAGTGGTCAGGGATGATGGGAATTGTAGTCCAAAAAAGCTGGAGACCCCAGTTTGGGGGAAAACTGGTCTAGAGGTCCATGGATCCTTCACTCCTATCCTAAAGCATGCTTAGCAAGAGTGTAGTAGAGGAGGAGCCCATAGCTTGGTGGCACAGCGCCTGTTCCTCAAGAGGAATGGTGCAGGTGCAATTCCCAAAAGGATCACACACAATACGAGCAGCAGGAATGAGGAAGCTGAATCCATCTCCGGATGCTGGAGATTCCTTAGCTGCGCTTCCGGTACTTCAGGGGGTTGGACTAGATGACCCTTGGTGTCCCTTCCAACCCTACAATTCTGTGATGGCCAGATTCCAGCTAATTTCCTCTTATTTGTATTTGTGTTGCTCGTTTAAGTAAACAAAAATAAAAATATGTAAAGAAAGGCGTGTGGGAAAGAAAACTCATCCCTCTGTGTTTTCTTTTTCTCTCTCTTACTCCATTTCTGTGTTTAGTTTTTTTCACCTTACTGTATTACAAAATAGTTTCAATGAAATCTTGATGAAAAAGTAAGGAAGGAAAGAAAAGTCAGGCTTTGGCCACTCTTTCACCACCCCGAAATCCGTGAAGAGAATTTCAATTAATTCTGCGTGAATATGTCATTAATCTGGGTTCGCCGATCGTGCAAAACTCCCCCCCCCAGCCCTCAATTTCTGCCTGTGTCCTGAGCTTTGTGGCACAAGGAGTAACACAAGGAACCGTTTTTGCCAAGAAGCATAGATTTATTTCCCCCCGAAACCCTTATCTGCAGAGGACACTGGAGTTGATAAAAGACACACACAACCCGAACCCCTATAAAGCCAACTCACCGACCTGCGCTGCCCTGCAGCTTTACAACCGAGGGAGACGGCAGATGGGAAGGAGAGGAAATCATTTTCTTTTTATGGAGGGGTTTTAACGAGGCTCCCTTCCTTTTGTCCCCTTCCCAAAAGTCGCAGGAAATAACTGGCTGACAAGTCTAATCCTTCCTTGGCTCTTGGCCTGCGGCTCCTGCTTCCAGAAGGGAGAACCACCTTGTCCTCCCAGCCAGCCCTAGGTAGGGTTTGGAAGGAGGAGAAAGGCATGTCTCAGTCGAGATGGACTCCCCCCCTACACATCCTGCTCCGACACAAGTTTTAATGGCATGAGAGAGAGCGGGTCTCCCCCCAGAGAGCCCTGACTCCAAAGGGAAGAAAGAAGAAAATATATGAGCTGTGGAACTTTTGGAACGGAGAGGGGAAAGGATGATATTTTATTGGAAGATTCAAAAAAGAAAGGGGTTGGGGAAGCTTTAAAAAGCAGACAGAATGCAAGTAGGGGCTTCCCGTGAACTGACGGTGATACCCAGGCTCCATGATTGGAGGGGATGGAGGACTCGGAAAAATGGCTTCTGGTGCCCTGAAATGGACAGCAGCAATAGCAATGCATTAATCGGTGGCAGGCAGCTGGGTTCGTCTGCAATAGAGGCAGTATTTGGGGGAAATTGAAAAAGCAGACAGACCTAGCCACCCCAGAACTGCTTCAGGGAAGGGGCAGGAGGGGTTTAGAGGCGGCCCCTGGTTTCTGTGCCCAATTAACGTAATGTACTTTATGTGGGGCTGCCCTGACGCTGCAGCTAGCGCAGGAAGCCGGGGCCAAACTGGATTGGCAGGTGTCACAGAAATTCTGTAAAGTCCATTATCGGAGAGCCCCGTGCCACTACGTCTTAGTGCGGCCTGAGCATAGAACTGGTAGGAGCCAGCTTTGGAGGAACCTAACGGTGACTGTTAGAGAGAAGAAGAACCCCAGATAAGGTACAAGGAGGGCCCTGCATGCAGAGGTGTAGGAAGGGGGAGGAGGGGGCGGCTGCCACTTGGGGGGAGTTGACAAGATGGCTCCTGCCTCCCCCCAGCTGTAGAGCGGCTGAGGGCAGCTGCAGTCCATATGGGCGCCGCTTGCGCAGTGTCTGTACAGGCTAACGCTCTCGCATGCCATCCATACGGGTGTCTGTACGGGCCGCCTCTCACACAGTGACCATACGGGCTGCTGCACGTGTGCACCCCATATGGAATGCTGCACATGCGCAGTCCGTATGGGATGCCATGCATGTGCAGTTCATACGGGATGCCGCACGTGTGGCAGCATGTACGGTAGGGTTTCCAGATGTCCCCGGTTCCCAGGGACAGTCCCCGGATTTGCAAATCTGTCCCTGGGCAAATTCCGTCCCCGGAATGTCCCCAGATTTGCAAATCTGTCCCCAGGTAATGTGGCAGCGGCAGCCTCAGCAGCCCAGAGCCAGCCTGGTAGCGCAGTTGACTCTAGCTGCCTTCAGGAGTTACTCACTGCTGCTGCCACTTCCGAAGGGGAACCGGGGACGTCTGGTGGTACAAATCTCCTGCCCCCTTCCCCCTTTGTTGTGACAGATCGGGGGAGGCTCAGGAGGGTGGGCGTTGTCCAAATTTTAAAAAAACTCTGCGCATTTATGTTTCACAGGGTGGGAAAGAAGGGCTTTGCACCTTTTTACAATATGCACGTGTGCTTGGGCCCTGGGTCTTTTGCCTCACCACCCCCACTACTGACTCCCTGTTGCTACTCAGCTTCAAAAACAAAACAAAAAACAAGTGTCCCTGGATTCATTGAAAAAAAATCTGGTAACCATACTGTACAGTTGCCAGGCAAGCAGGGGCCCATACGGCCGCTGCACATGAGCGGCAGCCCGTATGGACTGCGCATGTGTGGCATCATGTACAGTCGCCGCACATGTGCGGTCCGTATGGGATGCCACTTGCATGGCAGCCCATACTGCTGTGGCACGCGAGCGGCAGCCCATACGCAGTGCGCATGTGTGGCATCGCACATACAGAATGTGCATGTGCGGGATGCTGCACATGCGCACTCCGTATGGGCTGCCCTGCCCCGGGTGCCAGAGAGGGTTCCTCTGCTACTTCCTGCATGTACAGAAAAAAAAGAGAGAGAAAGGTTGAGTAAGCGTTTCTAAAGACTGTGGTTGCATGGAAGATGGTGAGCAGAAATGGACTGGGGAGAGAATGAAACAGCCAAGATGGTCTATTTTTCCTACATAGTTTGCATTCTAATAGAGAGCTCTTGCGGACGCTCTGGACTCTGCCCTACAATGTGTCACTAAACAATGCCTGACCAATTGGGAACTTGGTGCATGTCCCCGTATTGAAACCCCAAAAGGATTTCCCCCTCACATTGGGCGGAAGACAAGAGATGTAAGTAAGAAGGCAGGCAGGTGGAGGTGGCTGACAGCAGCAGAATTAGGTGTCCCCCCCCAATCTTCTCTAATAGTCTAGCCTCCCCTGAGCCACACTGATTTGCTCCTGGTTTAGGTTCAAGGTGCCTGTGTTATTCTCAAGGCGACCAAAGTCCCTTAAAGGACCACCAGATTTCTTACGCTCCACTCCAAGCTCTAAGGTCTCTTGATCTGCACATCCATATACCCTGGCTGGCCTTACCAGGGTCTGAGCTCTAGTGTGGCAGGCCCTGACCTGTGGAACCTCCTTGCCAAAGGAGCAGGAACTGTCCCTGCGCATGTCTTCTAAAAACCATGCTATTTTGACAGGCCTTCCAAACCTGAGAGTCCCTGCCAAACCAGCTTTTATGGATGTTTCCTTATTGCTTTTATTGTAGTACTGTGTTTTCCCCCCAGTTCTGGCATTTTATATATATAAAAAATGCAGTTTATAAATATTTAAATGATGGATAGATACATAAATAAATAAAGAAGAACTCAGGTGCCCTGGCAGTTGTCCCAAAGTTCTGCCTTGATGCCATGGCGATACCTCTCTCTGAGGTATATAGCATACAGGTGTCAAAAATCTGGGTGACGTCTCTCTCAGAAGACTAAGAGAAGTTGTCTCGTAGGTTAATTTGTTTCACTTAGACAAACACATACAGGTTTTTTTTTGGGGGGGGAGGGGGTAAACACGATGCTTAAAACTGTCATTGCTGTTGCCAGCTTTGCTTGTGATTGGAATGCATTAATGCCTCCAGGGACCAGGATGCTCATTTGCAAGACAAATCTTCCTTGGTTTTCTCTTCCGCATGAACAATGCTCAGAGGTTAATACAAAGAGCCCAAGAGGGGCTTTGAGCAGATTTAAGCCTTGCATGCAGAAAAATGCTCCTCTAAATCTGGTGACAAAGTAACTTCTATGTGGAAACTGATGTGGGACAAAGCTGGGAAGGAGTTATTTTGGACTCACAGCTGTCCATGGAGGCACAGGTCAAATCTGTGTCCAGGGCAGCTGTTTACCAGCTCCATCTGGTACGTAGGCTGAGACCCTATCTGCCTGTGGACTGCCTTGCCAGAGTGGTGCATGCTCTGGTTATCTCCTGCTTGGACTACTGCAATACGCTCTACGTGGGGCTACCTTTGGAGGTGACCCGGAAACTACAACTAATCCAGAATGCGGCAGCTAGACTGGTGACTGGGGGCGGCCGCCGAGACCACATAACACCGGTCTTGAAAGACCTACATTGGCTCCCAGTACGTTTCCGAGCACAATTTGAAATGTTGGTGCTGACCTTTAAAGCCCTAAACGGCCTCAGCCCAGTATATCTGAAGGAGCGTCTCCACCCCCATCGTTCTACCCGGACACTGAGGTCCAGCACCGAGGGCCTTCTGGCCGTTCCCTCACTGCGAGAAGCCAAGTTATAGGGAACCAGGCAGAGGGCCTTCTTGGTAGTGGCGCCTTCCCTGTGGAATGCCCTCCCACCAGATGTCAAAGACAACTACCAGACTTTTAGAAGACATCTCAAGGCAGCCCTGTTCAGGGAAGCTTTTAATGTTTGATGTATTACAGTATTTTAATATTTTGTTGGAAGCCGCCCAGAGTGGCTGGGGAAGCCCAGCCAGATGGGCGGGGTATAAATAAATTATTATTATTATTATTATTATTATTATTATTATTATTATTATTATTATTCCGTTCCTGGTTAAAACTTTTTTTTTATAGCCCAGGCATTGCTAGATGGTTGAATGGCTTTATTTCTTTCAGGCTTATTTTATTGTTTGCTTGTGTTGGTTTGTACCCTGCCTTGGAGGGGCTAGGATGGTGCAGCACAGTTCCCATTCCACTTCAGCTGTAGGGATGAAGGAAGGTATCGCTTTCTGTCATGCAAGCAGCACTGTTTCCATTCCACTTCAGGTCATCCCAGAATAAAAGTGACAAGTGGGGTTCTGTTTGGGCCTGTTGTTGTTTTTCAGTATCTTTATGAAGGACTTGGATGAAGGAATTGAGGGGATGCTCATCAGATCTGCAGATGACACCAAGCTGGGAGGGGTGGCTAATGTTGCAGAAGACAGAATTGGGATTCAATATGACCTTAACAGATTGGAGAATCGGGCCTGAACTAACAGAATGAATTTCAATAGGGACAATGTCAGGTTCTACACTTATAACAACACAAACAATGTAACAGGCTGTATGGAAGTATATAAATTCTTTTTAAATGCAATTCAACATTTCATATCAAAATATATGGTTCTATAGACCAACTTATCATATAAACAAAACATATTATGATAAATTAAAGTCTAGCAGATTGATCAGGAAATACAATCTATTCAGTTCTTATATTGGCAATATCCACAGTGTGGAATTCTTATATCAATCTTGTTGTGTTCCACGTGAAGATGCTTTAAAGAATTCTAGCAGAGACATCACCTTGCCGACAAAGGTCTGTATAGTTAAAGCTATGGTTTTCCCAGTAGTGATGTATGGAAATGAGAGCTGGACCATCAAGAAGGCTGATCGCCGAAGAATTGATGCTTTTGAATTATGGTGCTGGAGGAGACTCTTGAGAGTCCCATGGACTGCAAGAAGATCAAATCTCTCAATTCTTAAGGAAATCAGCCCTGAGTGCTCACTGGAAGGACAGATCGTGAAGCTGAGGCTCCAATGCTTTGGCCACCTCATGAGAAGAGAAGACTCCCTGGAAAAGACCCTGATGTTGGGAAAGATGGAGGGCACAAGAAGAAGGGGACGACAGAGGACAAGATGGTTGGACAGTGTTCTCGAAGCTACCAGCATGAGTTTGACCAAAGTGTGGGAGGCAGTGGAAAACAGGAGTGCCCGGCGTGCTCTGGTCCATGGGGTCACGAAGAGTCGGACATGACTAAATGACTAAACAACAACAAGCATTCCTTGTATGCAGGAAGAGCACATATACGATGGGGGACTCCTGACTTTCCAGTGGTAAATGTGAAAGGATCTAGTGGTCTTAGCGGACCACAAGCTTAACATGAGTCGACAGTGTGATGCAGCAGCCCAATAAGCAAATGTTATTCCAGGCTGCATCAACAGAAGTATAATATCCCGAACAAGGGAAGTCATAGTCCTGCTCTCTTCTGCCTTGGTCAGACCACACCTGGGATACTGTGTGGCACCACAATTTAAGGATGATGTTGACGAACAGGAACGTGTGCAGAGGAGGGCAACCAAGATTGTCAAGGGTCTGGAAACCAAATGCTATGAACAGTGTTTGACTCGCATTGTTCTAGGCACATTTTGTGACAGCCAATTTCATTAGTGCGAGCAGTTTCTGAGCTCCGGCGCAGTACTGTGCCTAAGATTTCAGATTAAAACCGCAGAGTGGAAGGAACGGAGGACCTTTTTCTGCCTCCCCACTTCCAGCTACTCTCTGAAGACTGGAGAGGAGACCCTCTTAAGAATATTAGGGGGGTGGGCAGGGGAAGGACTAGGACCATGTGAAAAATGAACATAATATTTTAGCTGCAGTTCATTCATTTTCAGCTTTATATTCTTGTTATAAAAAAATGCACCTATACATTCCATTGTTCCGCCCATAACCTAAATTTAAGGTGCCATTTAGCTCCTAGATTTCAGATCTAAGTTTCTAACACTGGCTATGAGGAACAGTTGAGGGAGTGGGGCATGTTTAGCCCGGACAAGAGGAGACTGAGAGGGAATATGATAGAGCCATTTCCGAACTAGAGAGGAGAGGGGGTTGCGGGCTAACCCCTCCCTCACTCTCCTCTCGCGGTGGCTGGCCTTCTGCCCCGCGAGAGCAGGGGAATCCCCGGGCGTGCCGGCAACCCTGCCCGCCAATCGGCGGGGCCGGGGGGGCGTGGCCTAGTCCATTTAAGGCCAGGCACGTCCGGGGACCGCCCTCTTTTGCCCCGTTCAGCTGATCGGTTTTCCCATCCCACCCACCCTTTAGGTTTAGCTAGGTCTGACCTTGCTATGGACTTCGGTTGGTCGCCACAAGGGGCCTGGTAGGAATTTTTCCAACTTGGCGCACTTCCAGCCTTTTGGTTTTTTCGCCTACCTCGTAACAAATGTCACATTGGTGGTTAGGCATTGGCAGGGGTCTATTGTTATGCAAATGAGGGGGGGAGGGAGCGTCATCACCTTCCCCCGATGAAAATGGGTAGTCCGGTAGAGGACTCCGGGGGGCGTTGCCTTGTCCGAAACCTAGGGAGGTAAGGGCCTCCGGCACGCCCCCGAGCGGTGACACCCGTGGGGATCCTAGTTGGCGTACTTCAGCAGGACCCCCCACGGCTTGTGGTTAACCCCTCCCGGGCTCCATGCCGGGTAGTCGATAGGAGCCAATGCCTAAGGCCAATACCTTCCAATTATGTAATCAATAAAGTTGTGGCCTTTTTATGCCCATTAACCTTAAATAATGTGTCCCGTGTCTTTATTTCTCTTGGGGGAGGGGACTTGCCACGCAACTATCTTCAAATAGCTAAGGGGATGTCCCATGGAAGATGGAACAAGCTAGTTTTCTTCTGCTCTGTAGGGTAGGATTCAAACCAATGTCTTCAAGTTACAAGAAAAGAGCTTCCGACTAAACATTTGGAAGAACTTCGGTTTTTAATTGCAGGTGGGTAGCCGTGTTGGTCTGCCGTAGTCGAAGTGTGCATGCACACAAAAGCTCATACCAAAAAGTACAAAAAGTGAATAAAGAGTGGGCTATCTTTAAGGAATACATCAAAATTTATGTGGAAAAAGTAGAATTTCTGACAGATAATTGAGTGAATCCAGAAAATGATTAGAGTGAAAGGAGCGTAAAGTTAAGACAGAAGAAGAGATTAAAGAAATAATGAAATGCGCTTAAGCTAGTTGGAAAAATAAAGTAGCGTAACAAGAACGGCTGGAAGTCAAGTCACTTGGTGGGTGGCCGTATGGGGTAGGTGTTTAGGTATGTTGATATGTACAGTATAGGTAGGTATTATATAATGTAATGTAGGTATGTTTTATGTTATGAAAATAAGGTAGTGTGTCATGTATGTGTATTGTGTAATTGTGTAAATGTATATGTATGTGTTTTATATGTTAATAACATTTAATAAAAAAACACACCAAAAGCTCACACCAATAACAAGCTAAGTTGGTCTCTAAGGTGCTACTGGAAGGAATTTTTTTATTCAGTTTTTAAGCAGAGGCTGGACGGCCATCTTGTTATGGATGCTTTAGTTGAGAGTCCTGCAATAGGGGGTTGGACCAGATGACCCTTGGGGTTCTCTTCCAACTCTACAATTCTGTGATTCTATAATTCCAGATCGTTCATTTCAATGCAGAGGAATCGCAATGCAAATGTAGGGGACAGACACATGCAACAACAGCAGCGAATATCAATCATTTTTGCTGGATTGATTTCCATTCTGGGCATGAGATGAATAATTGAACATCGCCAATTTCTACTCCCGTTTTGATATTTTTCAAAATTCTCTGGCATGCCGGTGCCAGGAGGGGAGCTCTGCAGAATCGCCTCAGTGCTCTGGCTGCTCCTGATTCAAAGCCAGCTGTGAACTGGTTGGGTGGTCATAATGCCGTTATAGAAATCTATGGGGGGACCACACTTGGAATACTGTGTACAATTTAGGTCACCTCATTTTAGGAGGTATCTATTGTAGAGCTGGAAAAGGTTCAGAAAAGGCCAAGCAGAATGATCAAGGGGTTGAGCAAATTCCCTATGAGGAAAGGTTTCCACCTTTGGGGCTTCTTTAGGTAAAGGGACCCCTGACAGTTAAGTCCAGTCATGGATGACTCTGGGGTTGTGGCGCTCATCTCGCTTTATTGGCCAAGGGAGCCGGCGTACCGCTTCTGAGTCATGTGGCCAGCAGGACTAAGACGCTTCTGGCGAACCAGAGCAGTGCACGGAAATGTCGTTTACCTTCCCACTGGAGTGGTACCTATTTATCTACTTGCACTTTGATGTGCTTTCGAACTGCTAGGTGGGCTGGAGCAGGGACCGAACAATGGGAGCTCACCCCGTCGCAGGGATTCGAACCACCGACCTTCTGATCATCAAGCCCTAGGCTCTGTGGTTTAACCCACAGTGCCACCTGCAACCCTTATTGGGACTTCTTTAGTTTATAAGTTTATAAGTGGAGTGGTGAAAGTGTTTCTGTTTTCTGAATGGTAGCTTTCCTTTAATGTTCTCTGTTTTTATGGTAAATATTTATTTCAGGATTGTAAAGACATCCTGGGCAAAAACCAAAAGCACAAATCATTTGATAAATAAAAGAGTGTATAACCCGTGAGAATGAAATAGCTGCTCATAATACCAGATGTGTGCAAGGTGGTTGCGCTGGTTCTGTGTGGAGGAAAAGGCTCTCTGCACATTCCCTTTACAGAACTCCTTTTCAAATGCTTTGCTCTGCTCCAAGTTGTGGTTCCCTCGCTTTGAATGATCTAGGCTTTGAATGCCAGTGCTGGTGAACGCAGTGGCTTGTATTGAGCCCCGGCTGCAAAGCGTTAACAAGTCCTCTCATACAGAATAAAAGAGAACACCCTGGGCTTTATCCTCTGTAGGATTCTTGATCAGTAATGCTTGAACGGGGTTATTCAGAGTTCATGACCCAGATTGATAACCAGCAAATACATGGTTAGCATATGACAGTAGTTATAGTTTAGTATCTGCTTTCTACTTCCATTGGCCTGGTCTTTCTTTCTTTCTTTCTTTCTTTCTTTCTTTCTTTCTTTCTTTCTTTCTTTCTTTCTTTCTCCCAAGGCACTAGGAAAATCCAGACATGCATAAAATGATTCCCCACCCCCGTTTCCAGTGAACAAAATAGTTTGCACTGTATAATCCCGTGTTCTTCCAAGTGTAACTTTAATTATTATTATTTATTTATTTGCAATAAAGTAAAATAACTCTATGCTGGTGGTGAGCAGCGTAAGATCAACAATAAAATTACATTCATAAAACAAGTACAAATACACTGCAAATCTATAGATCAACTTCATGCATCATGTCAGTACTGTAGGTGCCTGACTGATGTTCATTGGCTTGGAGGAGACCCAAAATATCATCCAAGCCAGTCCTAAAATCCTATAACAAGACATATTAGCTATAGCCTTTCTCATTTTTTGCTGTAAGTGATGGCTAGTTGGCTGCCCCTTTGAAAGGATACCATACCATATTAGGTAACAGCACCACCATAGCAAAGGAGTGATTCAACTAGTGGGTCAAGTCAGCAGAAACCCTGCACAAGGATTGTCGCTTCCAAGGCCGTCTTACTCATAGGTGCGAGGGGCGCGGGGCACCTGGGGGCCAGGCTCTCAGGGATGCCAGGCTGAGAGTGGGGCCTGAGAGTTGAGTTCGGGGAAGAGCCCGCCCATCGGTCGGAGCACCACGGCGGCCTCTTCTGCTGTGGGTGGCTCTGCACCGTGGGTTCAGGGGCGACTGAGCCAGCAAGACACTAAGGCGGCCTGCTGGCTCCCCCTTCCTGTGGGCCTGGGACTGGGCAACCGGAGGTATGTGCACTGGGCGGATCTTTGCACCCTGGTGCCGCATATGCTTAAGACAGCCCTGGTGTGATGGCCTGGGAATCAGATTCAGAGGCTGAACCTGAGGAATCCCAGCCTGCACAGGAGTCCCCGCCTCCCGAATCAGCTGAGCCGGGGCTGGGGCTTGAACCTGAAGGGCCCTACCTGTGCCAGATCCTCAGGAGCAGACACCAGCTGAATCTGCTCTGGCTCCGCAGGTGATGGAGGACCCATTGCCTGCAGGTGCTCCATTCTCAGCCCCGTCAGGGGAAGCTGAGGTTGCCTCTGGGTCTGGTAACCCTCCAGCCTCTCCTGAGCTGCAGAGGCTCAGGGCAGAGAGGCGGAGGGAACTATGTTCCCACAGGAGGAGTGCTCGCCTCCAGGCCAGGAGAGGCGAGTCACCTGCGGACCGGCTGTGCCCTATGCCTTGGGGCAGATAAAAGCCAGCCAGCCCCAGTCCCAAGTTGTGGGAGCAACATTGTTGGTAGTCTGTTCCTGCCTGCACCCTGTCCTGCTCTTCCGCCAGAGTTCCTGACCTCACCCAACTCCCTGCCTTGGACCCAGCTTCAGCCTTGACGGACAGCCTCCATACTGCACCCTCGACCTCGGACTTGACTCAGACCTCGCCGCATGGTTAACCCTCGGGACCAGCACAGGGAGGGTGGAACGATCAGTTCAGCACAATGTTGAATTCCTCTCAAGGAGTCTGCAGCAAAAGATTTTAAATCATAGTCCCAGATCAATACTCTGCCCTCGGGGGGGGGGGGGCTGGTTTTTTTTGAGACAAGAGAGTGCAAACATTGGACTCTTGCCAATGGACTTATGGAGATGTGTGGTATCCCTGTCCCTTCCGTCTCTGACTTCTGCCACAACAGCAGCAGCAAGGTCAGTATGGGTGCGAGATATCTGCTTTTTGCAAAGGGCTTTGCAAATTGGTTACAGTGGCTCCTTGAGCTGATACCCAACGGGACATTGCCGCTCTAGAGAGAGCACATCACAGTGAAGTTAGCCTTCTTTGCCACTGCTGAATTAGTTCTCGAATGACTTCTGAACTGTGTTTGGTAGGATTTGCTCTGAGATCTCTGCCATTTTTGTTCTAGGCAATGACCAAAGCTTGCTTTCACCCCCTCTGAATTCTGAGGGGCTGATTTGGCTCTGTGATTTAGCCAAGGACATAACGTTGATAGCCTGAGTCATCCTCTCATCCCAAGTGGAATTCGTAGCTGGGCACGAGTCCATCCAACGCTCCTCTCATTCTGAAGGATGTTTTCATTTTGCCCAGTTTCAGACGGTTTTCTGCGAGCAATTTATTCATCAAGTATAAATGGGATAGTTTCCCCTCTTCCTTCCCTCCTCCATTCTTAGCTGTCAGGCCTGTCTGCGTGGTATGTCAGAGTGAGGTGTGCTGGGGAGAGAAGCAAATGCAAAATCTGTGCCAAGGAACCCAAATGTCATGAAAAGAATAATTCAGATTCAGCCAGAGTATAGCGCTAAAAAGGCAAAAAGGAAGCTGCCGGGAAAGGCCAGAGCACCATTCAACAAAATCTTTGTGAAACAGCTGGCTCACACACAGAATTGCAGAGTTGGAAAGGGTCCCAACGGTCATCTAGTCCAACCCCATGCGATGCAGGAATCTCAACTAAAGAATCCTTGACCAGATGACCATCCAACCTCAGTTTGAAAACCTCCAAGGAAAGAGAGTCCACCACCTTCTGAGGGAACAGCTCTTACCATCAGAGAGTTGTTCCTCATGTAGAGTCAGAATGTCCTTTCTTGTATATTGAATCCATTGGTTCAGGTTCCACCTTCCAGAACAGGATAAAACAAGTTTGTTCCATCTCCCATGTGACAGCCCTTTAGATATTTGATGATGCTCTCATTTCTCCTCTCAGTCTCCTCTTCTCCAGGCTAAACATAGCCAGCTCTTTCAACCATTCCTCATCAGGCTTGGTTTCCAGACCCTTGATCATCTTGGTCATGCTTCTCTGCACACCTTCCAGCTTGTCAATATCTTTCTTATAATGTGGTGTCCAGAACTCGACACAGTACAGTCATACCTCATGTTATGGATGCTTCAGGGCACATCTTTTCAGGTTGCGTCCCGCGGCGACCTGGAAGTATTGGAAAGGGTTACTTCTGGGTTTCACTGCTCGCGCATGCGCAGAAGCACTAAATCACGCTTCGCACATGCGCAAAAGCACCAAAACGCGTCGCGCACCTGCGCATGTGCGAAACAGCGCTTCAGGTTGCGCTCTTTTCAGGTTGTGAACGGGCCTCCGGAACGGACCCTGTTCGCAACCAGAGGTACCACTGTAATTCAGGTAGGTTGAATCTCTCAAATGTAAAATGATACATGCCAGGGCAAAAACAAATAATAATCTTGATTTCAAATATATGCTCATGCAGTCTCAACATATGGGGACTGACCAGGAATGAGACCTTGGGGTCAAAGTGGATAGCTCAGTGAATATGCTGATTCAGTGTGCGGCAGTAAGGCAAATTCCATGGTGGGGATCATTAGGAAAGGAATTTAAAATAAAACTACTGATATCATAAGTCCATTCCACAAAACTATGATGTGACTCTACTAGGAATATTGCACATAGTTTTGGTTGCCTCATCCCTAAAAGAGTATTTGACTCTCTAAAAGGGTATTGTGTTTGAATCTTGTTGAATTCCTGAGGGATTGTACCAGTTCTATTGCAACTTTGGCCTCCTTCAAAATCCCTCGGATTTTGCTACACCCTGGAAGGAACTTATAAATTCATCTCAAAATGCGGTCCACCGATGCCTTGCAGTTTAATGTGTAAATTGCCTCCGTCAAAAAGGATTGTGTCTGAGTTAATGTGAAGTGATAAGTTTGCTTGGTTGTGATGGCCCAAGACATTTCTCAGCCTGAAGTCATCGTCAGGTGGCAAACATCATATTGAGGCTTACGCACTTCTTCTTTAGCAATAAAGGTGAAAAAAATGGAAGGAGAAAATGCGGAGAGGAGAAGAAACAAGATCAAAGAGGAAGGAGATTTTAGAACTGGATAGGAAAGTGGGTTTGGCAAAACTTCATTACTTCCCTTGGAGTTGTTTTACTGTTCTTATCTTGCATGTCCCTAAAACAGCCTCGGGAGGAAAGTTACATGAAGAAGTGGGAACTTTCCGAAAGCCAGCTGATAAGCCAGGGCTGGATGAAAGTCTTTCCCATCCAAACCCATGATCTCCTACACCACAAATCTGTTTATCTATCTCCACAAATTAAAGCAGCGGTTTTCAAGCATTTTATTTTCCGGGAACCCTTTAGAAATGGTTTCCACTGCCAGAGAACTTCTGACTATCTTGTTGTGCACCACAGAGGATTTGTGGGCGAAATGTTTGACGGCACACTTGGTTCATGCAAGGCCCAAACAAAGCCATAGCTGTCAACTTTTTGCTTTTCTTGCGAGGAATCCTATTCGGAATAAGGGAATTTCGCTTAAAAAAAGGAAAATGTTGACAGCTTTGAACAAAGCCTGTTGGGCCTCCCGTTGCCTCGTCTTGACTGGAGAATGTGCTATAAGTTTACACCTGCATCATACATTTAAAATGATCTTATGTGACATTTCAGTAGTCATGGCTCCTCCCAAAGAATCCTGGGAGTTGTAGCTCGTTAAGAGAGCTGAAAGTTGTTAGGACAGCCTTAACAAACTACAGTTCCCAGGAGTCTTTTTTTTTGGAGGGGAGAGGAACATGATTGTATAAGAATGTTTTAAATGTATGAAGCGGATGTGGCCTAGAAATGCCCACTGCTGGGGAAAACATTTGGTAATATGGAAGCTGTTTTTAGGGGAAGCTTGCCAGCAATTGCTCGGCTCACTGAGGAACCCCTACTAACCCAACATGAAAAACCACCGAATTAAAGTGTATATTTCCATACCCTCCAACACCACAGCAGCAAAATTTGGGACACAATCTTCCAGGATGCCAAATTCCCGCATTTTTCTTGTGAGAGAATGGCAGCCATTTTGGACGCCATGATCTCTTCCGATTTCTCTCCGTGATTCCCCCACAAAAAGCACTTTGGGGGGTACGGCACCCAAAAATGCATGGTTTGGGGTGCCAAGCAAGATCACAGCTCCTCAAAGTGTTTTTTTTTTTTTGGGGGGGAGGAAATGGCATGAGATCATGGCATCCAAAATAGCTGCCGTTCTCTCATGAGAAAAAACAGCATGTCCTAGTTTTTCGGGGACACTCGCGAATTATCTATTTCTTTGTTCCTCATGACTCCTTTCTCAGAGTTACTTGCACTCAGTGTAATTGCCCTTTCCTTCTTGAAGTGTGGAAAATTAAAAATGGAAGGGGGGGAAAAGAGCTTTAGATATCCGCAGGCCATCCCCATCTCCCTTCCCCCACTTCTCGAACACACTTAGCTGTTGCTTACTCGAGCTTGACAGATTCAGTTCTTTTAATCTTAGAAATCAATCCCTCCAGCTCTTTAATCTGTTCCCTTTCCTTCCCCCACCCTGCCCCATCCACCGTTTCCTCCTCCTCTCCACATTGAATTTCCTCCAATTTGTTGACATTTTCTTGGTACCAAGATGCCCGCAATTTAACAGAGTGTTGCAGGTGCAGCCTCATAAGGGCCTTTGAGAGACTCGCAGACTCTCGCTGAGGGAGTATTGCGTTCCTGCTCCACCAGCCGACATGGCTCCTCATTCGCTGCCCCCAAATTGCATCGGCTGGCTCCTTTTGGAACGGCCATATTGCCTGTTTGTTCTGTCTGGGTTCCAGGGCTCTGGCGAGTCACGCTGAAGCCCACTTTCCCCTGCTCCTCGCCTAATTATGACAAACATACTGTACATCTCACAAACGCTTGCCCGAGGATGGGCCTGCCAGAAAAGAGAGACAAAAAATAGATATATCCTCCCTAATTTTGGAGAAGTCTTTCTCTCCCACCCACAATTCTCCCTCGCTCTCTTTTATTTTTTTTAAAAAAACAACACAGGGAAATGTGCGAGGAGAAACATGGTTGATTCGCACTGTTCTAATTAGAATTGTTTCTGTCTTGCAAGAGGGATTGGAGGTTATTATTTATGAATACGAGTCAGTTTGGAGGGGGAGAAAAAAAAATTCCAAGCGCCATCTGTTTGTGAGCGAACAGGAAGAATTTCAATGTGCTTCAGACCTCGAAGAGTAATGTTTGTGTAACAGGCTCATAAAATCAATTTCTAATAGTTACAGGTGCCCCCCTAGGAATTTAAATAGTCTGTTAACTAAGTTATTCCATCTGCCGGGGAAGTATATTAAGAGCACGGTGCAGATAGTGGCAAAACTCCTTTGCATCCTAGATACCTATGACAAAGAGCAGAAGACACTGGGCATACAATAATAACCCCACATGCACAAGGCGCATTAAGGCATGCTTAAAGATGTGGAAGCCGCTACTTTCTCTGGTAGCAGGTGCCCCATGCGTAAGCTGTTTATGTCCAGGCAGAAATGTCACCAAGCCACCTGCAAGTGCCCTAAGGAATGCACAGCCACTGCTGAGATAAGGGGAATAAATTTTGTTATTATGCCTGCAACACTTCTCAGTGAACAAGGAAGTATCTTAGGATTCATATCTCCTTTATATCCACACTGAAACCTTATAATGCTGGTTAGAGCTAAACTGAGAGAGAGAGGGAAGAGTGTGAGAGAGACTGGGAACGTGGTAGATTCTTAGAACCATAGAAATGTTGGAAGGGACCCCAAGGGTCATCTAGTCCAGCCCCTGCAATGCAGGAATCTCAGGTAAAGCGGCCATGACAGATGACCACCCAACCTCTTCTTAAAAACCTCCAAGAAGGGAGAGTCCACAACCTTCCAATGGAGACAGCTCCACTGTTGAACAGCTCTTACTGTCAGAAAGTTCCTCTTGATGCTGAGCTGGAAACTCCTTTCTTGAAACTTCACTCCTTTGGTTTGGTCCTACCCTCCAGAGCAGGAGCAAACAAGCTTGCTCCCATCCTCCATGTGACAACCCTTTAGATATTTGAAGATGACTGTCATATTTGAAGAGCCAGTGTGGTGTAGTGATTAAGAGCGGTAGACACATAATCTGGGGAACCGGGTTCGCGTCTCCGCTCCTCCACATGCAGCTGCTGGGTGACCTTGGGCCAGTCACACTTCTCTGAAGTCTGTCAGCCCCACTCACCTCACAGAGTGTTTGTTGTGGGGGAGGAAGGGAAAGGAGAATGTTAGCCGCTTTGAGACTCCTTCGGGTAGTGATAAAGCGGGATATCAAATCCAAACTCTTCTTCTTCTTCTTCATTTCCTCTTTTCCAGGCTAAACATATCCAGTTCCTTCAACCATTCCTCATCAGGCTTGGTTTCCAGACCTTTGATCATCTTGCTCACCCTCCTCTGCACACCTTCCAGCTTGTCAATATCCTTCTTAAATTGTGGCACCTGGAACTGGATACAATATTGCAGGTGTGGTCTGACCGAGGCAGAATAGAGTTTTTTCACTGGAGGTTCTTAAACAGATGGCCATCTGTCATGGTTGATTCTTTAGATGTGATTCCTGCATAGCACAGAGTTTCAACTAGATGACCCTACAATTCTATGGTTCTAGGGACTTGCTACAGCTACCCAGTGGGTTTGATGGCTGGAGAGGGATTTGCAAAAGCACCTTTCCAGCTTCCAACACACCGTCTGTTGGTTGAGTGGGTCCATGCAATGCGGTTCTGTTCTTGTGTGCCCAGCTCCACTCACATTTATCATGACACCATCCTGTCCATTTCTGGCAGTTTCGCCATGGCGTATTAAATTTGGGTGGAAAGTTGAAGACTGGGCATGTGCCAAAGCTGTCTCTACTTCACTCCATGCCCAGCTCTGCACGGGTGGAGACACTTAGTCCCATTGTGCCAACATGGATGAATAGGCTGTTCCTGTAATAGAAGTTCTCCAATTTCATGCTTCCTTCCCGCAGACATCTCTACCCTCTCTTGCAACCCTGTTTATAATTTTTGCAAACACGTAAATGGCAAGTCCTCCCCCCCCTGCAAACCTAAATCAACAAAATAAACAACACAACAAGGATTTAAAACACTGGAGTTCTCTGGGAAAAGAGACTGATGATTAATCACTGCTGGGAATTGTAGCTCAGTGTGGGGTATAAAGGTCTTCTAAAAACTCTCAGTGCCCATAATAAACTACAGTTCCCAGCAGAAGTGCCAACTTGGCTCCTCGACTGTGGGTGCCCGGTGCTGTGGGTGCCATGCAGTGTGCATGGCCCTGACACCGAAATTTGTGGGTGCCTGGCCCCTTCCTGGAGAATTTTGTGGGTGCTGGGGCACCCAAGGCCCCAGGGAGTTTGCACTTACGGTTCCCCGGATTCTTCGAATGTGGTGCTGATAATGCCACGGACACAGGTTTGATCCCCACCTGGAATAGCTGCATATTCCTGCATTGCCCGCGCGCAGGGGGGGTTGGACTAGATGACCCTCAGGGTCCCTTCCAACTCTAGAATTCTATGATTTTAAAGCTATGACTGTTATAAGTGCTATGATCCTGTTGTCAAGGTATAGTGCGAATTGGGTCTAGATTAGCTGGAGGGCGGTGGCAGAAATTCATCGCTGAAAATGGGCAGGGAGGGGAGAGACTTGTGGAAGTTGACTGCGCTATATGGTCCCACTAGGGGGCGCCGTTGCAAAATGCTGCTCCATCAGCACCACCGGCACCTGCATGCCCTCATTTCCTGTCACCCATTGGTAGCGCAAACACCAGCCACTAGTGTGCATGCAAACAAACATCTGTCTGTCCAAATGCGACCGCTTAGCTGACTTGTTGGGTTTTTTCCAGCGGATGTGCTTAGGGGAATAATCTTGGCAGGGTTGATAAATGACGAGCAGGGAGTGTGGAAAGAGATCGGAAAAACAGGTGCAAGGAGGGGGCGGGGGTCTCCTGACAATCAGGTTGGCCTGCGGTCACACTTGACCTTTTTTGCCCGGCTGGGGAGAGAAACGCTCGCGATAATTCAGGGCTTCTTTGGGAATCCTGCCTTTCGGAGCTGAATTTTCTCTTTCTTTCCCATCATCCAGGCCTTAACTTGTACCATGCTCGCTAGAAATGTTGGCGGGTAGGGAGTTATAAGACCCCCCAGGCCAAGGAGATAAGGAACGATGCAACCCTACCTTAGAGTGCAAAATCCCAGGCAAAAGTAAAATAAAATAAAACATCTCAGTACAACCATCTGTAGCCATGCTAATATTGGGTGGGGTTTCGTGGTTGGGTTTGGTTTTGATATTTTGCAATGCGCCGGCCATGCACTTTTGGCAGACGGATAATCACACAGGGAAGAATGATGCAAAGGAACCGCCGGAACAGAAACAGCTGAAGGACTGCTCTTGTGGAATTCAGGGAAAGTGGGAGGCCTGGCCTTTTGTGTGTTCAGACCCAGAGACCTCCCCCCTAAATAAACACACATTTGACTCAAATTTTAGTTTTGGTTTTTGGCAGAATTTAGGCAACAGCTTTATTGATTACAGAAAGTGAGTGGTTGCATAGGCTCTGGTTCGACTAGCTCCCTGCACCCTTGCAGGCAGCGCTGACACAGAGCTCTATCATAGGTCAGCCAAGGGTGAACACCTGAGGTAGGTGGAAAGCCCAGGAACAGACTATGTCCACTCCCCAGATGCTCCCCTGGACTCAGGCACGGGCACAACCCCCTCTCAGGGGTTGACCAAACCAAGTTGAGTCCCTGGATTCTATCAGGTGTTCCGATGCACGAGCCGAAAGAGGAAGCTCTGGGTCACATGCATAGGTATATATTTAGGTCCCTCGGTCTGTTTAGACAGCTCCCATTGGCCAGATTAAACTCAGCAACGAGGGACCTACAAATCGGGTGTTGTGGCTGACCAATATACCCACCCACAACCAGGAGGTCAGTCTCCAGGTCTCACCATAACATGTGCGCTCTTTTAAGGAGGACACACTCTCTTACTCTTCCTAGGATTAAATGGCAAATACAAGGCAGAGATTTTGTGTTTATCTACAGAAGTTAGCTCCACGATGCTAGGAGAGGTGTTTCTGTATGACGGGCGAAGGAGGCCTTCCAGAGTTGAGTTCATTGAATCCCTTCTCTTCCAGTTCCCGGTCAAGAGGTACAGAGTCCTTGAATTCGTCCTGGCCCCTGTGTAGTTATTTGTGGGCCTTCTCCCCCTCTTTTTTATGACTCTGTTGTTCCAGTAATTACCGACAGCCTTGATCCAACTATTTACGCTTTGTGAGAACATCAACACGCCATCTCTTTCGTTTGCTTTTGTTTTGCTGTGTCCTAGTTTTGGAGCTCAGATCTGGGAATAATACCCTGAGCTCCTCCAAGAATATTTGCTTCCCTTTTGTTCCTGAGGCAGTGTCTCAAATAAGCTGGAGATTTGGAGTCGCACTTGGGGTTTGTGTGTGTTCGTGGGAGACGGACCGGCTCTTGGCTTTTGTTTAGTTTAGGTTTTTTTTATTTATTTTTAGTTTAGGTTTTTTTTATTTATTTTTATTGTACTGCCTTCCCACTCAGAATTCTTGTTCATCTCTGCTTCTGGCAAAGGGCTAAGAGGATGCTGGCAATCCATATAAAGAATGGATCGCTCAGGCTTCCACGCTGCCAAATTTTCCTTTCTTGTGAATGTCCTGATGCGTATCAAAGAGTTGGGGAGCAATTGATGGATTGCGCTTGTCTCTGGCCCTTCTGGCATCGCAGCATGGATGTGGCAGGAAGCGAGATGACGTTGCATCTCTAAAATCAGGAATGACACGGGGCACGATAACCTAGTGTTGACACTGCTCACAGTCGGCGCAGACCCAATTCAGATAGTGCTGGAGTGATGTTTATTTCTACTCCTCCGCTCCTAGGCTCCTCTAAAGACATTTGACTAATGGAAACGTGGGCTGGTGTATGGTGTCAGACCCAGGGATGAACAGATTCTCCCTCCTTCTGAGGTTGTTCTGTGTTGCACTCTTGAGTTCCATTTTCGGCAGGAGATTTCTAAAATGAATTCCTGAGCAGCTTTCAGTTTCGTGTTTGTTACAAAGCAACGGAAACAAGCGAAGGCTCTATAGACTCATTGAATTGTAGAGTTGGAAGGGACCACAACCTCTATAAAGAAGCATTTGACTGTTTCTCTGGCACCGAGAAAACACATGCCCAGGTCTTGTGGGAGGTGACTTTTTCAATCACACCTAGAACATGTTTTCGCTAATGAGATATTTGAAGTAATGTGGGAGTGTTCTTTCTAAAATGAAATGTCTGGGTGAAGCCATCATTTAGGAGGTAGAAGGAGAGCACAACTTTAGGACATTTTCCAGAGCAGGAGTGATGACATCAAAAGTTGGAGAGTGCCGTTCGGTTTGTGAAATGAATGTGGTGATAAGGAGGCTTTCAAGTTTGTTTGCAAAATATTGGCATAGAGAAAGACAGAGAATAATGAGGCAGAGGCTAATTCCTCCCTTTTCTTTGATGGGGTTCTTACTTCACACTAGTACAATAAAAATTATACCACTTTGTGAAACTCCTTGTGTTTCTAATTAAAAGCAAATGGCTGCATTTCAGCTGGATGAAGATCTTTTGTTAAAGCTCAGCGTGTTTTACAAGCTGAACCTCTGCAGTCAGAATTAAGCACCACATGTGATGTCCTGCTGTTATGCATTCTGTCTATCTATCTATCATGGGCTTAGACAGCTGCCTCCTTGCATCGTTACAGAGGTTGCCAGGTTGAATACCCCTCTATCACTAACCAGAGGTCTCCATCTGTGAAATGTGAACTGAAATTGGTGGTTCCTGCCGTGGTGAAAACTCAACGGATCCCAAAAAGAAATCTCTCTGGGACAGTTCCCCCACCCCGACAGCAGCTGTGCTGGCCTGCTGCACATTGCTGCAGTTAAGAATTGCAATGACACACCATGCACTCCACGAATCCTGCAAGCAACGCAACCCCCTTTTTCAGAAGAAGCCTGAGCACCAATGTGCCTGGCATGCACATGCTCACATGTGCGAACCGGAAGGATCTCCCAGCATGTGGCATGCAGCTCGAAAGCAAAGACATGTGGAGTCGCTCGGGGGTTTCCATTTCCTTGTTTTGACATTGGGGTAGAGCTCCGTCTGCCGGCACACACATCTGTTTCTCCTTCCTTGCCATGTCCGCAGGCATTGGGGCCACATGAAGAGGACGGCGGAGCCCCCAGAGGGCGGGCGGCAGGCATTGCTAATCGCAGGCCCACAGGCCGCCGCGGCTGCTGCTCCTGCGGCTGCTCCGGAGGGCGCCCTGCGTCCAGCTGGCCTTGCCATAACAAGCGCAGGGATCCATTTTGAGGCAGGCGCCCGAGCTGGCAGGAAGCCTCACCTCTAACGACACTCTGCTCCTCAGGTTTCACTTCAAAGCCTCCTTGCAGCCGCTCCAGCCCTTGGAGTCAGGGGGGAGAGAGAGAGAGAGAGAGAGACAGAGAGAGAGAGAGAGAGAGAGAGAGAGAGAGAGAGAGAGAGACTGTGACTTCATGAGAAAGGGGGGAATGGAGCAGGAGAAGAATCCACCGTTTACCTTTCCCCTGAGGAACTTGTAATGCCAGCAGAAACGAGAATGTGCAGAAATACAACAAATCTGTGTTGTAGCACCAACTTTCTAGAACTCCCCTCTTCTTCTTCTTCTTCTTCTTCTTCTTCTTCTTCTTCTTCTTCTTCTTCTTCTTTATATCCCACCTTTCCTTGCAAGGAGCTCAGGGTAGCATACAGTGGTACCTCGGGTTAAGAACTTAATTCGTTCTGGAGGTCCGTTCTTAACCTGAAACTGTTCTTAACCTGAGGTACCACTTTAGCTAATGAGGCCTCCCGCTGCCACCGCACTACAATTTCTGTTCTCATCCTGAAGCAAAGTTCTTAACCCGAGGTATTATTTCTGGGTCAGTGGAGTCTGTAACCTGAAGCGTCTGTAACCTGAAGCGTCTGTAACCCGAGGTACCGCTGTACTTCTTCCTTCCCCTCCGTGTTTAATCCCCACAACAACACTGTGAGGTACAGCAGGCTGAGAGGCAATGGTTGGCCCCAGGTCACCCTGTGAACTTCATGGCTGAGTGGGGATTTGAACCCTGGCCTCCTAAGTGCTAACCACCACAACAGGGGTCGGCAAGGTTTACCTCTCCTGGGCCGGTTCACTCCAGCAGAGATCCTTCCATGGGCCGGATTGTGCATGCGGGTGAGTGCACATGTCTGCGATTTCCGGTGTCTGCATCTGCGCAGATGCAATTTCCGGTGCCGTGGAAGCGAGTCCCTGCACCGTGCTGCGCCAGCTTAGCGCAGTGTGTGGGGACTCACTGAGTGGGCGGATCGGTTTGAGGATGGCTCGTGGGCCGGTTAAACGCCCCCTGCACTACACCATACTGGCTCTCTGCTTTCATTGCATTGTTTTGAACACCTGCTGAAAACCTTTTTCATTTTCAGACATATACCGTGTTTTTTGCTCTATAAGACGCACCAGACCACAAGACGCACATAGTTTTTGGAGGAGAAAAACAAGAAAAAAAATATTCTGAATCTCAGAAGCCGGAACAGCAAGAGGGTGAAAGCAACAATCCCTCTTGCTGTTCTGGCTTCTGTGATAGCTGCGCAGCCTGCATTCACTCCATAAGATGCACACACATTTCCCCTTACTTTTTAGGAGGGAAAAAAGTGAGTCTTATAGAGCAAAAAATATGGTAATTTTATTGTGCGTATTTGTTTTTGAAACAATTGATTTTAACCTTTATTTGGATCAAACTATTATATTTGCTTGACTTTATGGGCATTTTCTTATGAATATTTGGTGTTGCTTTAAAAAACAACAACACTCAGGTTCCACCACCCCCCTTTTCTAAAAAAAAGAGAAAGCATTATATTAGTTTTGATGATTAATAAATAAGCATTGTCAAAATTGTATGCTTGCATTTTGAGATGAAGATCTCTGGGAGCAACACTGACGTCTGGGAATTCAATCGAGCAACTCAAAACCGATGTGAGTTTACTCAGAAGTAAGTCGTATGGTGTTCACCTGGGCATATTCCAGTAGCGAAGCCTTATAAAATTAGACTGCCACACCAGCTTGAATATTGCTTTTATCAGTATTTCGAGTCGTATTATTTCAGAATGTAACAAACAACAACAAGAGAACAGCTCAAACGCTCCTACAGCTGTACTTCCTGTGAATATTTCCTGGTGTTTAAGAGAAATACGATACGAGTTTCAAGAGCGAAGGGGTTTTTTCTTTTGGATGAAATTCAAGTCTTGTCATAACAGTTGGAATGAGATTCTTCCCCTTTCCCAAACACATTTCAAAGCCTGCAAACTATCTCAAAATGAAACATTCCCCGATAACTTGAAATTGAAACATTAAAAGCACACGCACACCCGAAAATGCACGGAGGATCTTGGTGCCGAATAAGAAAATCCACTGACTGAATGCTGAGGTGAGGACTGTAATTCTAGAAACACCAATTGCTTTATGATCTTAGCTGGAGGTCGTAACAGACAATCAGTGAAATCTGCAACCATAAACAATACATGGGAGATTACGAATGCATGTTAAAAAAAAAAAAAAAAACAGCATAATGGACTACAGTGCAGGGATTAACAAACTTCCCTCTAAGTTCTGCAGCTGCTACTGGGAGCTAGGCAGCCACATGCGCTCCTGTCTTCTCCTGTCAGCACAGCAAAAGCTCAGGTTTAATAAGAAGCAAGAGGGACCAGCAACAAATTGTTCCGTGTATCCTTGGGGCTTTGGGTGGGTGTTCGGAATCCTGGGAGGGCGACGCTCCATTTATTTAGGCCAACAGGGAAGCCTCCACGACATGCTCCTTAACAGGAGTGTTCTTGCGGAGCGTTTATTGGTTTCTTTTATTGATTTCATAAAATTTGGATGCCGCTCGGTTGCTGAAAAACCTTATACAGTGGTACTTAATTCGTTCTGGTGGTCCGTTCTTAACCTGAAACTGTTCTTAACCTGAAGCACCACTTTGGCTAATGGGGCCTCCTGCTGCCGCCACGCCGCTGGGGCATGATTTCTGTTCTCATCCTGAAGCAAAGTTCTTAACCTGAAGCACTATTTCTGGGTTAGCGCAGTCTGTAACCTGAAGCGTATGTAACCCGAGGTACCACTGCAGCAGTTTGCAAAACAGAAAACAAACAAACAAAAAAGGAAATAGCTGCTAATGAAAATTAGCAATCGTTTAAGACACACAGGAAGTTAAAATAAGAAAGCTCACATCGACTTTAGAAAGCTCTGGGGGGGGAGGCTTGCCTAAACCCAAAATGTATTTTAGCAGCTTCCGAGAAGAGCACAGTGAAGGCACCTTCAGAATCTCAAGAGGCAGGGAGTTCCATAGTTTAGGGGCTGCCAGACTTTGAGTTCTTACAGATCTGGAACGGGTATTATGTGGCACTTGTAGTCGTGCCAGTTCCACCAGTCAAAGGGGTTCAGTGAGTGGGTGTGGGGTCAGGCAATCTCGTGGGTAACCTGGTCCCAAGTTGTACCAGCCTGCTAGCCAGCCAGGACTTCCTTTTGGATGTTATAAGCTGTTACTGCAGGGATAGGGAAATGCCTTTAGTGTGAGGGCCACATTCCTGCATGGGAAACCTTTCAGGGGCCACATATCAGCATTGGACATTGCCGGGGGGGGGGAATTGGGTGGAACAACAGATGTGCTCTTTGCCTCTGTACAGTAGATGATATTCGAGAATCCAGATGTTTCTACACATACCCAGCTCTCAATTCAGGCAAACGAAACAGCTGAAGGACTCACTCTGGCCAGGCAAAAGCACCTAAGGAGAGAGGCATGAAGGGATGCATTTTGCCCCCTGGGCCTGAGGTCCCCCACTTCTGAGGGAGGGGCTCAAACAGGCTCTTAACCCCTTGCTTTTTCATTTTTATTTTCTGGAGAAAAAGAAGAAGAAGAGGAGGAGGAGGAGGAGGAGGAGTTTGGATTTGTTATCCCGCTTTATCACTACCCTAAGGAGTTTCAAAGAGGCTACCAATCTCCTTTTCCCTTCCTGCCCCACAACAAACACTCTGTGAGGTGAGTGGGGCTGAGAGACTTCAGAGAAGTGTGACTGGCGCAAGGTCACCCAGCAGCTGCATGTGGAGGAGCAGGGAATCGAACCCAGTTCACCAGATTACAAGTCCACCGCTCTTAACCACTACACCACACTGGCTCTGGAGAGGACTTAGTGTTCCATGAAGCCTGGAAACCACTGAGCTTTGGGTTTTTAAGGGATGGGGCTGCTCAGAGAGAGAGAGAGAGAGAGAGAGAGAGAGAGAACTTTCTGTTATGGGGTGGGATATATATGTTTGGGAGAACTTCAGCATCCCTCAGGTTCCACCCAAGTATGCTGATGCAGTTGTTTTGTTCTGCAGGGGGCACATTTTGACCCCAGTCCTGTCAGCACTGAGTTTGGTATTAGCGGGTTGGATAGAGAAAAAAAGCCACTCTTAAAAAGAGCTCTCCCAGATCAATGGACAGGCTGGACAGAATCCCTTCCCTAGCACCCAGTCGCAACACTTACAGTATGAATGTTTTTCAGGCCAAAGTCTCCACCACAATTATACAGTGGTACCTCAGGTTACAAACGCTTCAGGTTACAGACTCCGCGAACCCAGAAATAGTACCTCGGGCATAGCTGTCAACGTTTCCCCCTTTTTAAGGGAAATTCCCTTATTCCGAATAGGATTCCTCGCAAGAAAAGGGAAAAGTTGACAGCTATGACCTCAGGTTAAGAACTTTACTTCAGGATGAGAACAGAAAACGTGCAGCTGCGGCGCGGCAGCAGCGGAAGGCCCCATTAGCTAAAGTGGTACCTCAGGTTAAGAACAGTTTCAGGTTAAGAACGGACCTCCGGAACGAATTAAGTTCTTAACCCGAGGTACCACTGTAACCGAAAGCGGAGATTCTGAGCTCAGAAAGGGGTGCTTTCATGCAACCGGGAGCGAAGGGGCTCTGAGCTCTCCTTGTTTCAGTCGCAGCCACATAACAGCCGGTTTCCAAAGTCAAACGCATGCCTGCACTTTCTCCCGCTGAGGATGTGGTGGAGACTGTGAAATGGGAAAGGATGAAACAAATTTTGGGCTGGAGTGGGGGGCAAAATACCGCTTTTGCAGATGAAAAAAATATTCACTCCTGCTGTGGAAAAAGTAGAGAGAGCCAGGGTTATGCCCCCCCCCCCACATTTCATGATCTGGCTTGTGTGCTGTGTTCAGACTGTTGGACTATCTAGCCCATGGGTAGGTAAACTAAGGCCCGGGGGCTGGATGCGGCCCAATTGCCTTCTCAATCCGGCTTGCGGACGGTCCGGGAATCAGTGCGTTTTTACATGCATAGAATGTGTCCTTTTATTTAAAATGCATCTCTGGGTTATTTGTGGGGCATAGGAATTTGTTCATATATTTTTTTCAAAATATAGTCCACCCCCCCACAAGGTCTGAGGAACAGTGGGCCGTACCCTGCTGGGAAAGTTTGCTGACCCCTGAGATTCTATCCCAAAATTGTCTGCTCTGACTGGTTCTCCTAAGTCTCAGGCAGAGAATTAAATTCCTTAACACTAGGCCCAGGGCTGGCCCATCCCATTTCCCTGCCTGAGCTGAAACAGAAAGGTGCTTGCTACCTGTTGCTCCTTTTCCATCCCAGCCTGGTGTTATGTACTGAAGTTCTCACCCTGGGCCAGCAGGGGGATACTGTAGATAGTTATGCAAATAAGGGATCGAAAGTGACATTCAGTGATTGGATAGTTTTAGAAAATTGTTACTGTTACGTGGTACTGGAGCTCTATATAAGCAGGCTGACTGAACCCTTCAGTTCAGTTCTGTTCTGGCCTCTGAATAAACAAGAGCTGTTTGAAGAATCGCTGTGTCGTCTGATATGTTTACCCACAACTTAACACCTGGCTTACAGGGTTGTTGTGAAGAAGGTAAAGAACTTCACAACTCACCCTGAGCTCCTTGGAGGGGCTGAAGTGTGGGATGTAAATGTAATTCCTCAACAAGTAGGGATGTCGAAGATCAAACTTACTACCTCAGACAAGTGCTCTGCGATTGAAAATCAGGCGGCATCTAAGGTCCTGGCAGTGATGGTGTCATTGGTTGGAGGGCAGTTTTCATTGGCTTCGATTCCCTTTGACAATTGCTTCTTTATTTCAAATCTTGTTTTATAAATGTCACTTCACACACAAATGTACGGTACTTCGGACTTCAGCAGAGGCGTGATTAGTAAAGTGCAGGAAGTCTTTCTACAGTGGTACCTCGGGTTACATACGCTTCAGGTTACATACGCTTCAGGTTACACACTCCACTAAGCCAGAAATAGTGCTTCAGGTTAAGAACTTTGCTTCAGGGTGAGAACAGAAATCGGGCTCCAGCGGCGCGGCAGCAGCAGGAGGCACCATTAGCTAAAGTGGTGCTTCAGGTTAAGAACAGTTTCAGGTTAAGTACGGACCTCCGGAATGAATTAAGTATTTAACCCGAGGTACCACTGTACATAGGTAAATAGATGTTGCATCGCCACATATCAGCTTCAACTGGTCTTTCTGTCCACCATAGGAACATAGGAAGCTGCCTTAGATCAAATCAGATCATTGGTCTATCTAGCTGTATATTGTCCTCACTGACTGCCAGCAGCTCTCCAGGGTTTCAGACATTCCCAACTTTACCTGGAGATGCCTGGTAAAGGGATCGAACCTGGAACCTTCTGCATGCAAAGCCACCACTGAGCTTTGTCCCTTCCCCATCCCTGCATATGCCATCTCCCTCTGCTCCTGCTGTCACCCAAATTGCAGCAGCAACATGCAAATTGATGCTGATGTCTGCATGGGTAGAATTATATATTTTTTCTTTATAGAAGCAAAAAAAAAAGGGGGGGTGTTGTGGGAGAATCTGGAGCGTTGCCAAGGCATGCTCAGTGTTGTCAAATATTTTGGCAAGCATTGCTTCTAATTTGGTCTAAAACATCTTTACTATGAAGGAAAGCAGCAGCAGGCTAGGCAACAAGCTTGGCTTCGTACACAGGAGGGAAGAAATCTGTTCCTCAAGGCATCCGAATAATACTTGAAGCCCAGAGCTGGGCATGCTCTGTGCAGTGGGAGAGGAGGCCCCCACCCTAGGCTCGCCATGCTGTGCCTGGCCTGCACTTAAAAAAAAAAAGTGTTAAAATAATTTTATTAATATTATTTTATTATACTTTTTGTAGCCAAGACCAGTGTACATCAAACGAGCTTGCTTGTCAAGAAAGGAAAAAAAGAAGCGTGCGAAGCAGAAAGAGAAAAGGAAATGAAAAGTTGGGGGGGGGGAAATAACTCTAAAGTACGGTGAATAGACTAAAATAGACTAAAAGAAAAAAAAATAAGCATTCAAAAAATGTAACAACATTCTATTTTACATTTTAAAAAATTATATTAAAAATGTAAAAGCAATAAATTTGTTTTCTTGATTATTATGTGCTCAGTTTCTCTAATCCAGTGCTTTTTTATGGGGGTATGCAGGGGTACGCATACCCCTAAACATTTTGTGAATCTAAGTTCACAAAAAGCACAGCTCTAATCTAGTCCAGCATACTGTTCTCACAGTGGCCCCCCGAAAGACTCCTGTGGGAAACCTGCAAGCAGGAAACGAGCGCATCAGCACTCTGTCCTCTGGCGATTCCCAGCAACCAGAATTGAGAGGCACAACTCCTCTGACAGTGGAAGTGGAATAGAGTCAATGTGGTTAGTAGCCACTGATGGAGATGATGATAATAATAATAATAATAATAATAATAATAATAATAATAATAATAATTTATTTATACCCCACCTATATGGCTTTCCACAAAATATTAAAATACAGTAGTCTGTTAAACATTAAAAGCTTCCCTAAACAGGGCTGCCTTCAGATGTCTTCTAAAAGTCTGGTAGTTGTTTCTCTCTTTGACATCTGGTGGGAGGGTGTTCCACAGGGCGGGCGCCACTATCAAGAAAGCCCTCCGCTTCGTTCCCTGTAACTTGGCTTCTCGCAGTGAGGGAACCACCAGAAGGCCCTCAGCGCTGGATCTCAGTGTCCGGGCAGAACGATGGGGGTGGAGACGCTCCTTCAGGTATACAGGACTGAGGCCGTTTAGGGCTTTAAAGGTCAGCACCAACACTTTGAATTGCACTTGGAAACGTACTGGGAGCCAGTGCAGGTCTTTCAAGACTGGTGTTATGTGGTCTCGGCGGCTGGTCCCAGTCTCCTCTGTGACTCCCAGTTATCCTCTGTGAGCTCGACCAATCGTCTTTCAGAGCCATCCAAGTCGACCATCACTTCCATAGTTTAACTAGACGCTGCATAAAGAAGTTCTTTCTTTTATGTGTCCCAAATCTTCAAACGCTCAGCTTTGCCAGTGTCCCCTCAGTAACCAGTGGCGATGCTTGGCATTGGGCAGTCAGCTAAGCAACTGAGTCGCCACGCCATCCGCTGCTGTGCATGCTCTCTTGAAAAGAAATTTCAAGTAAGATTGCAAGGCTTCTCCGTCTCCCCAACCTTCCGAAGGACCACCCTGCCTTCCGACAGCCCAGAGCTGCTGTCCACGAGTAATTCTTCAATTTGTGTTTGAAGAACTATGAAACAAGATGCAGGTCTGGAGATCTTGTCAATCATTGTCTGTATTTCTTTTCCCTCTTCTTTTTTTTGAGAGCTTCACTGCTGCTTATAAAGTGCCACAGGTTGTATTCTGTACACATTCTGTACACTTGTATTCTGTACACATCTTGCACATCTTCACAGGTTTATGTTTCAATAATCCCTTCTTTTTTATTGTTACTTGGGCTCCTGTGTCTTTATACTTATGTATGGGAACTGCCTGTTGTCTTTGTCCATGGAGTTTTCTTGGCAGGGATACTGGAGTGGCTTGCCGGTTCCTGCTTCAGGTGGATCACGTTTGGTCAAAACTCTCCACTACGACCTGTCCATCTTGGGTGGCCCTGCACGGCATAGCTCATAGCTTCTCAGAGTTATTCAAGCCCCTTCGCCATGGCAAGGCAGTGATCCATGAAGGGGTCCCAAGCCAGAATTAAGATTGCCGGAAGAAATATCAACAACCTCAGATATGCAGATGACACGGCCTTGATGGCAGAAAGTGAGGAGGAATTAAAGAACCTTTTAATGAGGGTGAAAGAGGAGAGCGCAAAATATGGTCTGAAGCTCAACATCAAAAATATGAAGATCATGGCCACTGGGCCCATCACCTCCTGACAAATAGAAGGAGAAGAAATGGAGGCAGTGAGAGATTTTACTTTCTTGGGCTCCATGATCTCTGCAGATGGTGACAGCAGCCACGAAATTAAAAGACACCTTCTTGGGAGAAAAGCAATGACAAACCTGGACAGCATCTTAAAAAGCAGAGACATCACCTTGCGAACAAAGGTCTGTATAGTTAAAGCTATGGTTTTCCCAGTAGTGATGTATGGAAGTGAGAGCTGGACCATAAAGAAGGCTGATCGCTGAAGAATTGATGCTTTTGAATTATGGTGCTGGAGGAGACTCTTGAGAGTCCCATGGACTGCAAGAAGATCAAACCTATCCATTCTGAAGGAAATCAGCCCTGAGTGCTCACTAGAAGGACAGATCCTGAAGCTGAGGCTCCAATACTTTGGCCACCTCATGAGAAGAGAAGACTCCCTGGAAAAGACCCTGATGTTGGGAAAGATTGAGGGTACAAGGAGAAGGGGACGACAGAGGATGAGATGACTGGACAGTATTCTAGAAGCTGCCAGCATGATTTTGACCAAATTGCGGGAGGCAGTGGAAGACAGAAGTGCCTGGCGTGCTCTGGTCCATGGGGTCATAAAGAGTCGGACACGACTAAACAACTAAACAACAAAACAAGAACATGGGGACTGCCCCTCTCTTTAATGCAGTGTTTCCCAAACTGGTATTTCCAGCTGTTTTCGGACTACAGTTCCCATCACCCCTGACCACTGGTCCTGCTAGCTAGGGTTGATGGGAGTTGTAGTCCAAAAAATAGCTGGAGACCCAAGTTTGGGAAACCCTGCTCTAATGAAGCATTGGTCCATCTAGCTGCGTATTGTCTGCACTGACTGGCAGAAGCTCTCCAGGGTTTCCCAGCTCTGCCTGGAGATGCCAGGGATTGAACTTGAGACCTTTTGAACACAGAGCAGATGCCCTACCACTGAGCCACAAGCCTTCCCCAAAGTGATCACTGAGTCGAGGAGTTCCTTTCTCCTCTGCTCAGTCTCTTTGCCACTATACTAGCACAATCCTTATCAAGCAAGCAAGCCCTCAATTGCCCAAGTGGGAAAAGCAACATTAGGACGCAGTATGTTTCCCATACATTTTTTTAATAAGAGCTTTGTTTAATGTGCTTTTTAAGCAGCCGGAAACGAGGGCAACCGGCGTCAGAAACCGCACCGCTCCGCCGCATGGTGGGAAACTGGTAGCCGCCAATTCCACCATGTGCTGTAACAAGACGTTACGTGTCAGCGTATAAATCACGGTCCCAACCAGGAAAACTGAGTCTGGATCTGTCGTCTCCTAAGGCAGATATATATCCTTCCCTTTGTAAAGGAATTAAAGGAAACTAATCTGATGAAGTGCTAGGAGAGACTTGCCCAAGGTCGTGCGCAGTGAGACGGCAGCCAAACGCGGCAACAAAACCCAAGATTTCCTGCCTTCCTCGGTCCTGTGCCTTCCCCACGCATCCATCTCCCCGAACCCTCGGCGTCCTGGGGATAGCTGATCGTTCCGCACAGATGCGGGGATACGGCTTTTGAAATGCTGCATCTGGGAGTTATTTAACACAGAAGCCTGCAAGCGATAAAAACAAGAAAACCCAAACTTTTCCAGGGACAACATTCCTTGGGAGAGGGAGAGACCGCCGAGATGCTGGAGGGGGAGCCGGGAAGGAACGGCTGGGTGGAATGCAGAACTAAAAAGGTAGCCGTCTTCCTTCATCGGGTGTCACACCAAATGCAGAGGGACAGGGGTGCGTCCAGTTTTACGGTCTTCCTTTCCCATAGCAAATTGTGATTGATGAACTGAAGCAGGGCTCGGTGCCTAGGGAGCTGTTGGTCAGGTGGTCCTGCTTAGCGGTGGGGAGCGAGGCTAAGTGGCTGTTGGGAACTGCAGGGATCTGTGGGCAGCTGCCCCATGTGGTCTGCCACTGAACTGTCAAGTAATCCCCGGGCCTACACCAGGCGCAGGCAATGTAGCTCCCTCCAGATGCTGTTCTACTTCATCTCTCAGCAGTCCCAGCTGGTATCACCAATAACCACGGATAATGGGAGTTGTAGTCTAACAACTCCACCAAATAAACGTAAGAAGAGCCTGCTGGGTCAGGCCAGTGACTCGTCTGGTCCAGCGTCTTGTTCTGGCCAACCAGATCCTCATGGCAAAACCCACAAGCAAGACTGGAACACCAGAACCCTCTCCTCTCTTGCAGTTTCCAGAACTGGTATTCAGAAGCATTTATGCCCAGTCTTGTAATCTGGTGAACCGGGTTCGCTTCCCCGCTCCTCCACATGCAGCTGCTGAGTGACCTTGGGCCAGTCACACTTCTCTGAAGTCTCTCAGCCCCACTCACCTCACAGAGTGTTTGTTGTGAGGAAGGGAAAGGAGAATGTTAGCCTCTTTGAGACTCCTTCAGGTAGTGATAAAGCGGGATGTCAAATCCAAACTCTTCTTCTCCTCTTCTTCTTCCAAACATCATGCCTGGTACCCATCAGTAGCCCTCTCTTCCATGAATGTGTCTAATCCTTTCTTTCTCTTTCTCTCCCCCCCCCCCTTTAGCTGCTTTTATGAAAGGATGTTCATATTTCACAATGATACATACAACATCTCTGTTTTCAATTCATAGTGTCCTTTCTACAGGTCAGTTACATTCGGTGTGAGAAACTGCTGTCACAGGTATTGTGAGAGGTTGGGGGGGTGTAGAAAAGGGAGGTAGTGATTTTTCCATTCTTTTGCTTAGTGTACGTGCAGAGTTTTTTTGTCAGGGTTGCGAGGATGGGTTCTTTATTATCTGTTTGTTTTTTGTTTGCGGAGTGAGAGTTGGAAGCGTCATAACTAGATGCTGGAGAGACCTGTCAGGAGCATAGCTGTCAACTTTTCCCTTTTCCTGCGAAGAATCCTATTCGGAATAAGGGAATTTCCCTTAAAAAAAGGGAAACGTTGACAGCTATGGTCAGGAGTGAACATGGACCACTGGTACCAAACCGTATGGGGAAAAGCCCTTCTAGAAAAGCTAACCAACAGATCAAAACTAACACGGGGACAAAGAGAAGAGGATGCCTTCTCCCTGGTATGGCTCACCTTTATTATATACACAGCCCAACAAGATGACAACATAACACCCCCCCAACAGCGTACAAATTGATATGGCCTAATCCTTTCTTAACTGGGGGACGCGGGTAGCACTGTGGGTTAGACCACAGAGTCTAGGACTTGCCGATCAGAAGGTTGGCGGTTCGAATCCCCGTGACGGGGTGAGCTCCCGTTGCGCGGTCCCTGCTCTTGCCAACCTAGCAGTTCGGAAGCGCGTCAAAATGCAAGTAGATAAATAGGTACCACTCTGGTGGGAAGGTAAACGGTGTTTCCGTGCACTGCTCTGGTTCACCAGAAGCGGCTTAGTCATGCTGGCCGCATGACCCAGAAGCTGTACGCTGGCTCCCTCGGCCAATAGAGTGAGATGAGCGCCGCAACCCCAGAGTCAGCCACGACTGGACCTAATGGTCAGGGGTCCCTTTACCTTTACTTACTCCTTTCTTAAAGCCATTTAAGGCAATTGTGTTGGCTATCCCTACCCTAGACTGAATCTGCCTTCCCAGGCTGGCTATTGATCCTTCTGGACATCAAGAAATATATGTATATTTTAGGCACACTTCCATGTAACAGCCAAATGTTTGTATGCATCACAAGATCCAGAGGAGCACACATTTCGAAAGATAGTCATGCTTCATTTCACATGTCGTTTTTGGAAGCGTGAAGTAATCAGTCGTGTGTTAAAATGCAAACAGAGACAAACGTTTGAACCTTCCATGATTCTGCAGCAGCTAGCTCAGATTGCTTCCCATCTCATTCTGGATTCCGGGAAGTGGACTTGACATTGACCTCGTTATCACTCCCTCAAATACAGGGGTTCCCAAACTTATTTTCCCACAGACCACTTGACAATTGCCCAGGGCCTCGGTGGACCACTTAATGATTTTTCTGCCTGTCGTAGCATCAGTAACGGGCTGCGCTAGCTGCTGTAAGATTCTTAATTGCATTCTTAATGGCTTCTATTGTTTCTTATAATGTATTTTATTGTATTGGAATTTGAATTGCATAGAATTCAAACTGAAGGGGGGGGGTTCTTTACACCCGGGCTGTGGGCCACCAGAATGAAGTTTGTGGACCACCATTTGAGACCCCCTGCTCTAATAGCAAAGTTGTGGGGTGAGAGTGCCCCCTGGACCACTGAGAAACAAGGATGAGCTATCAGCATGCTTGGGCAGACCCCAAGGTTTTCAGAAATACGAGAAACCTTTTGAAAAGCAACTAAGGGGTGCAATCACCCACTAGTAGCCACAGAAGGTTGAATGCTAGAGAAACACCTCCCGCCTTGACAAACGGTGGTCATGGGGAGAGACGGTTGGGAAATTTCCATTCCACCTTAAGGAGCAGACATGGAACTGTTGTGTGTCACATGTCTGTTTACATTCCAGCACGGCTTGCTGGGAACTTCTGTTATGTGTATAGCTTTTGCTTTTCTCTGTCTCTCTGAGAAGACAAGGAGAGAGGCGACATGTTTCTTTGTCCTGATTTATGATTAATAAATCCGCAGTTGTAGTATGCTTCCCCAAGCCTCACGCCTATTCTGTGTGCCCAGTTCGCTCTGCTGATATAGTGTGCCCTGGTTTTGAAGCCTGGGTCGCTGATTTACGTTGGAGCAGAGGCTGATGGGTCTTCACAGTGGGACAGCTGGAAGGAGACGACCCAGCTGGGGCTAGCCAGCTGGCCTTGCAACCCTCTGCATGCTGACAGAGACATGCCCTACATCAGGGCTGGCCAACTCCCAAGAGACTGCGATCTACGCACAGAGTTAAAAACTGGCAGTGATCTACCCTCTTTTGGGGGGTTCAGGTCAAAGCTGTTGAGTTTTCTAAGGGAGGAGGTAAAATGTTGAGCTTTTTTTAGGGGAGCCACAGTTGTTCAGCTTCTTTGGGGGCAGCCAATGATCTACCAGTGATCTACCGCAGACGTCCAGTGATGTACCGGCCAGATCACAATCTACCTGTTGGACATGCCTGCTCTACATAATAAGAGCCTGCAAGATCAGGCCAATGGCCCATCTTGCCCAGCATCCTGCTCTCACAGCGGCCAGCCAGATGCCTGTGAGAAACTGGCAATCAGGATTCGAACCCAAGAGCTCTCTCCGAGTAACTGGTACACAGAGGCATTTTTGCACCTGACTGTGGAACTGGAGCACAGCCATCATGGCTAGTGGTTGTCGATAGCCGTCCCCTCCGTGAATTTGCCCAATCGTCCTTTAATGCCACCCAAGTGGTGGGCATCACTGTCTCCTGAGCAAGTGAGTTCCGTAGTTTAACTACGCGCTCTGTTAAGAAGTGGGAAGCACTGAATGGGAGCATTCTTGGAAGGAGAGATGATAGATGCACTGCGGAATTTTTCCATGGTCCCGATTTGTGTTCAAGCTGCCCTTTGGAATGCGTGCGTCTATTTGGCCGCAGCCACACCATAGTTTTAAAGCACCATTGTACCACCTGAAACAATCATGGCTTCCCCCAAAGAATTCTGGGAATTGTATGGCCCTGGGTGTTGCTAGGCACCCCACTCTGCTGCACAGAGCTATGCTCTCCAGAGTGGTTTAAGAATGAATCCCTCTTCCCATGGTATTCTGAGAATTGTAGCTCTATGAGAGAATAGGGGGTCTCCTAACAACTCTCAGCACCCTAAACAAACTACAGTTCCCAGGATTCCTTTGGGTGGGAAAGCCATAACACTGGTACCACAGTGTTTTAAATGTACAGTCATACCTCATGTTAAGGACGCTTCAGGTTACGTCTTTTCAGGTTGCGTCCCATGGCGACCTGGAAGTACTGGAAAGGGTTACTTCCAGGTTTTGCTGCTCGTGCATGCGCAGAAGTGCTAAATCGCGCCATGCACCTGCGCAGATACGGCACTTCAGGTTGCGCTCTTTTCAGGTTGCGAATGGGCCTCCGGAATGGATCCCGTTTGCAACCAGAGGTACCACTGTATGGTGTGGAGCTGGTCTGTATATACTCTGGAGAGGAGTTCGCCATTTGCTTGTGGCCCAGGCCCCCCAAACTGCTGTCCCAGCCTGGTATGGCCTCCCCAATTTGCACCAGAGGAGAAAGGCGTAAAGCCAGAGGCTCTTCTTCCCCACAGATCATTGCGTTGGAGGAATCTGCCTGACATCTCCTCTCCCTCAGCTGGAATTGTAATTCTCCCTGTCAGACTCTCTTGCCCTCAGAGACCTTGGGGCATGTGCTTAATTGCCAGAGGAAAGTGTTGATTTAGTTGTCTGTATGTATTTATACAAGGCACATCGCGGGGCGTGTTTGGCACAATTATCGGCGCGCGGGTTTCCATTGGCTCGCATCAACTGTTAAAGAGGTCTCGGGGGGTCCCTCAGAAAGTGTGAGATTAAAGTGAGAACCGAGCATCCTTGGGCTGATTACAAGCGTTTGATTTAAAAAAATAATAATTTAAAAAGAGGACCTGAGAGGAGAATAATGCCGAGGCTGATGGGAAGCATTATCCTTGACTTAGGTGGCGCATGTGGGAATTTGGAAGGCCGGGAGGGAAGAGGTGGGGTTGGGGGAAATATCTGGAATAAGCATTGAGAGGAAGCAAGGAAAGCTTTTCTGCGGACTTTGGAGAGCTTTGACTCTTCTGTTCGTAATTTACACAGTTATTACCGTGTCTGCTTGTCTTCAGAGGGCCCAGAGGACCTACGGGGCCATATAAAAGATAAATAATAACAATAAGGGCTTGTGTGGCGAAATAAAATATTATCTGACAGTAATATTCAATGAGTTGGGCTAGGGGGCTGTACCGGGGGCCACCTGGTCTTTCTTTCTTTCTTTCTTTCTTTCTTTCTTTCTTTCTTTCTTTCTTTCTTTCTTTCTTTCTTTCTGGAGAACAAGCAGGCGTGAACCAAGGGGGCCTACTCAAATCTAATTCCAGATGGGCAGAGGCCTTTGCATGTGCGCCTGAACTGAACAAACTGGATAAAGTGTGGGAGCATAACCTGAGCTTTCCTGGAATTGGGATAGAGGGCTGGGGAAAGGCTTGGGGAGGTGTGGAAGTTGAGATGGATGCCTCCGGTCTTTGCAGTGCTGGCCTGAAGACTGAAGGTGTTGCTGTCACCTGCAGGTGCTGCCGGTGCCAAATCCAGTGACCCAGAGCTTGCAGCCCCATGGGGAGATCTGTGTCTCTGTGTGTTGAGGTGGGGGGAGAAGTGGTTCATTTAGTACCCAGTGACTAGGAGGGCTGAAGTTGGTAGGGATGTGGAGACATGTTAGGATCTATTTATCAGATAGTTTAAGGGACGCGGGTGGCGCTGTGGTCTAAACCACAGAGCCTAGGGCTTGCAGATCAGAAGGTCGGCGGTTCAAATCCCTGTGACGGGGTGAGCTCCCGTTGCTCGGTCCCTGCTCCTGCCAACCTAGCAGTTTCGAAAGCACATCAAAGTGCAAGTAGATAAATAGGTACCACTCCGACGGGAAGGTAAACGTTGTTCCCGTGTGCTGCTCTGGTTCGCCAGAGAATGCCATCCCATCAGATGTCAAGGAGATTAGTAACTTTATAACTTAGTCATGCTGGCCACATGACCCAGAAGCTGTCTGTGGACAAACGCCGGCTCCCTCAGCCTATAGAGTGAGATGAGCGCCGCAACCTCAATGTCGTCCGTGACTGGACCTAAAGGTCAGGGGTACCTTTACCTTTACCTATCAGATATTTTCCATCCTTCCTCATGTTTGTGAGTTCAACAGAGTGCTATCCCTTTTCAGCTTAAAAGAGAAATTTAGATAGTGAAATCCAGGATGCCTTAAGGCAGACTGGTTTTTCTTCGTATTTCCCCCCCTTTCCTGGTCCCTGCTATAATAATAATAATAATAATAATAATAATAATAATAATAATAATAATATGATTTATACCCCATCCATCTGGCTGGGTTTCCCCAGCCACTCTGGGTGGCTCCCAACAGAATTAAAAACACAATAGAACATCAAACATTAAAAACTACAGGGAACCAGGGAGAAAGCCTTCTTGGTAGTGGCACCTGACCTGTGGAATGTCGTCCCATCAGATGTCAAGGAGATGAGTAACTTTATAACCTTTAAAAGACATCTGAAGGCAGCCTTGTGTGGCAGTGCCATCACAACCTGGTTTCTTGTGAGTAGTGAAGTTGCTGAATTTCAGAATCGGGGAAGGGAATAGGCGCTCTCTCTCTCTCTCTCTCTCTCTCTCTCTCTCTCCCCCCCCCCCACACACACACACTTTAAAAATAGTGCACTTTTAATGACCTGAGCCCAACTGCCTTTGAAATTTGGCAGGCTTCTAGTTGGGATGTGGAGGATTTCGTTTGGTCTGCGTTTCTAAGCCAGCTGGCCTAATTCACAACTCCTGGGCTAATGTGTGGATCAGAAAGTAATTGCCCTTTGGATTTCACACTTCCCTGAATTTTGCAAAACAATTATGGGCTCAAAATATGTACCCCGATGTGTAAATTAAAAGAAAGAAAGAAACATCTGGCATAATTTACATTTAGAGATATATTGATATATTCGTTTGAATCCCTAATTCTTATGTTAGGTGATTTTTTGAAAAGAGATTACTGATTAATGAGAAAACGGGACTGAAGCAATTTATGAATCGACACACTCATATGAAATTGATATGAAACAGACTGGAAACAGACCGACCCTGCGTTGCAGAGGGTCAGACTAGATGACCCTCGGGGTCCCTTCCAACTCTACAATTCCATTTTCCCACTATTCTATATATCCATCATTTCTAGAGGCAGGCTTAGGCACACACTGCAAATTCACTGTCCCCTTTGTGACCCTTTCAGCTATTTCTGTGGGCGGAAGGGGATGTGGGAGAGAGTTCACATAACTTTGAGGGTGGGGGTTTTACCAGGAGTTGTGGTGAGATCTTCAAATCCTTATCAACAGAAAACCCCCAGCGCAAAAAGATCTTTGGGAGCTGTAGTTTGCAAGGGTTTATGGGCTCTTAATATAGAACTGAAGCCCTAGCGAACTATACCGAATAAGGTTAGTAAGGAAGAATAAGGTAGAGGCCAGGTTTTTCAGAGATTTTAGAGAGCTCTTAGGAACAGCTCAAAAAAGACCAATGGCTTCAAATTACAAGAAAGGACTAAACATAGGAAGAACTTTCTGAACTTTTTTCCCTGCTCCAAAGGCTAGGACTCGAACCCATGGCTTCAAGTTACGAGAAAGTAGATTCCGACTCAACATCAGGAAGAATTTTCTGACAGTAAGAGCTGTTCAACAGTAGAACAGACCCTCTTGGGAGGTTAAGGACTCTCCCTCCTTGGAAGTTTTTAAGCAAAGGTTGAGTAGCCATCTGCCATGGATGCTTGAGATGAGATTCCTGCATTGCAGGGGGTTGGGCTGGATGACCCTCAGGGTCCCAACTCTATAATTCCATGATTCTATCAAGCCCATTCTGAATGGAGGCGGGTTGGAGTTTGTCTGTCTCTACCTATGGAGAAGAATTCGTAGCTGGCCCTTAGGTGTCACTTACAGGCCAGTGCTCACCTTCAGCAAGATCAATGCCACAGAGGTGGTATGAGCTTAGCCAAGCACATTCCCCAGTCTCCTTTATGTTAGGCTGGCCTCACACACCAGTAATAAATCAAAGCTGGCCATAACATTGCTCATAAAAAGGATATATGTGTGTGTGTGTGTGTGTATAAACACACACACACACATAACAAATTGCACCCTAAGCAGTGCATGGAACTCCTGTTTCCTTGACTCAGACACATTGGGAATGACAGCGTGTCCAATTGTGGTTTTGCAGTGGAATGTTATATCGGGGCTCCAAATAGCCCCTTAGTTGTGCGGTGTCAGCCACGGGAATTTGTTGCAGAGCCAGCACGGCTGCTTCCACAGCCAGCGATGGGTGGATATCTGCGGTAGGCTGACAAGGGGGTGGGGGATGAATTCAGAGTCTTGCAAGCTGTCGATTATACCTGGCAGCCCTGGCTAAGCCGTGGCCTGAGAAGGAAGGAGCAAAACGACAAGGAGCTGGTGGCCGAGGGGGGAAATCATAGAAGCTGCATGAGGCCGAGATGATGGTGGCATGGCAGAGCCATCACATGGTGGAGCATTGCCCCCAAAGAGGAAATAAGCAGGAGAAAAGAGGGCGATGGTTTACATAAACTTTGCATGTGCTATATCTTCCTATATACATAAAAATCTAAGGCTGTTGTCACGCTCTGCAGTTTGTGTGATAGCCAGCAGGGGGCTGCACCAACTCCAGCATGAGGAATAGCAGGCAGGAGAGCGAGTAAGCAGGGTTAGCAGTAGGCAACCCAGGGAACCAGTTTAATAAAGGGGGTGGGAGGTGTTTCAAATATCTCAAGGGCTGTCACATGAAGATGCAGCAAGCTTGTTTTTCCCTGCTCCAAAGGGTAGGACTGGAACCAATGGCTTCAAGTTACAAGAAAGGAGATTCCAACTCAATATCAGGAACAATTTTCTGACAGTAAGAGCTCTTCATCAGTGGAACGGACCCCCTTGGGAGGTAGTGGACTCCTCTTGTAGGTTTTTAAGCAGAGGTTGGATTGCCGTCTGTCATGGATGCTTCAGTTGAGATTTATTGCTGGGAGTTAGAGTAGATGACCTTTGGGAGTCTCTTCCAACCTGACAATTCTATGATTCTTCTTGTATGTTATATTGCTGTTACTTGCCTTTGGATTTTATGGAGAAGGGCAGGTAAGAAGTCAATACTACTACTACTAGTATAATAAATAATAATAATAATAATAAATTATTTATATCCTGCCCTCCCGAGCCAAAGCTGGGCTCAGAGCGGCTAACAACAATAAAAGTAACACAGTTTACATAAAATCACAATTAACTGAAATGCATTCTAAAATCAATTCATTCTAAAATCAATTCAAAATCAAATTAATGGCAACCATTGGGCTAGAGTTCTGTGAGGATTACCGAAGGAGGGGGTCAGACTGTGCCTTGGCCAAAGGCCTGGTGGAACAGCTCTGTCTTGCAGGCCCTGTGGAAAGATATCAAGTCCCTCAGAGCCCTAGTCTCTTGTGACAGAGTGTTCCACCAGATCGGGGCCACAGCCAAAAGAGCCCTGGATCTGGTTGGGGCCAGCCTAACCTCCCTGTGGTCCGGGACCTCCAAGATGTTTTTGTTTGAAGACCGTAAGGTCCTCCGTGGGACATACCAGGAGAGGCGGTCCCATAGGTACAAGGGTCCTAGGCCGTATAGGGCTTTAAAGGTTAAAACCAGCATCTTAAACCTGATCCTGTACTCCACCGGGAGCCAGTGCAGCTGGTATAGCACCGGATGAATGTGATCCCGCAGTGAAGACCCCGTAAGGAGTCTCGCCACGGCATTCTGCACCCGCTGGAGTTTCTGGGTCAGTCTCAAGGGCAGCCCCATGTAGAGTGAGTTACAATAATCAAGTCTGGAGGTGACCATCGCATGGATCACAGTGGCTAGGTCAGGGCGAGAGAGGTAAGGAGCCAACTTAATAACAAGGTTGGTTCCAGGTTGAAGGGTATGGGGGCAAGATGCCCTTGCCCTGAGGAGACCCATATCCTTGCCACTCTTGTCAGCACCATCCACTTGCCCTCTATCTGACCACAAGCTGCACCCCTCCCTGGAAGGAGAGGGCAGAGTGAGCGCATTCTGGCTTTGCTAGTTTTTATAGAATTGGGGGGGGGTGCTATGGTTAGTTAAAGCTATGGTTTTCCCAGTAGTGATGTATGGAAGTGAGAGCTGGACCAAAAGGAAGGCTGATCGTCAAAGAATTGATGCTTTTGAATTATGGTGCTGGAGGAGACTCTTGAGAGTCCCATGGACTGCAAGAAGATCAAACCTATCCATTCTGAAGGAAATCAGCCCTGAGTGCTCACTGGAAGGACAGATCCTGAAGCTGAGACTCCAATACTTTGGCCACATCGTGAGAAGAGAAGACTCCCTGGAAATGTTGGGAAAGATGGAGGGCACAAGGAGAAGGGGACAACAGAGGACGAGATGGTTGGATAGTGTTCTCGAAGCTACCAGCATGAGTTTGAACAAACTGCGGGAGGCAGTGGAAGACAGGAGTGCCTGGCGTGCTCTGGTCCATGGGGTCACAAAGAGTCGGACATGACTAAACGACTAAACAACAACAATAGAATTAGAGGGGATCCCAAGGGTCATCTAGTCCAATCCCCTGAAATGCAGGAATCTCAGCTGAAGCAGCCATGACATTCTGTTGCTTCCACAGGAACCGCATGGGACTTTGCCTAGAGAGTTAGCTGGCTGGCATTATCTGTGCCCAGGCCTCGGTGTGCCCTCTTCAGGCACACATGGGAACAGGGGTGCACAGCATCAGCCCCTGGGGGCGGCTGGGATGGCAGTAGGAAGACTCCAATGTGGGCAGCCCTGCCTGGCATCAATACTCCGGTCTGGCACCCTGCCTTTGCCTGGGCAATGGAGCAGCATTCTCTGCCTGCCATTACTGGCCCTTGCCTCCAGCTACAGAAGCTGACCCCACCAGGGATTTTTGGTTTGAAAAAACAATACATTCAATGCCTAGGTTTGGATATGGCTGCCTGATTACCTAGCCTGGCCCTGGTGGGTGGATTGTCAGCGACAGGACTCAGCGAGTCCAATTTTCTTTTGCAAGCAAAATGTGCCATGAGTTGCGCTCAGGCTGCCCCCCAACCCCTCCGATTGGCAGAGCCCAATGCAGCTAAACCAGTCCAAGGCTGCATTTTATGTGCCATGTTGATGTATGGCTCTTCTGGGTCAGCTTGGAGAGAGAGTCGATAAAGTGTCAATAGCTGTTTTAGAGGAATTATTAACTGTAGACAACATGGCACTTCAGGGTCATCCAATGAAAATGATTGGCAGTCAGTTCAGGGTTACCAAGAGGAGCGTCAGGATGTTCCTCTGCCCTTCCCCAATGACCAGCCAATGTGAATAAATTATGCAAAATAAATTGATGGACAATTATTATTCTTTTAAGTACAGAGCCCATGCACAGCTATGAATATGGTATTAGGGCTGAGAAAAAACAGCATCCCGAAACTATGCTTTTTGTGGGTGGTGAAACTGGGAGGGGGCCTTTTTCTGAATGGGCAGGGGATGGAGGCCAAATTCTGCAAAAGTTTTTCTTAGAAAATTCTCCTCTGAGAAATTTCAGCTCATTCAGTGTCAAATGTTAGTGAAAGTTGGTGGATAGAAGAAGCTGCAAGCTAAAGGAGGAGGGCTGGAAGGAACAATGAAGAACAAACTGAATCTTTCCTTTAATACATCTGAAATATTCTTAAGTAATATTAAAACTGGATCCACCCAGAATTTACTGATGGTGAAATTGGGAAGGCCATTTCACTGGTTAATCTTCAACTGCTCAGGAGGAGCTCAAAATAAAAGGAAGAGAAAAATTGCCATAAAAATTCTCTGCAAAAGAAAAAGGAAATTCTGCTCTGAGAAATTCCAGCCCAGCCCAATGCAATATTCTGGAGCTGTTTTGTGGCAGTAGGATGAAACAGCAGGACGCAGAAGTGGCTTGCTGGATGGGGAGAGGTGGCAGAGATGTTGGTGCAGTGCAAACACACAGCCAGGAGTGGCAGATAGGCTCTGTGGGTGCATTTGCACCTAGCCAACTTTCCTACCACCTCAGAACCCCACTCTCCCTCTGGGTAAGCAGCAGTGGTGGGAAGCCGGAATATCATGTCTGCCTCACTGGGCAAACCTCTCCTCGTAGCAACTATGCACACGGTGGCCAGTTACACATTGCTCGAAAGGAGTACAAGGGAGGAAGTAGATTTGCTAAACATTTGGCTGTGTCGAATTAAGTGTCAATATAGAAATCGTGTGTATGACTTATACAGAAATACCTCTCACCGTTGCGACCGAGGGATCTGCATGGCTTCTCTGTCTGCTGTCCAGGTGCTGCTGTCTGATGATGGCCATCCTCAAGGTCCCTGCAGCTCTCCATTCTTCATCTTCAAAGTGGACCTTCAAACAGAGGTTTTCCTTATTGCAAAGTAGGACACACAACCCATTAGCGATGCTCTGCATCCTTGGAGGTGGCCTCAGGGCCAAGCTATGGCTGACCTGCTTGGCGATGAGCTTTGCTGCACCTTTAGAGCTCGTGATTCTCCTGCCGTCATTTCCACCGGCAGCAAAACAGGTCTCTTTTCAGACTGGCTGTCTCCGGCAGCCTCTCTGTTTTGTCCATATTTTCTTTTTAGGGCAGAGCAGGAGCTGTGAAGGGGATCCCTGCTGCTGTTGCCGCTCTTGCGTGAGATTCCTGTGTGCTCCAGAAACCAACGCGAGCTGGAACGGCCTGAAAAAGCGTTTCCCCTCCTCTGCCTCGGCCACACAAGTTGAGGGGCTGAGAGCCCCGAATAAAACCTGCCGAGAGATGTGCTGTAATCACAGGCAAATGGAGATCTTGTCACCACAACAGCAAGCTGGGGAGCGAGGGTGGAGTGGGGGGCCGATTGCCCTGTAGCTCTGGGCAAGCAACCTGACTTTGCCTTCCTCCTTAGGACGCGAGTCTGGGCACTCAAGGAAGCTGCCTCAGGTGGCAAATGCTGAAAGTCAGGGGGGGTGAGCAGAGCTGTGTGTGCCCTGGCCTGCCCGGTGTCCCCTAAGCCAGGCTGTTGGCCCCAGGAGCAATGGGGGACACCTCCTCATTGCCAGTGGCAAAGTAAGATTCATCTGGTTGCTTTTGTTCATGAAAAGGCAGGAGGTACCATCTTGGCCTTTGCCTCAGATAGCAGAATGTACTGGGCCAGTCCTATGGAGGCCTGAAGTCGTAGACATGGAGAAGAGGTCCAAAAAGTGTCTTGAGTGTGTATTCAAGACTCAGAAACCAGAAGGCACTTTCTCTGGGTGTTGTTTTATTTATTTATTGCATTTATATTCCACCTAGGGATGTGGGTGGCGCTGTGGGTTAAACCACAGAGACTAGGACTTGTCGATCAGAAGGTTGGCGGTCCGAATCCACGTGACGGTGTGAGCTCCCATTGCTCGGTCCCTGCTCCTGCCAACCTAGCAGTTCGAAAGCACGTCAAGGTGCAAGTAGATAAATAGGTACCGCTCCAGCAGGAAGGTAAACGGCGTTTCCGTGCGCTGCTCTGGTTCGCTAGAAGCGGCTCAGTCATGCTGGCTACATGACCCAGAAGCTGTACGCCGGCTCCCTCGGCCAATAAAGTAAGATGAGCGCCGCAACCCCAGAGTCGGCCACGACTGGACCTAATGGTCAGGGGTCCCTTTTTATATTCCACCTAATTTCTGGTCTTTGACCATAATAAATCAATTCATTCATTCATATATCCCACTTTTCCTCCAAGGAGTTCCAAGTGGTATACATGGTTCTCCCCCATCCCATTTAATCCCCACAAAAACCACTCTAAGGGGTTAGGCTGAAAGGCATTGACTGGCCCAGGATTACCCAGTGAGCTTCATGGCCCAACACTCTAACCCTTACACCACACTGCCTCTCTGTGTGGTGAAGGGAGACTTCTGACAGGCTGTGAAACAACACCAAAGAACAATCAAGCAGTATATCAATGCTGATATCTAACCAAAGATATAAATATGTAAAGGGAAGCTCCATTTCTCGTACTCCGCCTTCACAAAAAGGCAAGTTATCTGCGGACACTGCAGTCTTCAAAGGATGCAGATGTATTTGCGAACCTAGCTGTGGATTTTAGAGCGAGCAAAGACTCCCAGCGTCGAGACAAGGTGGGGAATGTTGTTCGGTAGAAAAACACAAGATGTCTGTTGCTCTTTCAAAGGGCTGAGCTGGATTATCCCCTGAGATCTGCACCCCCATCTACACACATACCTGGTAGATAAAGAATTGGGTAGCTGTGTTGATCCGGCAGAACATAAGATGCGGAGTTGGCGCAGTAATAGCCCGAATGTTATCTGTTTGACTGCAGCCGTGGGATTTGTGGGTTTACTTCTAAATGCATTTCGCAACACCTTACTACATGAGAGAGCGGAAAGGGATTCTGGTGGCTGCGAGGTGAGCGTCTGATGAGTTCTGCCAGGGCAGGTATGAAAGAAGGAGCAGGCCGAGGCCCCACAGGTGTTTGGCCACCGTTGGGTGATGTTGGCGCGCCAGATCTGCCCAGCAAACAGGCTTGAAAGCACCACAAAGTAGTTAGCAACCGTAATTCTGGGCTTGCCAGGGAAAGCAGTTGAATTTCATCTCTGTATTGGCAGAAGCTGCAGATGGGATTAAATACCATCAAGTGGGGGGGGGGAGAGGAGAGAGGACATCCAAACGAAGTAACCCCATATTTTTACTCCTCAAGGAAGGCAGCAAGAGCATAGAGCCTATAGCAGGCAGTACTCTAGATCAGTGCTATGTCACAGCCTGTCTCCCAGTGTATCAAAAACTTCACTCTCCTGGTTAAAGGGGGCTTCTGTTTTCCTCCCTCTTCCTCCCGGCACATCTGTATATCTTTAGAATATTTGCCATTGCTGGGTTTCAAGCTCACCCTATCGCTGTAACTGTGGGGTGCTTTGTGGGATGTGAAACACAAGAGCAGTCAAGTACAACATTCCTAGAGTGAACATGTTTACACATGGGGAAGAATGTTTGTCCAGCCAGCAGGTAAACTTCCTGTTTCCTTCTGGGCTGTGACAGACTTCCTCTGCATGTGACTAGAGGTGGGCGTGGCCTCACCTGTGCAGGTAACGACAAAAGCACAGGGCATCTCTCTCTTTCTTTGACTATATGCATCGAAGAAGCAACATCTGCTTAGCCAAAGATGCTCTCTTGGCCTCCAGCCAAGAGAGGACAAAGGGACTATCTCCTTATGAGATAGTTTCCAGGTGTATGTTACTTTTCTAAGCTAAGTCTGCCTTCTGGGATCCGATTATGAACAGAATTGAGTAAACTCTTTTTTATACTTTCATAAAAGAGTAAACTCTTTTTTATACTTTCATAAAAGACTGTCTCGTGTCTTATATTTTATGAGGGAATAGGGGGAAAATACCAGAACAGTTATTATAAAGGCTTTAGTGAGCCTGAGCAAATGCATCCGCTGTAAGTTTTAAAAGGGGATGTTACTCTGCTAAATTGTGAACTTGTTAACACAAGTTGGAAAGGCTATAATCAAACAGTATATCCTCTCCTGCACCCCTGAACATCCCCACATGCTTGTTTCCAGCAAACATTTCTCCAGTCCTTTGCAGCCCCCTGAGCTACATGTTGCAGTTGCAGGCAGCTGTCCTTCTGAACACCAGTTTCTGGGAACCTCAGGAGGGGAAAGTGCTCTTGCGCCCAGGTCCTGCTTACTGGTTTCCCAGAGGCATCCATTTGGCCACTGTGAGAACAGGGTGCTGGACTAGAATGGGCCACTGAGCTGATCCAGCAGAACTCTCAAAGACGCTCCCAAAGCAAATCTTTAAAAATGTAGTATAAACACCGACAACTGGGAAACACTGGCCTGCGAGCGCTCCAAATGGAAAACAGCCTTTAACAAAGGCGTCATGGACTTTGAAGAAGCATGAACTCAGGACAAACGGGAGAAATGAGCTCAGAGGAAGGCACGTTTAGCAAATCCTCACCTTGTTTAGCTCCCGCCCGGAAACCTATGTCCCCACTGTGGAAGGACATGTGGATCCAGAATTGGCCTCCACAGTCACTTACGGACTCACTGTTAAGACCATATTCTTGGAAGACAATCTTACTCCGCTAAGAGTTATTGCCAAAGAAGAAGCAGGGCTTTTTAAACTTTTATATCAAGGAAGCAACCAGTTGCAGACCTGCATTGTTCCAGAAATGGAGCGACACCAGGTCGTTCACAAGAAAACAGGGACATAGGAATTTGTCTTGTACTGAGGGAGACCGCTGGTCCAACCATCTCAGTCTTCCCTACACTGACAGGCAGCTGCTCTTCAGGATTTTAGACAGAGGTTTCTCCCGACCCTACCTGGAGTTGCTGGGGATCAAACCTGTGACCTTTTGCATGTGAAGCAGATAATCCACGCCCTGTGCCGTTCTCCAGACGCCTACATTTATGTTCTCCATCCACACCAGGCACCAGGCTCACTGGCAGACCAACTCTGTGTTACAAAGATGTCTGCAAATGTAGACTTGTAAAAGGGTAAAAGAGTATTGGGGAATAATTTATAATGAATTGGGGGGGGAAATGTTTAAAAGAAACCTTTCCCCCCAAAACAGAATCCTTTCTGTTGGAGATAATTTAGATGGAAATTCCCAGGTGTCAAAAAAAGACTATTTATGTACGCCACTACGGCGGCCCGAGTTTCGTTAGCCCCAAAATGGGAAATGAGTGAGGTCCCAACCAAAGAAGAATGGCAACTTAAAGCGATGGGATATACACAGCTTGCAGATTTAACATATAGAATAAGAGAGCAAGAAAATCATATGTTTCAAGAAGACTGGAAAATGTTTATTGAATGTTTATTGAAAATTGTGTACATTTTAAAAGGCTGACAGCATTAAGTTAAATTCAACAGTGTAGATAGGTTTTGATGGATGTAATAATGGAATACTGAATGGTTTAGCTTATGTAAAATATGCAGGGATTTATGGTATGTAAATTGATCCACGGAAAGAGAAGAAGGGAAGTCATTTATTTAAAGTTGTTTAACTGAATATTTTAAAATGTAAAATAGAAAAGCTTAATAAAAATTATACAAAAACAAAGATTTCTGCAAATGTGACATGAAGGCTGGCAACACCAACCCTTGCAGACGACCACTGTGCCTGGAGACAGACAGACAGACAGGCCATGCATCCATTGCAGTGACCAGAGGTGGAACGACTGCTGGGAAGAGTGCAAAGAGAAGTAATGCCATGGTGCACCTGTAGCAGTAAAACCAGACACCTTCATCTGCCCCAGCTGCAACAAAACATATCTCTCCTGTATGGGTCTCTACAGCCACAGCAGGCGCTGCAACTCTCCAACAGTTTGACTTCATCCCCAAAGGTGCACCCCACCGTCTCCCGAGACAGATGGATGGCAACAACATCACTTCTTCATTCAGCCCGCAGAAGTTGGCTACCCCATGGCTCTGGTCCCCATGTTGGGAAACTGTAGGTCCGCCTTGCATCACAAACCCTGTAAGCTGCCGGTCTCTGGAAGCAATTTGGTGCTGGGGACATGCCTATTAATTTAAACCTATTACAGAAATCTGAACCAAGCTGCGTATAAATCTTCTGACCATCTCTTTAGGTTTCACTCTCTGTTGTTTACACTTCCTTATTCTTCTTAAAAAAAATTTTTTTTTTTAAGTCACAGTTTACTGATTACCAAAGTCAGGGATATTTTAGGGGGCTGGGACTCTATTCTCTCTTATGGGATATGGATGGCCGAGACTTCTACTGTTCCACGAGTATCGCCTTTCAGAGCTACCGAGAGCGAGAGACAGATGATGTTGGGTTTCAGGTACAGCCATCAAAGGTTGGAGGTTCAATCGAGTTTGACATCATCTTCCACCGAAATCAACCTGAAGGCAAAGTGGTTTGGTTTTGATTATCAGCCCTCGGGGCTGCGCCTAACCTATATGGGAGCTGCCGCTGCTACTTTACCTGGATCGCAGAAACCACAGCTGGTAATTATAACGATAAGTGCTTACAGATTTCCTAACAACAAAGATAATTTGTTTTCTCCATGCCTTGTTAGAAGGGGAATTTTGTTCTGGTAACTGGGTGGTTTATGAATCAGGCAATGGCCTTTCACCTCTCGTGTCCCCGACTTGACTGCCGCCCCCGCAAATGCGGTGATTAGACACTGATCTGACAAGAAGGGGTCTTGCGGAGGCTTTGAGGTAGGGGGCTGTTGTGTTCTCAGTTGCCACTATCCAATTTTGCGGGCAAACAGACGTGTAACCAAAGACTGCTGTTGGAACTGCCTCAGGAGCTCCAGAAACTACCTCTTGCCAAGGATGGGCAGAGAGAGAGAGAGGGAGAGAAACCCTCCATTGCTTCTCCAGGTATTTCTATTTTTATTGCTATTATTAACATTTATTTACAAGTTTTATTTTCCGAGGCCCTCAAGGTGGTGTGCATGGTTCTCCTCCTCTCCATTTCATTTTCACAACAACCCTGTGAGGTTAGGCCAGTGGCGGCCCTACATTTTGTGGACACTGAAGCTTGAACTGTCATAGGGTCCCCTTTGCAACCACCAGAAAGGTCTGGGTTACCACTGTTACCTTCTTCAACGGGGCTGTTCCATGACAGATCACCACACCTTGGCAACCTCTGTGCTACCCACTCTCAAACTTTGGGACTGTTGAAATGCAAAAACAAACTAATCAATTTGGGTCTACTGGATTCAAGAAACGTAAGCAATGGGGGACTAAAACCACTTCTGTGGCCCCTGTGGGATATGGGGCCCTGAAGCTGAAACTTCATCAGTTTCATAGTAGATCTGCCCCTGGGTTAGGCCAAAGGATGGTCACCCAGTGAGCATCATAGCTGAGTGGGGATTCGAACCCTGCTCTCCCAGGTCATAGTCCAACACTCTAACCATTACGCCATGCTGGGTCTCTGTGTGGTGATGGCAGACTCCTAACAGGCCATGGAACAACACTGAAGAAGAACAAGCGCTCTTTGAGCACTATCAAAATGCGGTAAACACCCATATCTCTTGCCCAACAGCCAGACAGGTGCTCAGGTGACCTGGCTACCATCTCCCTCTAATTTCTATTTAAATTGGGGCCAGTATTTCCCAGTGTGCATCTGGACGTATAAATCACCGCAGCCAGCTCTTCGCAAATCATGTCCTCTTTTGCCCTCTGCTTCTGGCACTGCAAAAGGGACTCCCCTGTTCCTCAAACGCTGTCTGCATAGGGCTGCCTCCGAAGACAGTCTGTTCGACCAGAGACGAGAGCAAGAGGAAAGACATGCCTATATGCTGCAAAGCCAGCGATACCTCTATCATGCTACTCTCTTCAAAACTATTACACATGATCTCCAAAATAACTCCAAGGCAATTGCAGAAAGCGTCCAGTCCTTCCACAGTCAGCAGCCTCAATTATGAAGATTCGGAGCTGGAATCTGACACGGCAAGCAACTTAGCAAGTATTTCCATCTGCACACACGAGCCATCATGTAGTTTTTGTTTGGGCTATTGCACTCTTGCTTGGGTTACCGGAATGTAAAAAACCAGGACACCCCGAAAGTTGTTGAGCTTTATTTTAGGAAGACCCCCCCCCCAAATCATTGAGCAGCCCTAACTATTGGACTATTTGGATTATCTTTTCTCCATGGAGCCCAAGGTGGGAAGCATGGTTCTCCCTGCCTCCCCTGTTTTAAACGCACAACAGCCCTGCTGTTTTACTACAAAGCTGTTTTACTACAAAGGAATTTCAGAAATAGACTGGAAAGAGAAGCTCCTGAATTGCAACTCATTACCAAACCATGGAGAGACCTGGTCTGAACAAAGACATTGGATTCTTATCTCATTATACATACTAAGCCATTTTTCACCTTTTCACCCCTTGCCTTTTCCTGTAAGACCTATTGCAGTCATTAAGAGTCGTCAACAGGCTCATCTCAGCTATCTGCCAATCTCCCATTCCCACCACCCTCCCCACCTTCTCACTATATAGAAGGATCTGGCAACTTCTGTTTCAGTGTATCTGAAGAAGTGTGCATGCACACGAAAGCTCATACCAAGAACTAACTTAGTTGGTCTTTAAGGTGTCACTGGAAGGAATTTTTTTATTTTGACTATGGCAGACCAACACGGCTACCTATCTGTAACTCACGACAACTTTGTCAGGGAGGCTAGGCTGAGCCCTGACCCAAGAGCACCCAGTGAGCTTTGTGGCTGAGTGGGGATCTGAACCCTGTCTCTGTCTGATGCTCTAACCGCTACACCACACTGCCTACCCTTCCTTGGTCAGAGCTGGGCCAAGAAGCAGAGGACCAGAGGGGAAGCAGTTCTGGCTTGGAAATGGTTATTTTACGAACTCAAGCTGTCTCCGACTCTTTTCTTTTCAACTCCCTGGAGCTCTAGCAGAGAAGCCAGCAAGACTGTCTGCTAAGTGGCTGTTGGTATAGAAGTATAGGCCTCCCCCCCGCCCCCCACCCACACAGGCTGGTCCTCCAGAAACAGCAGCTGTCTTTCCGATTGAAGGTGACCCTGCATTCAGACTGCTAGTGGAAGGAAGAAAAGGCTTGTTGGCTATTGATCTCAGACAATTGGAGACTTTCCCTGTCAGCTGCAGCCCCACGTGTGCATTAAGGCAGGAGGGCTTGCCCCTAGATTAGAGCAGCTGGTGCTATTTGAAGTTCTCCCCGGTGCCACTGGGAAGGGAGTTTCTCTGCAAGAGCCTTTGGCTGGATCCAGGAGGACTGGAATGAAGTATTTACCTGCCCAAATACCTGGGTGAGGAGCACAGGAATCTGGAGCTGCCAGGGGTGTTTTCCCCCCTCCCCTCAACAGCGTCAGCCCTTGGACCTGGACCTCAGTGTCTGGGCTGAACGATAGGGGTGGAGACACTCCTTCAGGTATACTGGGCCAAGGCCGTTTAGGGCTTTAAAGGTCAGCACCAACACTTTGAATTGTGCTCGGAAATGTACTGGGAGCCAGTGTAGGTCTTTCAGGACCGGTGTTATGTGGTCTCGGCGGCTGCTCCCAGTCACCAGTCTAGTTGCCGGATTCTGGATTTCCAGGTCACCTTCAAAGGTAGGCCCCACGTAGAGCACATTGCAGTAGTCCAGGCAGGAGATAACCAGAGCATGCACCACTCTGGCGAGACGCGGGCAGGTAGGGTCTCAGCTTGTATACCAGATGGAGCTGGTAGATAGCTGCCCTGGACACAGAATTGACCTGCGCCTCCATGGACAGCTGTGAGTCCAAAATGACTCCCAGGCTGCCCACCTGGTCCTTCAGGGGCACAGTTACCCCATTCAGGACCAGGGAGTCCTCCACACCCGCCTGCCCCCCTCGCCCCAGAAACAGTACTTCTGTCTTGTCAGGATTCAACCTCAATCTGTTAGCCACCATCCATCCTCCACCCGCCTCCAGACACTTGTGCTCAGATCCTGCTTGCACAGGCATCTGTTTGACCACTTGGTGGGCCATTGGCCTGATCCAGGAAAGCCTTCTGATATTTTTACCTGGAGACACCAGGTATCGAACCTGGGACTTCCCGTATCAAAGACAAGTGCTCTGTCACTGAGCTGCGGCCCATGCCCTGGGTTCCTTCAGGCTCCCTGCCTCCTTTCACCTTCCATTTCCCATTGTTTCTGCTTCAAGCGATGCTTTGCTACAGACGGACTAATGAGACGAAAGAACATCCAAGTGCTTCTTCTCCTCCTGTCCGCCACACACACACACAAGCTCCCGGGCATCTTTCGGACACGGTTTGTTGCTAGCACATCATGCAAGCAGAACTAGGCGTATTGATTGCGATACACAGGACAGATGAAGGGAGGCTGATGAGAATAAGCCCGATAGTAGCACAATTGCACACAATGCTTGGGTGAACTAACGGGGCCGGGTAATAGCAATAGATGCCTGCCGTCCGCTAGCAGTGCACCAGGGGATTGTATCTTGTCAACATATACGACTTCACGCAGCCTTCTTCCAAAGCATTATTCCCAATTTCCCCTTCAGTTTGGTGTAGCATGGTAATTAACAGTGGGCATTAATTAATGGGCAATCAGGGCAACAGGCCAGCTTGGACATTTAGCTCCTGAGATGTTCAAACCCAGCAAGGAGGGAGGAAGCTGCGGAAACGGTTTCCCCATCTGAGTAGCTGGCTGGCTGGGGGTGAGATAAGTTGGAGAGATATGGACAGAGTTTGGAATCTTTTTATGTTCTTGTAACGCCAAGTCGGTCTGCACACGAATCATGACACATGTAAATACAGATACCATGAGTCTCCGGGGCTGTTTTCTCCAAAAAGGATGCTGCAGCACAGTCCTATCTGTTTTCTCCTGCTCTGGAGGGTAGGACTCAAACCCATGGCTTCATGTGACAAGAAAGGTGATTCTGACTAAACATCAGGAAAACCTTTCTGACAGTAAGAGCTGTTCGACAGTGAAACAGTCTCTCTCGGGAGGTGGTGGACTCTCCTTCCTTGGATGGCCATCTGTCATGGATACTTTAGCGGAGTTCCCTGCATTGCAGGGGATGGACTAGATGACCCCTGGGGGTCCCTTCCAACTCTGATTCTACTCAGAAGTAAGTCCTATTGAATGTGATGGTGCTCGCTCCCAGGTAAGTGGGGTTAAGTAATGCTGCAACCCTTATTAGTAAGTTGAACTGTTGTTAGGGACTGGGCAGAGGAGGAATGGTGGAGACCGCCTCCCCAGCTTGACCCTTCCAAGGAGAAGGAAGCACCGGGGGGGGGATGACAGTTGACGGACACAGGGTCTTTAGAAAGCATTCCAGACCCTCCATCTCTCAGAACCTGGCGAGCCTTGAAAGTAGGAGAGCAAAGAGCTCAAAGACAGAGGGCACGTAGCAGCACCTTTAGACTGAAGAATGAGGAAGTGGGAGAGATGGGGTGTGTGTGTGGATATTCACTCAGTACAACACCATTATCCAAGAGGCTGGGTTCTATAGCCTCTCTCTGTAAATACTGAATATAAAGCAGACGGTAAGAAACATATGTTCCTTTGTATGTTCCTGGCAACCAGCCAGGAGTCGCTGGCAGCAGCCTGACAACTGTGGGATTTGCTTCCTAGGAGATATACACTGCGACCCTTTAGAACCCTCGCTATTCCCAGTCACCTTCCCCGCAGTAAAGAACTGAGCCATATGCTTTCTTCAGCACCCTCTTCCTTTAACATCCATTCCTTGGGCGCATGAGCCCTTCATGCTGAAGGAGGGGGTGGAATCCAGAAGTGCCCGAGTGAGTTGCGGGGAAGGACCCCCCCCCATCCTGAGACAGTGTGGTGCTCCAACCCATCAGAATGAGCATCACTGGGCTCCACAGATAATGCGCTCTTATATGCCCCAGGCCGGGTTTTGGAGATATACCCTGCAGCACATGAGCTCTGCATCCCAAAAGAGATTCCAACTAAACATTAGGAAGAAATTTCCGATGGTCAAGGCTGTTCAACGGTGGAATGATCAACCTTGGAAGGTGGTGAACTCTCCTTCCTTGGAGGTTCTTAAACAGAGCTTAGGTGGTCATATGTCAGGGATTCTTGAGCTGCCATTCCTGTCCTGCAGCGGGTTGGACTAAATGACCTTTGGGGTCCCTTCCAACTCTACAGTCCTATGATTCTATGGTTAAACCCCTGGCACCTAATGGGCATGCATATCTATGGTATGATAAGGTTAAAGCACATAAAGCATTCAAAAATCATATTGTCAGGAAAGCATTGTTTAATGTTTGGATAAGATACAAGGATTTATTGGAAAATAAAACCCCAAGGTGGCTGTCAACAATGGAAGCAAAAGCTCTGAAAAGGCTCAATATGGAGGAAATCTTGGAACAAGAAGGAGGCAAATTGAAATTGCAGAGCTTTGAAAAATTAAAAAACAAAGTGAGAGATTGGCTTCATTATTATCAGATAATGGAGACATATAATTTGGATAAGAAAATTGGCTTCCAGGTGGAAAAGTCAAAATTAGAAACAACTGTTAGAACCCAAAACTAAGAACTTGTCAAGAATGTATAACTTGCTGTTAAAATGGAATACTCAGGATGAAACAGTGAAATCTGCTATGATTAAATGGGCACAAGACGTTGGACATAATATTATGTTTGCTGACTGGGAACAGTTGTGGACCACAGGTATGAAATTTACGGCATGTAATGCCTTAAGAGAGAATATTATGAAAATGATATACAGATGGTACATGACCCCCGTCAAGCTTGCAAAAATCTATCATTTGCCCGATAATAAATGTTGGAAATGTAAAGAAACCGAAGGTACATTCTTTCACCTTTGGTGGGCGTGCCCAAGGATTAAGGCTTTCTGGGAAATGATATATAATGAATTGAAAAAGGTATTTAAGTATACCTTCTTGAAGAAACCAGAGGCCTTTCTCCTGGGCATAGTCGGCCAATTGGTGCCAAAGAAGGATAGAACTTTTTTATGTATGCTACAACAGCTGCAAGAATTCTCATTGCAAAGTATTGGAAGACACAAGATCTACCCACTTTGGAAGAATGGCAGATGAAGGTGATAGACTATATGGAATTGGCAGAAATGACTGGCAGAATCCGGGACCAGGAAGAAGAGTCAGTGGAAGAAGATTGGAAAAAAATTAAAGATTACTTGCAGAAATACTGTAAAATTAATGAATGTTAGAATGATGTTGGATAGAAATTAAGTGGTTTCTAGCTGTAATGCTTTAAGAGAATATGAAATAAATGGGTAAAAGCTTAATGGTAAGGATTTGCTGAACTAATAAATTTAAGTGGAATACAAAAAAGGGAGGTATGAGGAGGTCCGGGGAAATAAGCTTAAGGAAAATAAGAAATGGAAAATTAATGTGTTCTTAACTGTTTTTATTTTTCCATTTTTATTGTAATGTATGAAAAAATCTTAATAAATATCTTATAAAAAAAAAACCCTGGCACCTAATGGATCTTACACAGGAAGGCTAGGAAGGTTAGTGAGCTGGATTGGACAGATCTGAGCTAGATGAGTCCATGGCTTGTCTCCATAAAAGGCAGTGTCCTGTATTGGTGGCTCTGTTCTTTAATATTTAAAGGTTGACACATGTCAAATGAGTGTTGGCTCTAAAAGGCACATACTCGTTCGCTCTTGAGCAGGCTGTTGTCAAGAGGGCTGCCAGGCGGCCTGCAGTTCAGTCTGTCTTCCTTGGATCCGCATGCACAGTATTGCTTCAAGTCCCATTCTGGTTGCATTTTTTACCTTATTCTTAAAAAAACACCACAACACTACAAAACCTCCATCGTACTCAAAATGCATCGCTCAATTTTTATTTCTTTTGTCCAACCTTACGAAGTGCTAGGCACCCCCAACAGTGACATTTCAAAATTGCTCCGTGTCAGGGCCTGGGAAACGATGACATAAGGAAACGGCATGCTTTCTTTTTTTTTAAAAAAATAAAATTGCAAAATTCAGATTGCCCGGAATTAGCGGAACGCTTCCTTCAATCACGTTCAGGCCCCGGCGTAGCACGGAAAGTGTCGGCGCAGACAGAAAACATTTTGAAATGTTGTGATCGGATAAAGAACAGGCTCTTGCCATCTTAATTATAGCTTTTTATTATTTACAAACAGACTTGAGCCTTGGGCAGGAGGAGGAGGGAGGCTGTAGCTGGCAGGCGTTTGCTAACAGGCGAAGAGAAGCAGTTAGGGAGTTCATTAAAAAGGCTGGCTGCATTGTGAGCAGGAATAAAATAAGCACAGAGCCTGCATTCTCATTCTCTCTCTCTCTCTCTCTCCCCAGGCATTGGAAAAGAAGACCATTTGGCTGACAATAATGTGATGAAATCTGCAACAATGGTGAAGGCACAGCATTGTCTGTTAGCTACGAAAGACATTATCTTAAAACCAGAGGATGATGTGGTTCATAACTTTTAACTCTCTCCTTCCTTCCTTCCTTCCTTCCTTCCTTCCTTCCTTCCTTCCTTCCTTCCTTCCTTCTCCAGCTGGTGGACAATTCTTCTGTCTGGCCTTTGCAACCTCCGTTTGCTTCGGAGAAACAACGGATCGAGCCTTTTAACAATCTTTTTGCAAAGGTGCATCTTGAGCTGATATTCCGAGACAAGCCCACTGGTGTGGGCAGCGCTCTCATTCCAAAGCAGCGCCTGCCTCCCCCACCCCAATAAAACCCACCCCTATTCTCCGCCATCCAAATATTGCAGCTATTCATCTCTCGCGGCACGCAATCTCTGGCTATAGGCTGGCTGAAAGCACTTCCAGCCGCTTCAGACTCTGTCGTTGGATATTGCACAGGAAGAAATATTCCGGCGTGGCTTTGAATAAACAGCTGCTAATCAGTACATTAGTTTCCGTTATCTCTCATCAACAATCGGGCAACCGATGCTTAGATTGCAGTGGTAACAGAACAGCATCTATGGGAGCAGAAGAGCATTTGCAGCGCATTCCAAAGGAGCAGGAGGAAGGAGTTATGTTGTGGATGGTGGATCTTCTCCAGTTCAAGGTCCACATTCCCTTCTCTGCAGCCTTCCAGGGGCCACGCATCAGTGGTGGGTGGAGGCAGAGGCAAGAGTGGGTGGAGCAATGGATATTATTATTATTACTATTAATTTCAGTTTATATACCGGCCTTCATGTCAGGACTGGGTTCCGGCGCAAGTCAGCAATAAATCACACGGCATCAGTGGAATTAACTCTTTATTCCAGGAAACAAGGCCTCTCTTGGTAGCTCAGTCAGTAGAGCACGAGACTCTTAATCTCAGGGTTGTGGGTTCGAGCCCCATGTTGGGCAAAAGATTCCTGCATTGCAGGGGGTTGGACTAGATGACCCTTGTGGTCCCTTCCAACTCTACCGTTCTATGTTTTTAAATACAGATAGGTAGCCGTGTTGGTCTGCCATAGTCAAAATAAAAAAATTCCTTCCAGTAGCACCTTAAAGACCAACTAAGTTAGTTCTTGGTATGAGCTTTCGTGTGCATGCACACTTCTTCAGATACTTCTTCGTATCTGAAGAAGTGTGCATGCACACGAAAGCTCATACCAAGAACTAACTTAGTTGGTCTTTAAGGTGCTACTGGAAGGATTTTTTTTATTTTGACTATGTTTTTATAATTCAGGAGGCTAGGCTTAGGGAGCACAACAACTCCTCCTGGTAGATCTTGCCCCTATGAGGCAATTGTGGGAACTGAAGTTGCCAAGGTCTCCTCCTCTCCTGGGACTTTCCCAAGCAATCTGAGACTTTGTCATCCATGCACGTTACTTGGCTGCAGAACTGCATTGCAAAACTGAGCGAAATGGAACTTTCAAACTAGATTGTGGTTCAGGTTTCCAAACGTGCAAATTTGGTAAGCTGCCCTTTAAATGTGAATGGAATCAAATTTCTCCCCCATCCCCTAGCCCCCCCCCCCCATGAGCCAAAGTTCCTCCAACCCCAAGTAATGCGTACAAAAGTGCAAAAAAAGTTGGGGTTAAGTGTTGGATGAAAGTACAGAAAAATGGAAACCACATGGAAATAATGGAAATTGCTTTGCAAAAATGCATACAAAATTGTGTACATTATGAGAAATTCTCACTGATGTGGAAATGTGTTGAATGGATTGGAAAAGTGAGAAACCTGATGTTGACAGATCTGCCCAGCCCTTTGCGGAATGCAGTGTATCTACCAGAACATCTGCACACGCTCTTGAGCCATGAGCTCAAATAACCTTTAAAAAGAAAGAAAGAAATGTATTTTCAGAAGCGGAACGTCTGCATACACAGACTAGCAGAAGATCAAAAGGCCTTTCTTCGTTTCAGCTTCAGTTTAGACATTTAGAAGGATGCATACTGTCCCCTTCCAAGTCCACCAGCTTTGCAATATGTTCCCCACCTCCTCGCCCCTGGAAAGCCCAACACTTCTCTTTCTGATTATGAATTCTGTTTTGGCGGGAGCTTTGAAGAGATTCCACCGAAGGGTGTGAGCTTTCAAACAGAGACATTCAAGATCCACGGATGACTAGGAGAGCTTGCAATTTCCACCATGATTAGCCTCGCTGAGACCAGCAGAAACGATGTTGTTTTCTTAGGCAGGATTTTTTAAAAAAAGACTGTAAATTTATTATTCCTCTTGTTCAGATGGCCTTTCCCCACCAAGGAGTCATTCTTGTTGATTCAGACACGGGTGACTCAGAGGCAGCAGGGCCCAGCTTGAATGTTGCCTGCTCTCTTTCCTCTTCCACCTCCTCCTCCTCTCCAGGAAAATGGTTCACAGTTATGAATGGTAATACAATAAACTCATGCATGGCTCTCGTGGGAAAATGCTGGGGATGAAAATGGCCGCCCTACGGAGCGGTCAGTTTAAACAATACAGATTGGGAAATAATGGCCTCGCATGAGCTGCAGGGCAGGAATGGGATGGATTAATTACTGAATAGGGAACGGGTTGCTCCAGGAGCTCAGCTAGGGAGCTGTGAGCACTGTGGACAGCCTCTTTGTACTCTAAATAAAAAAATTCCTTCCAGTAGCACCTTAAAGACCAACTAAGTTAGTTCTTGGTATGAGCTTTCGTGTGCATGCACACTTCTTCAGATACGCTGAAACAGAAGTTGCCAGATCCTTCTATATAGTGAGAAGGTGGGGAGGGGTATTACTCAGAAGGGTGGTGGGAATGGGAGATTGGCAGATAGCTGAGATGAGCCTGTTGACGACTCTGTTTAGAATAAAGGGAAGGAAAGAGGAAACTTTTCCTAGACTGAAAACCAAAGATGCGATGAATATATTTGTGATTTTCACATTCAGGAGCAGAAACCCCATAGTTGTGCCCACTGATTAAGGGAGCCACGAGGGCCATGAGGTAAGATGAGGCAACTGCCTCAGGCGGCAGCATCACCAAGGGCACCAGATCCTCATGCCCCCTCCTTTGTTCCTGGTGCAGATAGTCACTCACCAGAGGCAGCAAGCTGAGGTGGGTGATGCAGGACATTGCAACAATGACATGGTGCACGTGCAGAATGGAAGGCAAGAGGTCCGCTTGTCCTCAGGTGGGTGGCTTGTAGGCGGGCACAGCGTCTCCCCTGTGAACCGGCCTATTGCTGACCAGATCGTACTCTTGCCACCAAACGGGCCAATGGCAGCAGGAATCTAGGGGGCATTCGCCTGGGTGTGGTGCCAACTGACCAGTAGCGGCGCTTGGCACCATGCCCAAGGGAACGATAAATACACGACTGGCACAACCTTTCAGTCTCTTGCCATGCCAATATGCTGTGTGTTGTCTAGTTATTTATACCTTAAGGAATAGGAACTTGCCTTGCCACACAAGTGGAGGGTGCTGACTTTGGGCCTCACACAGGGCACCCCTGAAATTTGGGGCATCCTTTTGTGGTTGATCTCAGGTGCCAGAATGTCTTAGGCTGGCTCTGGGAACAGGGGCACCAACTATAGGGGGCTCTGGGTGCCTGAGCACCAGTGCTTTTTTCAGGGGGTATTCAAGGGTATTCAGTACCGGCACCTCTTTTTTTTTGTTGTTGTTAAAATGTGTGGCACTTACTGTAACAACTTCATAAGGAGTACTGACACTTTTTTTCCCTAGGAAAAAAGCACTGCTGAGCACCCACAATTTTTTTGTTGGGAGCGCTCAGCACCCACACTGCAGGACCCCCATTCAACTTCTGAGGTCTTGCAAGGCCTCGGACAGGATATCCGAGGCCTCGTGAGGCCTTACAGATGCTTGTGAGACCTCGGAATCTGACTTCTGGTGGCACCAGATGTTAGGTTCCAAGGCTGGGGCACTGAGGCCAACATCACGAGCACTGGGCACCCATAACCTGGGGCTCAAGTCGGCTCCCCTGCCTAGGAACCACCCTATGCACAGGAAGCTCGTATAGTAAAGCAAGCTAGAGTAAGTTAAATCATCATAAAGCCATGCCAGATCCAAACCATGTTCAGGAATGGGGCTGCGACTGGCAGAGGAAAAGCAAGCATTTAAAACAATGTTCTCTTCGGGGTTGCCATGTCAGATAGGCTTAGGATTCAGCCTTTCTGGTCCCAAAGTGCTCCCAGAACACCTCTTTTGAGAAGCTTACAGCTGACTGTGCTCAGAAGGCTGAGCTCCGGCTAAGCAAGTTATGCTTGTGTGTATCTTCAGCTGAGCCAGGGCTGGAGACTTAATGCCAGCAAAGCCAGACTGCTGGCAGCAAACAGCTGCTTCTTAACCTGGCAGATCTTGCCCTTTGAGTGTCCTGAATAAAGCAACAGGTATCCAAACTGTGTTCATGGAACGCAAAGAGAAAAGGTCTCCAAGTGCCCTTTTTGCTGTTGTTTCTGTAGATGCGCACCAGATATTGCGGGAAACAGAAGCAAGCTGGTCAGGTGTTTGATGGTCAGTGACCATCAAAAGAAAACAATGCCCGACCTGAAGAATTTGGAGCAAATGATTCAGCAAAGGAAACACAGCCCAGAATAACTAAGGAGATAGTACAGGAATATTTGGCTAGTTTAGATGTATTCAAGTCTCCAGGGCCAGATGAACTGCATCCAAGAGTATTAAAAGAACTGGCAGATGTGATCTCAGAACCACTGGCAGTCATCTTTGAGAATTCCTGGAGAACAGGCGAAGTCCCGGCAGACTGGAGGAGGGCAAATGTTGTCCCTATTTTCAAAAAGGGGAAAAGAGAGGACCCAAATAATTACCGCCCAGTCAGTCTGACATCAATACCAGGGAAGATTCTGGAGCAGATCATTAAGCAAACAGTCTGTGAGCACCTAGAAAGGAATGCTGTGATCACCAATAGTCAGCATGGATTTCTGAAAAATAGGTCATGTCAGACTAACCTGATCTCGTTTTATGACAGAATTACAAGCCTGGTAGATGAAGGGAACGCAGTGGATGTAGCCTACCTTGATTTCAGCAAGGCATTTGACAAGGTGCCCCATGATATTCTTGTAAAGAAGCTGGTAAAATGTGGTCTTGACTATGCTACCACTCAGTGGATTTGTAACTGGCTGACTGACCGAACCCAAAGGGTGCTCATCAATGGTTCCTCTTCATCCTGGAGAAGAGTGACTAGTGGGGTGCCACAGGGTTCTGTCTTGGGCCCGGTCTTATTCAACATCTTTATCAACAACTTGGATGATGGACTCAAGGGCATCCTGATCAAATTTGCAGATGACACCAAACTGGGAGGGGTGGCTAACACCCCAGAGGACAGGATCACACTTCAAAACGACCTTGACAGATTAGAGAACTGGGCAAAAACAAACAAGATGAATTTTAACAGGGAGAAATGTAAAGTATTGCACTTGGGCAACAAAAATGAGAGGCACAAATACAAGATGGGTGACACCTGGCTTGAGAGCAGTACATGCGAAAAGGATCTAGGAGTCTTGGTTGACCACAAACTTGACATGAGCCAACAGTGTGACGCGGCAGCTAAAAAAGCCAATGCAATTCTGGGCTGCATCAATAGGAATATAGCATCTAGATCAAGGGAAGTAATAGTGCCACTGTATTCTGGACGCGGGTGGCGCTGTGGGCTAAAGCCTCAGCGCCTAGGGCTTGCCGATCGAAAGGTCGGCGGTTCGAATCCCCGCGGCGGGGTGCGCTCCCGCTGCTCGGTCCCAGCGCCTGCCAACCTAGCAGTTCGAAAGCACCCCCGGGTGCAAGTAGATAAATAGGTACCGCTTACCAGCGGGAAGGTAAACGGCGTTCCGTGTGCGGCTCTGGCTCGCCAGAGCAGCGTTGTCACGCTGGTCACGTGACCTGGAAGTGTCTCCGGACAGCGCTGGCCCCCGGCCTCTAGATGTGAGATGGGCGCACAAACCCCAGAGTCTGTCAAGACTGGCCCGTTCGGGCAGGGGTACCTTTACCTTTTATTCTGCTCTGGTCAGACCACACCTTGAGTACTGTGTCCAGTTCTGGGCACCACAATTCAAGAAGGACACTGACAAACTGGAACGTGTCCAGAGGAGGGCAACCAAAATGGTCAAAGGCCTGGAAACGATGCCTTATGAGGAACGGCTAAGGGAGCTGGGCATGTTTAGCCTGGAGAAGAGGAGGTTAAGGGGTGATATGATAGCCATGTTCAAATATATAAAAGGATGTCACATAGATGAGGGAGAAAGGTTGTTTTCTGCTGCTCCGGAGAAGCGGACACGGAGCAATAGATCCAAACTACAAGAAAGAAGATTCCACCTAAACATTAGGAAGAACTTCCTGACAGTAAGAGCTGTTTGACAGTGGAATTTGCTGCCAAGGAGTGTGGTGGAGTCTCCTACTTTGGAGGTCTTTAAGCAGAGGCTTGACAACCATATGTCAGGAGTGCTCTGATGGTGTTTCCTGCTTGGCAGGGGGTTGGACTCGATGGCCCTTGTGGTCTCTTCCAACTCTATGATTCTATGATTCTATGATTCTATGACCATCCGTATGGGGAACAAGGCATCCTGGGATGAGAGCAGACATGCCAACAGGCCACGAGGGGAGTTTCATAGATGAATCTGCATGATTCCCCACCCATTTGGGCAGGACATGGAGGCAACTGGAGTGGAAGTTCGGGTTCATGAGGGCAATACATGTCAGGATGACGTAACATGAGGCCACTTGCTGAAAAATGGCAATTCTAAAGGTGGGTTCCATTGGGGAGAAGATGGAGGGGTAGGCTGGGCATCGTAGAGGCTAGGAGAGGGAATGGGAAGCAGTTTTAGGGGCTCTAATTGCACCCACAAGCAATTCGCTGAGAACTTTCAGCTCAGCACTAATTTATTTCTAAATTTCCTCTTTCCCCTCTTCTCCCTGGTGTTCTGGTCAGGAATCTTGTCAGACAGCTGGTGTTATGCTAACTTAAATAGTTTACTAAAAAGGAAACGGAAACCATCTCACTCCAGATCAGGCATAAATTGTATGAACATACAGTGAACTTCCAGAGAGAAAAATCTCTGGAAGACATTAGCTTAGATCAGGCCGGAACCTACAGGAGAGCGTTTATGTCGGGATCATGTTGACGTAAGTGGTGTTAATTTAAGCTGCAGAGGCCACACTTTATTTTAGGAGAGTTGCAAAGAAGAGGATCAAGGTTGAAGCAGGTGGAAAGGTCTCCCAAATTTGCTGGCTGGAAATGGTGCGGAGCTGAGAGTGGCTTCCCGTAAAGTCTTGTGGCACCTTAAAGGTTAACAAAATTTTATTATGGCATAAGTTTTGGGGCACCAGAGTCTCCTTCATCAGATGCCACCATCCTATGCTTATTCAAACCCATTTTGTGCGCATTCATCACCAAATTATAATAGATGAGCATTTGCCACGCTTGTGCTCTCCAGATATTTTGGACTACAGTTCCCATCAGCCCTCAGCAGCAGAGCTGGCTGATGATGGTGGGAGTTGTAGTCTGAAACATCTGGAAAATGCCAGCTTGGTAAAGGCTGTAGTACATGTATGGCCACTTAGCTTTATAAGGTTGTACCAGCCACAACAGAAGTAAGCATATGACTTTCATTTATTCTGATCTGTTAATTCTCTTATTTGGCTACACGCCCATCCCACCATTGATGGGTAACTCAGTAAATGGCAGGCACTCAACCTGTATAATGATTATGTGCACTCTGTGTGTTTGTGAGAGGTGGAATGCGCCTAACCACATTATAATGCAAGAGCCTAGATGTGGTGAACATGTGATTATCCGGCAGTGCTGACTGCTGCTGACTCACGCAGTCTAACCCTTGTTCGGAAATTCCCCGACAAGACAGGTTGTGTCAACAGACTCCATGTGTGCATGATCTGATCATAAAGGTCTATGGTACCTAGTCTCCTCGGGTTCCTGTACTTTTCTGGGCCTCTGCAGAGGAGGATGGCTGGGCTCCCACCCACCTGTATCCAGAACCATCAGTTGTGTCAGGACCAGCAGGTTTCTTACTATTGTCACTCCATCCTTAGAGGAGTTAAAAGAGAAGGAATGAATGCTGCTGCTGACCTAAGTTGACCTATCCTCCAGAATGTTTGCTGCGAAGAACATAAGAAGGTCAGGTCTGGATCAGGTCAAAGGCCTATCTAGTCAAGCATCCTGCTCCCACAAAGACCTGTGATAGCACAGCCACTGTATTTGCCTAGTGAGGGCAAAGAGACAGACTTCTGTTGCTTGTGCTCTGGTGACCTCTAGGTTTAGTTACTGCAATGTATTATACATGGGGCTGCCCTTTGAAGATGGTTCAGAACCTTCAGCTGGTGCAGAATTCAGCAGCCAGGTTGTTCATCAGGGCAAGACGGTTTGAGCAAATAATACTGATCCTGGTCCAACTGCACTCGCTGCCAATTAGTTTCTGGGCCTAATGCAAGTGTTGGTCTTGAACTATAAAGCCTTATGTGGCTCAGGACCCAAATACCTCAAGGACCACCTCTCCCTATACCAGGGGGCTGCAACCCGCGGCTCCGGAGCCGCATGTGGCTCTTTTACACCTTTGCCGTGGCTCCGGGGCGGATACTAGCGAAGGGAGGAGGCGCATTGTGTGCCCCGACACTCCCCACTGTGGCGGGTGCTGTACTGGCTGTGACACTGCATGGGGGCGGTGCGTGCGTTAGTCACGCACCATCCCGACGTCACCTTCCCGCCCGCCTGCTACATTGTAAGGGGCATGTACGCTGGTCACTGCATTGAAAGGGGGCATGTACGCTGGTCACTGTTTTGAAGGGGAGTGAAGAACACACACACAAAAAAAGGTAACTTGTTAATTTAACGTTTATTTCTATGAGGAGGAATAATTCTGAGGGGTCAAACAAAGAAATAATAAAAAAGTGACAATAAAGTTATTTTTATAATGACGAGTTTTGCGGCTCCCAGTTTTTTCCCCTTTGGAAACGGGTCCAAGTGGCTCTTTTTGTCTTAAAGGTTGCAGACCCCTGCCCTATACAAACCAACCTGGACCCTGCAGTCATAACCTGAGGCCCTTTTTCATGTGCCTCCTCCACTAGAGGTCCGGAAAGTAGCAACATGAGAAAGGGCCTTTTCAGTGCTGGCTCCCTGTTTGTGGGATGCTCTCCCCAGGGAGGCTCTCCTGGCACCATCATGATATATCTTTAGGTGCCAGGCAAAAGATTTCCTCCATAACCAGGTCTTAGCTGCTTGGCTCCTCCATCTAGATCTGCAGGCCCAAGGCAGTATAGGCCTTTTGCTGAAGGATCATGGCTGAAGTTGCCAGGAGAAAGAGTCCCTTGCTTTGGTACAGCTGTTACAGCAGATCTTCCAAAGCACGACATTAAAAGGGGAATCAGGTGCTCCTGGATGGCGAACAGATGTGTAAATGCTGTAATCCCAGGCCATTTGCACCAGGACATCAAAAGCATAGAGTGCAAATGTTTTCTGCAGACTTCCCTTTGAACGAGCTGTAAGTTAGCAGGAGAGAGTAGGAAGCCCCATTCTAAGTCACTGGCTCACAACTTGGTATGAAATAAAGAAACGGGGGCAGTCCTGCTTAGGCACCCATTTAACGCTTTATTTCGCTCAAAGTTTGAGCAACGCTGGAGAGCGGCCCGTCGCTTTTGGACAGTCACTTGCTGTTTAAACATTCTTATCGAGTTTTATTTCTTCTTTTATCAAAGGGTTTTTTTCCTTTTCTTCTTCTTTTTTTGCATTGTTCTGAAAAGATTTCTTTTTTCCCCATTCGTAGTTTATCTATAATTCAGTACATTTTTACACTTCGGTTATAATTGAGTTTTCCATGCCACAGTGACTCAAACAATAACTATTAATATTCAGCAGTCTATAGCGATAAAGATTTCCATTTAGTCCCTTCTTTAATTTTTTTTATATAAAAAAAGTCTGTGTGGATATATGGCACATTATCTTGCACAGTTAATACTAAATTTATTCATATTTATGCTCCATTTTTCCACATAGTAATCTTAAAAGAATGAGCACCTATCTCCCCCCCTTCATATATGGACATCTGATTCTAGTGACTATTCTTAACAACGCAATTATCTGAGGACACAAATCGGTGGTGTTTTGAAGGGTGATTTGTAGCGAGATGCAAATTTCTCCGTTTGAGCTTCCAGTGGGTTTCAAAGCCATGATCTCATAGGGTAGCCTTGTGACTCATTTAATTTTCACGATGTTTTCTGAATGTGCATAAGCTGCAAAGCCATTTATCTCAATGCCCTGGGGAAATCTCCCTAGGACAAGGGTAAGGGAACCAAGAAAACCAGATTTTTACAGACATACATAATCCAACACAGAATGAACCGTGTTTAATCCCACTGAAATGAATGGACTTCAACTCTGTGCTGAACTGTAGCCTAAGTATGTAGCATCTTTCCTCCAAGGTAGGGATGTAGGAAGGCTCTCCATTCCACACTGTATTCGTCACAAGCAGCAAGGATTCCGTTCCACTGCAGTTCATCTTCCACCAAAAATTACATAATTCGTCCCTCTGACCGCTGTGGTGAAATTATCTAATTTATGTAATTAATTATGCAAATGACATTGTCATTATTATTCCACCCTACTCAGAGGAAATACAATGGAAATGGGTGTGTGTGTGGATGTAGTGTTATTTGTGGACTGAAAGAAACAACAACAGCGAATATTCGCCGGATTGATTTCCATTCCGGACGTGGGATTAATAAGCAGACATCTCTGCTCCTGTTTCTGCTGGAATTCACCAACATCCCTACTCCAGAGTAAGTATGCCCCCCATCTCACCAAGTTTCGGGGGTGTGTGGCATTCTGGCAGCGGTGGAAATGGGGGTGGGGGTATGGTGGCGGTGGACACGGCATAGCAGTGGAGAACAGAAGGGGCAACATGTTCCTGTTTCATCTCAGGTGGCAAAATAGGATGGGCCACCTCTGGTTCTAAATTTCATGTGGAATTGCAATTGACTTTCCACCTTTTGTGGGGGAATAGCACTCAGGGATACAATGCCTCAGAAACCCACAATACATGAGAGGATATTTGCTCTCCCTGCTCCATTCCTGTTTGCATTGTCTCAGCCTGTCCCACAAAGAAAGTGCCCCCTTAAACATGCCTGCAAAACTCTTGTCCCTCTTGGAGATCCTATCACCACAATCTGCCCTTGGTTTCTGAGATCTTTTAGTAAAGGAGGCGAAATCAAATACCCTGGCTGGTGACAGATAAGCAAAAAGAAGGTGGAAACAAGGAGCTGGGGTGAATTTTTTACAAGGCATGGGAGTGAATTTACTAGCTACCAGACATTGCTAGACCTCCACTGCTGTAAGAAGGAGACCTCTGCAGATCAGTTGTTGGGAATGACAGGAGAGTAGAGAGCTGTTACACTGAGGTCTGGCTTGTTTCTGGTTGGCCACCATGAGAACAGGATGTAGGACTTGATGAACCTTAGGTCTGATCCAGAAACCAAGCCCTTCTTATATATCTTCTGCAAACAGGGAATCTCATGCTTCCATCCTCTTTATCTAAGAATATCTGGAAGCCAGCCTGCTGACTGTGGTTACTTCCAGTGAAATGAGCTGGAAGGGAGAGTTGGAACTCCCGTCTTGAGCTGATGGGGCATTGTGAAGGAGCTGCTCCTATTTATCTGCCTGCCCGAGCACAGAAGACATGGGCAGTGACAGGAGCGTGGAAGCATCACCTGGTGCCTGTCTGAAGAAGAGGTTAATGCTTTCCATTCATCTCCTTAAGAGGCAGGCAATGTATCAGAGCCGGCAGCAGCCTCCATCACGGCGGCAGGCGCCCGTCTTGGTATTAATTGTGACGCGCGACCAGCAAACCCCGGCCTGTAATTATGAAAAATGCCCTCGGCACGAGGAAAGCAGCAGGTTCGTTAGCTGCTCTCCGCTGGTTCAGAAACAATGACTTTCCCAGGCAGATCTTTCTCAGGATCCGAGAACGTGGCGGTGGCGGGGGAGCCAGACTGATTTCACAGCCAGCCACCCACAAAGCCTGCTTGTTCCCGACGGTGCCTTAGCCTCCGCTTCACGGCTAGTTAAGGGCTAGCTGGGTTAAATGAGCTACCCATTAATCTTGGCCCTGCCGAAGCAGGAGCTGCGGGACACACACGCGGCAGATGATTTATCATCGCCTTGGGTTGGTGCCCCCGGTCTCCTCCTTCGTTTCCAGAGCAGCTGCCAGAGTTTACCCAGATCCGGCAAGCCACTTGCTGGAACTTGGGAATGGACGCATGAGTGAGGAGGTCAGCCATCCAGCAGTCGTTTTGGGAAGCAGGACCCATTTCCTATCTGGTGTGGTGGCTTTTATTTTTCTTGGGTCCTCTTTAGGACAGAAGAATTGTCCCACAGGCTTTGGGAGGACGAAGCAGACCTGGAATGAAGTCGGAGAGCATCTACAGTCAATACAAATATGTATAAGATCAGAAGATCCTGGCTGCTAGATCAAGCCAGTGGTGCTGTTTCCACAGTGTAGCCAACCAGATACCCCCAGGCCCACAAGCAGGAGCTGAGCTCAACAGCATGGAGGAGCAGCAAGATCCAAATCATTAGATCTGGAGGAGAAGGAGGTGGGTGCAAAGGAGATGGCCATGTCGGTGGTGGCCCCGGGACAATGGAACGCCTTGCCTAAGCATGTTTGCCAGGACCCACCATTGCTTACTCAAGAACACAAGAGGAACAGAAGAGCCTGCTGTATCAACCCAAAGGTCTGTCTAGCCCAGCATCCTGTTCTCACAGTGGCCAACCAGGGGCCCATGGGAAGCACAACAGGACTCTCTCAACAGGAGAGCCAGTGTGGTGTAGTAGTTAAGAGCGGTAGACTCGTAATCTGGTGAACCGGGTTCGCTTCCCTGCTCCTCCACATGCAGCTGCTGGGTGACCTTGGGCTAGTCGCACTTCTTTGAAGTCTCTCAGCCTCACTCACCTCACAGAGTGTTTGTTGTGAGGAAGGGAAAGGAGAATATTAGCCACTTCGAGATTCCTTCAGGTAGTGATAAAGTGGGATATCAAATCCAAACTCTCTTCTTCTTCTTCTTCTTCTTCTTCTTCTTCTTCTTCTTCTCCTTCTCCTTCTCCTTCTCCTTCTCCTTCTCCTTCTCCTTCTCCTTCTCCTTCTCAGTTGCGATTCTGAGCAACTGATATTCCAACAAGAAGAAAAGGCCAAGGAGAAAACCCTACACAAATCCGGAGTGGAATCCCTAAGGCAGTTGGATGCCATCTTGTATACCTGCTTATGGCAACTCTTGCAGCCAAGCTGGTGCCAACCGTCTTGCTCTGCTTTCCCTTGGACCACATCAGTGAGGCACAAGAGGAGATCTTTCTATCTGGTCAGCTCAAGCCTTCCATACAAAGGCTCACACTCTAGAGAGCTCACTACTTTATTTCCTATGGTGCACTCTACCATTGTCTTTTGAGACAGATGTCAACAATGCCTACCTCTGGCAGTAGAGGGAGAACACAGCCACCAGAGCCAGTGGCCATTGAAGTATCTGGTCTACCTTTTGCTTGACTACACCCAAGGCAGAATATGCCCTGGCAGAGCAAACCAGGCCCTCTTTGCAGTGGAATGGTAGTGGGTTGGGTTGGGTGGAAGCATCCATCTGGCACCCCTGCCAGCCTCCATCAGCCGCCATCTAAATCACTGCACTGCTGCAGAGCTCCCACTTCACCCACCAACAGTTGGCCAAAGTGTTACCAGCAGGATACTTAAGAGCAGTGGTCAGTGGAAAGCCCCAAAATAAGGCTTTCTGGGGTTGGACTGAGTTGACCAGGATGGCGCCAGGCCTGATTGTGCCAATCTGCCTAGACACCAGCTTTCACACTAGCTGCCACAGCTGAGTAATGTTCTGTCAAGGAGTTTAGGATTGCTCCCTAAGCCATATTTTATTCTCTTCCTCTTGCATTTAGGAGGAGCTTACTCAGAGGTGTGGTCAAAATAATAGTTGGCTGTGGATTAATGGGGAGGGGAGAAAGTTGGTTTATTGAGACTTGAAATAAAATCCTTTATGTGATACTCTAAATTGGGGATTGAAAAATAAAAGAGTAAAGATCTATTTCTTTCTCACTACTGACCTGGCAATAAAAATATTTAGAAATGACAACTGCATATAGTCAATTATTCCCAGCCAAGCAGTTAGGACAAGCAACTGGCTTCACCCAAAGACATTTCTGAAATGGAGTAATTCCCTCTGTGTTCATGGGGAATCATGCCCAGATAAGTATCCAGCTCTAGTTCTGGCTGGGAGGAAGCCCCGTGAACGATTCTACGTAAACATGCAATAGGACTGCATTGCGGATCAGTTAAGAATGCAAATAGTCCGCCCAATTCAGCTGGTAGTCAGCTCTATGGGAAAGAATTACAGTGGTGCCAATTATGAATTATAATTAAGGGTTGGAGATTTTATTTCCAAGAAGCAAGACGCCTTAGGGTAGCCCTCACCAACCTGATGTGCTACAGGTGTTTTGAACTACAACTCCAAGTTGTCCCAGCCAGCACTGCAGGCTTCGAGTATGCAAGGGAGTTCCCTGAAGGACATCCCTCCAAACAGAGTAAGATGGGGGGCAGTTCATAGAATTGTAGAGTTGGAAGGGACCCCAAGGGCCATCTAGTCCAACCCCCTGCAATGCAGGAATCTCAGCTAAAGCATCCATGGCAGATGGCCATCTAAATCTGCTTGGAAACCTCCAAGGAAGGAGAGTCCACCACCTCCTGAGGGAGACTGTTCCACTGTTGAACAGCTCTTGCTGGACTGCTTTCTGCAGGCCTCAGGTGCTCAAAGCAGACTTCAGGTACCACCTTCCTTCCTTCCTTCCTTCCTTCGATCACTAGTTACCTGTGAACTGATACATAGAATCATAGAGTTGTAGAGTTGGAAGGGATCCATAGGGTCATGGAGTCCAACCGATACTGTCTGCCAATTCCAATGCTGCTTGAGCCTGTTCCCTTCCACACCTGAAGAGGGTGCTGAGGCCTAAGCACACACAGTCCACATTAGCTCACCAAGGCAGGTCCCAGGCTTAAACTCTGAGGTTGTTGGGCTTCCTGGTGTGTGGATCCAGGACGCTCCCATAGAAGATTGGGGCAAACCAGTGTTTCTCAAAGACTGTGACACGCCACATTGGTGTGGCAGGAAGATTCAAGGACAATCCAAGAAACATTCAAACATTTCAGTGTAGTATAGTATATCTATCATCTATCTATCTATCTATCTATCATCTATCTATCTATCTATCTATCTATCTATCTATCTATCATCTATCTATCTATCTATCTATCTATCTATCTATCTATCTATCTATCATCTATCTATCCTCTATCTATCTATCATCTATCTATCTATCATCTATCTATCTATCTATCTATCTATCTATCTATCTATCTATCTATCATCTATCTATCTATCATCTATCTATCTATTATCTATCTATCTATCTATCATCTATCTATCATCTATCTATCATCTATCTATCTATCTATCTATCTATCTATCTATCTATCTATCTATCTATCTATCATCTATCTATCTATCATCTATCTATCATCTATCTATCTATCTATCTATCATCTATCTATCTATCTATCTATCTATCTATCTATCTATCTATCTATCTATCTATCATCTATCATCTATCTATCATCTATCTATCTATCTATCTATCTATCTATCTATCTATCTATCTATCTATCATCTATCTATCATTTATCTATCATCTATCTATCATCTATCTATCTATCTATCATCTATCTATCTATCTATCTATCTATCTATCTATCTATCTATCTATCTCTATCTATCTATCTATCTATCTATCTATCTATCTATCATCTATCTAATCTATCTATCATCTATCTCTATCTCTATATATTGTAGAATATGGATAGATACCTTTTTAAAATGTTGTGTTCTATGTTATAAATCAAGCACCACTGGATGTCATTTCTTTTTGTTTTCCAGTGCATTTCTTATCAATACAATTTTTTTGGTGTGGCACGAGCAAATGTTTATTCTGAAAGTGTGGCTCAGAGAAAAAAGTTTGAGGACCACTGGTGTAAACTTCTTAGAGATGCGCAACAAAACATAATGTGTGACTCCATTTGATGTGGCTAAACAAAGCGCTAGGTTTGCAGCGACCGCTGGTTCGTTCCTTATCAGCCGTAATAACTTGGCGCGAGCCCTCTGGTTTTTGTGTAATGAACCATTTCCCTCTTTCTAATGTTCCTCTTGGCCTCTGATCAGAAGCAAACACCATTGGCCTCTTGTTAGCCAGCCTGCTGCTATCTGCAACTGGGAGGTGAATGAGTAAACACAGCAACATTTAGTGGCTCTCCTTCTTTTTATATGAAAATAATAATAGGCGAGATCTACTGATAATTTCTCTCCTCTGCAAAATTGCACCTGTAGCTCAATGCATGGAAGGTAATTAGAGAGGAATGGAGCCGGCGGCAAGAAGGGGGATGGGTAAGATGCTCCACGAGCCATCGCTATGGAACCGTAATAACAATTTAGATTCCATTTAGATACAAGTGGCTACAAGTCATGTTTCAATACCCAATCAATTGACACAGACAAATGATTTAATATGGGAAGTATTTGTGGGAAGCAGAGTAGCGGGTCACCACTGCCAGAGAGAGAGAGAAAGAGAAGGAGGGAAAGAGAGAGAGATGCAAGAGAGGTGGGGCAAACAGAAAAGGAGAATTCAGGAGGAATTTAGGGTGTGCAGGGGCACGCACTGCTCGCAGGAGGCATGGCAAATGGGTCTGGTTCAGCTCCCTGCATTCTGGGATGGTTTAGATGCCCTATTGATTGGGGAAGACGAGTCATTTTAGAACCACAACAGTGGAAAGATTTATCTCGCACAGAATGGAATCTAACGTACAAAACACCAACCGATGAGTGTTGGCTTATCTGTAACAGGAAGGAAAGCCTGATCAGACTTGGGTATGATTGTGTTAGTTTGACGGATTATAATGCTAGTGTTCCTGTCCTGATTTCTAATGCTTCTTTTACAATTCAGGTACCTGTCGTGTTATGGAACCGTGGCTTCTTGACTGATATACCTCCACACCATGCTAAATTTCGCTCATATTGGTTGGGTGTGGCGTGAAATCATGCTGAATGTACTAGACATGCTGCTACCTCATCACCCTTCCTGCGCATGCACGATTCAAATAATAATAATAATAATAATAATAATAATAATAATAATAATAATAATTTATTATGGCTGGGTTTCCCCAGCTATTCTGGGTGGCTCCCAACAGAATATTGAAAACACGAGAAAACATCAAACATTAAAAACTTCCCTAAACAGGGTTGCCTTCAGATGGCTTCTAAAAGTCAGATAGTTGTTTATTTCTTTGACATCTGATGGGAGGACGTTCCACAGGGCAGGTGCCACTACCAAGAAGGCCCTCTGCCTGTTTCCTCCCCAATTCACTGTGCAATATGCCAGAATGCTGCCCAAAATCTTTTTACGTGCGCAAGACTCTTGCGGTTTATTTTACCAGGGCTGCAAGCAGGTTTTTCTTTCCTGGAAGCAATTAACATGGATATGAGCGCTAAACCTCCACTACGTTTCCAGAAGCTGCTTTTACGTCCTGTGAAAAATAAAATAAAATATGGAAATTATCAGGTAAGGAAACACCAGGAAAACAGAACTGCGGCCTGAATGCAGCCTGGCTTTCAGGAGATTATTGGTCCCGGCGGCTGCTGCTACTGCTGCCTTTGCAAGGTCCTGAGAGAGATGTTCAAGCAGAGAACCTAGGAAGTTGCGTGGCGATTCCCGCCTCCCACCATTTAGAATAAAGACACAGGACACCATTATTTTAGGTTAATGGGCAAAAATTGGCCACAACTTTATTGGTTACAGGTAAGAGTGGTATTGGCTTAGGGATTGGTCCTATCAGACTATCCGGCTTCAGCCTGTTAGCATGAAAACCAGGAAGGGTTAACACCAGCAGGGGGAGTCCTGCGATGCACATCAACTAGGAACTCCCCCAGGGTCAACACTTGGGGGCGTGCTTTAGGCCCTGGCCTCCATAGGTTTCAGACGAGGCAACGCCCCCCGGAATCCTTTACTGGACTACCCTTAAATATTTGGGGGAGGTGATGGTGCTCCCCCCCAACACATCTACATAATAATACCCCTACCAATGCCTAACCGCCAGAACCAAAGACGTGACGATTTGCTATGAGGTAGGCGAAAAACCAAATGGCCAGTGCCAATCTGCCAAGTGGAAAAAATTCCTACCAGGCCCCTTAACGGCGACCAACTGAAGTTCATAGCAAGGTCAGAATGAGGACCTAAAGGGTGGGTGGGAAACCGAATCAGCTCCGTGGTCGAAAAGGGGAGATCCCAGGGCTGCACCAGCCTTAAATGAGCCAGGCCACGCCCCCAGAGCCAGCCAATCGGCTGGCTCTGGGGCTGACGCGGCCTGAGGATTCCCCTGATCTCACAGGGCTGAAAGCCAGCCACTGCACGAGTGTTGGGGGCGTGAGCCTGCAACACCACCTCCTCCTGATGTGGGAAGTGGCTTTCTCAGTAGCTCTTGCTAGGGTGGCCATTTACGCTTCACCCCAAAATACATCACCAAATAAAGTGCAGAGGAGAGAGACATAAATTTGCACATGCCAATTTATTTGTATATATGCAAATTTAGCAGAAGTCACAATAATTTCTCCCTCCTTAGGATTCTTTTAGCTTCTTCTTTGGTGATCACTCGTAGCCGAGTAAGATTGTCTTCCATGAACACGGTCTTAACAGTGAGTCCATAAGTGACTGTGGAGGCCAATTCTGGATCCACACGTCCTTCCACAGTGGGGACATTGGTTTCTGGGTGGGAGTTGATCCTGGTGAGGGTTTGCCAAGTGTGCCTTCCTCTTAGCATGCTTCTCCCTTTCGTCCTGAGTTTGAGTGTCTTCAAAGCCCATGGCACCTTTGGTAAAGGCTGTTCTTCAGTTGAAGCGCTCACAGGCCAGTGTTTCCCAGTTGTCAGTGTTTATACTACTTTTTTTTTTTTTAGATTTGCCTTGAGAGAGTCTTTAAACCTCTTTTGTTGGCCACTAGCATTATTCTTTCCATTCTTAAGTTGGGAATAGAGTAGTTGCTTTGGAAGACTATAATCAGGCATGTGCACAACATGACCAGTCCAATGAAGTTGATGTTGAAGAATCATTGCTTCAACACTGGGGATATTTGCTTCTTCCAGTACACCGACATTAATTCTCGGGACCAGACAGCCCTACAACTAGAGGACTGTACTCTGAAAGTAGGACACCTGGTCACCCTCACATTCTTAAGGGAGGCCTTTGGAGCCTCTTCAAGGCTCAGGGGGGCAGTTGTTTTCTGAGTTATTCTAGGGAACAGTTTTGTTTTCATTTCATCTATTGCATTTATACTCCAACTTTCCTCTGAGGAGCTCAAAGAAAATGCTGGTAAATGGACGTATAAATGTGCAAAATGGAAGACTGGCGAGGGGAGGGATAGAGAAAACGAACTCGACACATTTGCCCATCCCTACTCCAAAGTAAGTCCCATTGAATTTAGTGGAGTTTACCTTGAGGTAAAGATGACATCTGCGCAGAGCAATCCTACGTATGTAGGGCTGGGCGGCTAGCTTTTGTCCTGTTTGTTTTGGTTCATGGAACTGGGATGGATATCTATATTGAATGTGTGTGTGTGTGTGTGTGTGTGTGTGAGAGAGAGAGAGAGAGAGAGAGAGAGAGAGAGAGAGACTGTGAGATCCTTTCTGAGATAAAGCAATAAGTAGCCTGCCTCAGCCAAACATCTCCCACAGCTGTATAAATAGACGTAACCTGCTATCACCTCGCCAGCGAGTGGGATCTAGGACACCACCAAATGCTTTTGCTGTCATTAGTTAATTGAGCCACTGATGTTAAGAAAAGGTTATGTCTTTCTCTCGATAGTTTTCCTTGTTAAAGCTCTGACACAGGTTTGTTACCATAATGGTAATAAAGCCCTGCCTGGGGAATCTCAGCAGATTTTCCCAAGGGTGTTTTCTCTTTACTTTGCTCTCTCCCTCTCCCTCTTCCCCCCTTCTCTTTTCTTCCTTGAAAACTGCCCTGGTGCAGCTCCCTTTTTGAACCCCGGCATAATGAAATGGATACCGTCTCCCCTCCAACTGCCCTGCTTAGGACCTGATCTCCGCGTCTTAAGAGAGCAGGAGGACCACCAGCAACGCAGACCCAGCGCGGCCTCTGAGACCTCCAAGACAAATAACTAAAGTCAACACTAAGGCAAGAGCAGCGCGGAAAAGAAGGGACCCAGTGGCAAGGCTGTCCATGCTGTCTGGCGAAAAGTGCGTGCGTGCTTCGCTGCCCCACTTCGAACTTTGCTCCAGAAGCCACGTTATCTGTCCCAAAACTTGCGTGGATTCGTTGAATGCATGTGTGCTAATCCCAGGGCTCCACCAAATGACCAGTTTGTTGGGCTTGCACCCTGATTCGCTCACACAAATGTCACAGTGGAAGGATCTGCCAATTTCGCTTCTCTCCATTTCTCAATTTTTCCAATCTTGAATTTTGTCCTCAACATCTTGCAGTCGTTTTCATTAAGGAAAAAAAAATGTCATCAAAATTCACCAGCAGTTTAGTACGATTGTCTCCAAACAAAACACATTTGTACATGCTGTTTTGACTAATATACTCATTTTTGCAGGCAGTTTTTCATAATACAAGGCCTTTGGGGGTTAATTTTATTAATTTTATAAAAATTTATATACCACTTGATTGTAGGAAAACCTCATTCTTGTGCACATTTCCCCTTCATAAACTGCTTCGAGGGTGTGTGGGTCTTTTTACAGGCAAGTGACATATAAATTTCATGGAATAAATAAAAAAGTGCATTTTTTATCAACATTGATTGGTTGGCGAATTGCATTGCAAAATTCAAGTAAGTGCAAATTTCAAAGGCTGGCTTTGCTTTGTTTCATGCATTATTTCTGAAAGCGAATATTTGGTAGATGCAGCTTTGAATATGTGCTGAACTGGGTTTCTCCTCCAATTCTCCTCCTCTTCTCTCTTTTCTTTCTCAGGAGGGAGGTTACAGGGCATTGCTCTTGTTTGTTTGTGAGGAGGCTATGCAACAACGAACATTCAGCCGAATGGTGCAGCTGACCCAGCTGTCCAGTGCAGGTAGATATGTTTTGGTGAAACCCATGCCTGGGCACATTTGGCCCGCAGGTAGGAGGGGACCCACCCCTGTGCCAGGGCAACAGAGTGCTTTAATCCCTTTTAGTTGTGAAACCTAGATTTCCTGGTATGCACTTGATTCCACATGGAAAATATGGAGCCTAGAGACGCTTTCATCATAGGGGCACAGGAAATTGCCTTACACCAAGTCAGACAGTTGTTTCCATCTAGTTCATATAATCATAGAATTGTAGAATTGGAAGGGACCCCAAGCATAGCTGTCAACCTTTCCATTTTTTAAGGGAAATTCCCTTATTCCGAATAGGATTCCTCGCAAGAAAAGGGAAAAGTTGACAGCTATGACCCCAAGGGCCATCTAGTCCAACCCCCTGCAAGGCAGTAATCTCAACTAAAGAATCCATGACAGATGGCCATCCAACCTCTGCTTAAAAACCTCCAAGGAAGGAGAATCCACAAGGAAGTGCTAATGGAGAGGGTGTGTTCAGACTGACTGACAGCGACTCTCCTGGGTTTCTAGTAGGGGAAATTCCTCGCTTTACCTGGAGATGCCAGGTTGAACCTGGGTCCATGTTCATTTATTTAGAAGCATTTCTGTATCACTTAATGTTTCAAAAACCTCTAAGTGTTCTATGCTCTATGCTCTATCATACTGAGCTAAGGATCTTTCACTTCAAGCGATTGAGATGTCAGGCACTGAGCAGCAAAGTAGCAGGAAGAAGAGCCAAAACAATCTTAAAATTGGAGAAATATGTCTTGGTTCTCATCCTTCCTTCATCTCCCTGCCGTTGCATTGAACCAAGTGCCCCGGGAAGCCAGCAAAAGAACTTTCGCCTCGTTTCACAGAGGCAAAAATCAAGGGCTGGTCCTTCTCCAAGAGGGATTCTCGGCCCCTCAACTTCCCGACACCTTGGGACTGCTCCTGTTGCTGCTGCTTTCATCCCTGGGTAATTCGAGAGTGCCTGGAGTATTTCTGCCTCGCCCTACTGAGCGCAGTGTCAGTGGGGAAGGAGGTGAGCTGTTCATGTGGGTTTCCTAGGATGAGATTTCGGGGGATAACCACCGACCCAAAAAGAATTATGTAGCTTACGGTGGGATGGTGCCAATTCCTGAGCTCTCAAATTCCTAGGTTTACTTGGATAACCATAAGCCACTTTTCCTATCCAAGATGTTTAGATAAGCATTTCCCGGTCTTAACATGGCTCATTGGAAGATACAAGGGATGTTCATTCTTGCGGTTTAGAAAATGCTCGAGATGTTGGCATGAGGAAAGCGGGCTGACTCCAAAGCAAGCTCTGAAGGGGGCAGAGAAAACACAGGTGTCGCAGCCGCGCTGTGCGGACCTCATGGTGTGGGTGGATCAGGGAAAGTGTGCTTGAAGCCCTATAAAGTGGAGTTTTCCAGGGCCAAAATAGACACAGACTTTATTACAGAATTTGTCATACAGTGGAACCTCGGGTTGCGAACATGATCCATGCAGGAGGCACGTTTGCAACCCGCAGCACCGCGTCTGCGCACACGCGTTATGCAATTCAGAGCTTCTGCGCATGCACAAGCGTGATTTAGCAGTTCTGCACATGCACGAGCACCGAAACCTGGAGGTAACCTGTTCCGGTACTTCCAGGTTCAGCGCGTCCATAACCCGAAAACACACAACCTGCAGCAATTGCAACCAGAGGTATGACTGCAGTTGTTTTATGTTTAGCAAAAAGCTGGCACGTGTATAGTGTTGGGGACTATGGTCAGGTTACGGCTATTTTTATTTATCTGTCAATATATTTCTATCTCACATTTTCCCCTAATGAGCTCAACGTGGCATGCATGGTTCTCCTTGTCTCCATTTTGTCTTCACAACAACCTTGTGGGGTATGTCCTCCAATGAAAATAGAGATATCCCCTCCAACATTTCTCCGATGAAAATAGGGATGTCCTAAGGAAAAGTGGGGACGCGGGTGGCGCTGTGGTGTAAATCACTGAGCCTTGGGCTTGCCGAGTAGAAGGTCGGCGGTTCGAATCCCCGCAACAGGGTGAGCTCCCGTTGCTCGGTCCCAGCTCTTGCCAACCTAGCAGTTCGAAAGCACATCAAAGTGCAAGTAGATAAATAGGTACCACTCTGGCGGGAAGGTAAACGGCATTTCCGTGCGATGCTCTGGTTTTGCCAGAAGCGGCTTAGTCATGCTGGCCATATGACCCGGAAAAACTGTCTGGGGACCAACGTCGGCTCCCTCGGCCAGTAAAGCGAGAAGAGTGCCGCAATCCCAGAGTCGTTTGTGACTGGACTTAACTGTCAGGAGTCCTTTACCTTTACTTTTTAAAGGAAAAGTGGGACATTCCGGGATCAAATCAGAAACCTGGATGGCTTCTGTAAATCTGGGACTGTCCCTGGAAAACAGGGCCTGTCAGGGTCATGGCTGAGTGGGGATTTGAACCCTGATCTCCCAGGCTCTGGTCTGACCCTCTAGGCACCACACTGGCTCTTACTACCTTTAACCCTTTGTCCCTGTTGTGGGACAGGATAATCACAGTAGAAAGACTAACAGCGAAGGATGAACATCGGACAGAAGCCCTGTTCAGGCATTCAAAGGATGCATGAAGGCATCAAGGGCATAGGGAATGGGGGGTGCACGTGTTGCCCCATCCTCTCTGCCCCAATCTTCCCACAATGAGCAGGAAGTTCTGGAGGAGGAATTGTATTTTTTTAAAAAATGATATTTATTAAAGTTTCCAAAAAAAAAGATTACATAAATAAAAAGAGGGGGGAAAAGAAAAAGAAATAAAAAGGGAAAAAATACAAAATACAGAAAAAAGATAGAAAACACTTTAAAAACACATCAATCTTTCCATACCTTACATTTCATTTCCTTACTTCCCTGACTTTCTCACACCTCCCTTTTTTGTATTCCAGTTCTGTTAGTTAATTCAGCAATTCCTTTCCCTCTTTGTTTTTGTCTTAATCCTTTAACTTAATACAGTATATTATAACTTTGGATTTTCACCTGTCAACAATCCATTTTTACATACACCTTTATAACATTACTGCTAAAACCAAGGAGGAGGAATTGCAAGGCCGTTTGGTTGCAGGTGCTTAGAAGTCTCCCTGTGCCATGGGGCAGAGGGTCCTCATCAAAGGAACATGCTTAGAACAAGGGTGGAGCAAGGAGGCAGGAAGCACTTTTCTTCCTCTGCAGTTCTGCTAGCTGCAAAACTATAGCTGGCTGAGAACAGAGATCCAGAGGGTTTTCAAGAGAGAAGCTGCACATGGGTCAAGAGTTGTATGCTTCAAGAGTTACTTCAGAAGTCAACCAATATTCTTACTCGCTGTTAGCAAGCAAGCCACATTCATGGCAGAATTTCTATGCTAGGATCCCTATGCCAACTCAACCTGGATGACTTTGGGCCAGGCCACTGCTGCTCAGCCTAGCCCACCTAATAATAATAATAATAATAATAATAATAATAATAATAATAATAATAATAATAATTTATTTATACCCCGCCCATCTGGCTGGGCTTCCCCAGCCACTCTGGGCGGCTTCCAAAAGAATATTAAATATACTGTGATACATCAAACATTAAAAGCTTCCCTAAACAGGGCTGCCTTCAGATGTCTTCTAAAAGTCTGGTAGTTGTTGTTCTCTTTGACATCTGGTGGGAGGGCGTTCCACAGGGCGGGCGCCACTACCGAGAAGGCCCTCTGCCTGGTTCCCTGTAACTTGGCTTCTCACAGTGAGGGAACCGCCAGAAGGCCCTCAGTGCTGGACCTCAGTGTCCGGGTAGAACGATGGAGGTGGAGACGCTCCTTCAGGTATACTGGACCGAGGCCATTTAGGGCTTTAAAGGTCAACACCAACACTTTGAATTGTGCTCGGAAACGTACTGGGAGCCAATGTAGGTCTTTCAAGACCGATGTTATATGGTCTCGGCGGCCGCTCCCAGTCACCAGTCTGGCTGCTGCATTCTGGATTAGTTGCAGTTTCCGGGTCACCTTCAAAGGTAGCCCCACGTAGAGTGCATTGCAGTAGTCCAAGCGGGAGATAACCAGAGCATGCACCACTCTGGCGAGGCAGTCCGCAGGCAGATAGGGTCTCAGCCTACGTACCAGATGGAGCTGGTACACAGCTGCCCTGGACACCTTGAAGGGTTGGTGTGCAGATAAAATGGGGGGGGGGAGAGACTCATGGACACCTCCTTGAGATCCTTGGAGGAAAAGTGGGGGTATCAATGTGACAATGACAATAGATAAATAAAATCGAATCCATGCGCACAACTAGAGCATTAGTGTAGACCCAAGGCATCATGTCTCACATTTCTGCATATACAGGGTGCATATAAGGACCCAGAAGTTGCCTCTGGCCCATCTAACTGAGCATCATTGACATGGACTGGCAGCAGCTCCTCTCCACAATTTCAGGCAGGTTTTCCTTCCGGTCCTATCTGCAGATGCCATATGTGTGGCTCTTCTGCTGCACAAATTATTCATTTATTGCATTGACATCTCTCATCCCAATGAGCTTAAAGTGACATGCATGGTTCTTCCCAACCTCATCCAATCCCCACAACAGCCCTTTGAGGTAGGATAGGCTGAGAGGTGGTAACTGGACTGAAGTCAGCCAATGAGCTTCATGGCCGAGTGGGGATTCGAACCCTGGCCTCCCAGGTCCTAGTCTGGCACTCAAATCTTTACACCACACTGGCTCTGTTGGGTAGTGGCAGAGCAGGCATATGACATGGGCAGTGGCAGCTGAAAGGATTTGCTTCCATTTCTTCTCTGGGTCTGGCCCTTGGCCTGCCATGCTCCACTCACTGGGTAGAAGAGTTTCAGAAAAACCCAAAGTGGGCAACTCTCTTTGCTACCCCGCACCAGCGGCCCCTTCCTGACCCCCCCCCCCCCAGAGCCCATCCAGATCCCCCCTCTCTCTCTTGCAGCTGTTATCCACCTGGGAGTTGGCCAGATTCCTGAGAGGTAAATCATGTCACCACAACACCCCCCCCTCATTAATTAGGAAAGCGAGCTTCTGATTTGCTGCCAGCATTTCGATTTGGTCATTCCCTCCTCCTCCTGCCCCCCTTGCCCCCACATCTCAGCTCTGCAGTGTGTCTTAAACGGAGTGATTCCCTGGAGCTGTTTAAAGAAGGAACCAAGAGCTCATGTGTCTCGTTCTCTCTCCCACTCAAGGGAGGCAATTTGGACTTGGGTCCCTGGAGTCCTGCTTGGTTGGGTGGGTGGGTGGCATTCCCTTCTCCCACTGGACCATGAGAGAGAGAGAGAGGGAGGGAGATGCAGAGAGGCTCTGGGCAGACTCCTTCTTCAGAGAGGGCAGTTTATTGGGTAACACCTGGAATGTATTAGGCCTGGGATGCAGCGTCAAGTCCTCGCCGCCTGCAGGCAGCTGAAGTATAAATAGCGGCATAGGGTTTGTTTTGACTACTTTAAATTGTGCAGGTTTCATGCCCTGAGAATTGGGAGTTCGGAGCTGCTGTTAACGTAATAATCCCCTCCTCCTCCTTCCTTTTGCCATCAGGAATCTGCACTTCGTTCTCTTCTGAATTCCCGGCCTTTTCTTTGTTTGACTCTTTCTCCCCATCTGTTTATCACAAGCCTCCTCCTTCTGGGAACACCACAAAGAGGGGGCTGAGATGTTATTTCAGCTTTGAAAATGAAAAGGGGTTGAGTGGGGGTGGAGGGAAAGAAGCAGAGCTTCGTAGGGAAAGGGGAGGGCAGAAGGGGTAGGATCAAAAGTGTTCAACTGGTCAGACCATACATGGTCCTATGTCCAGTTCTGGGCACCACAGTTTAAGAAGGATACTGACAAGCTGGAACGTGAGCAGGGGAGGGTGACCAAGATGATCTGGGAACTAAGCCTTATGAGGAATGGTTGAAGGAGTTGGGTAGTGGAGAAGTGGAGAAGGAGAGGAGATAGCCATCTTCAAATATTGAAACGGTTGTCACATGGAAGATGGAGCAAGCTTGTTTTCTCCTGCTCTGGAGGGTAGGACCCGAACCAATGGACTGAAGTTACAAGAAAGGCGATTCTGACTCAACATCAGGAAGAACTGTTTGAACGCCTTGTTCAACAGTGGACAGGACTCCCTTGGAAGGTGGTGGACTCTCCTTCCACCACAAGGAGGTTTTCAAACAGAGTGTGGATGGCCATCTGCCAGGGATTCTTGAGTTGAGATTTCTGCATTGCAGGGGATTGCACAAGATGAACTTTGGAGCCCCTTCCATCAATATGATTCTATGAAACACACACACACACACACACACACACACACACACACACACACTTGCTCTATTAGGGTGTGTGAGTGAGTGTCCAAGTGAGCCACGATTCTATGATTCTAACCTTGAGATGGGCTCTCAGAATCACTACTGTCGCCGCCGTCGCCACCTCTGGACAACAGCTGTTTTCCCACCACCACCAGAGACCAGCACTGAAGACATTCACCCATTGCTCTTTGCATCTCTACAGCAGTATCTTGGCAAATAGAAGGCACTAGTGTAAGGCTACCAGATTTTTTTTTCAGTGAATCCATGGACACTTTCAGCTTCCTACTAAATAGATGGATTTTGTCAGGGGACTGATTTGTAAATCCGGGAACTGTCCCCGGGAAATGGAGATGTCTGGTAACCTTACGACAGTGGTCTCCTTCCACTCCTGTTTGTGATGTAGATATCCACTCGTCCCTTCTTCCCTGGTGAGCAGATGCTCCATTTTGTGGTTCTCCTCAAGTGCCAAAAGGTCTTGGGCCTTACCTGGCACCTAGGCGTCAGAGAGCCAATGGAAGGAAGGAGCCATTTTGGAATCGGTTTCCCCATGGCTGGCACCCGGTGTGAAGAATTCCCAGCCTCCTTGTGCACGTGGATCTATGAACACACAGAGGAATGATTTTGCTTTCTGAAAGAATCTAGCTCTATAGCCTTCAGGAGCCCTCCCCCCTCGAAACTTAATGGGGGAGCAAAAGCTTCTGTAGTGTTAATGCTGTGAATCCTTTCAACTTATGGTCAGCTTGTGTATATGTGTAAACAAAGCCAAATATCACGAAAACATCACCGTCTCCAGTGAGAAGCAAATCCAAGTTGTGTGCTGAAATCTCTCACCACCAAGACTGGGGGCTGTGTAGCAACGTGTTGATCTGTAAAGAACCAATGAGATCCGTATTACACACACACGCACACACACACACATACACCGTGTGTAATTCACACAGTAAGGGGCAAATATCCATAAATGAAGCTTGCCTTATGTTTGTTTGCTTTCAAGAAGGCGTTTTCATCTGTGGAGTTATGTTGTTTGCGAAGGAGTTTCATGTGAGGTGGTTCCTATGGCATCTCCTGACAGGCTCACAGGATGAAATGTTGGATGGGTCCAGGCAGCTGGGAGAGCAGAGTAAAAATGAATAGCCCGGCATTTTAGAAAATGCAAGTAAATATGATGGTGAGTCATAGCTATGTTTATTGAGGGAGGTCCCCAATGGGGGTGTACGACAGAGAGGGAGAGGGAGAAGCGGGGCTGAAATAAAATGGTTTGCTTTTTTGGTGCATGATTATTATCAACATTTTCAAGCTGATGCACAAACTTTGGAGGGAGACCAAATTGACTCCCCCTTCCTTTGCGAGAAATCCATCTCCATTTGCCTTGCTAAAGATTTGTGAATGTGCAGGATAAACTTACATCCATTTTACACCATCTCACAGCTTCCCCCCAAAGAATTTATGTGAATTGAACATCGGTTAAGATTTCAGATGTCTAATTCGTCAATTCTGGTTTCTCATTTTTCCAGTCTGTACCACTACTGGATCTGACACTGGTTTTAGATATGCAATAGTTTTACTTGGGTTGTCTCCAATACTAATCCTACTCAGAGTAGACCCATTGAAGGCATTGGGACACAACTCACTTAGGTATATTAGTTTGCATGAGTCTGCTCTAACTAAGTTGGGCTGACCCGTTGTTTTTAAATCCAAGGCTGCTCCAGAAGTTGCTGGACTACAACTCCCATCCTCCCTGACCACTGCCCAAGCTACCTGGGCAGATGGGAGCTGGAGTCCCTACAGCTTTTTGAGGGCCACAGCTTCCCCTGCCCTACATCCATGCCTGATCAGGTCAAAGCGCTTTAAGAAGGAGAGCAGAAGCGGTCAATGAGAAGGAGGGTAATAATAATAATAATAATAATAATAATAATAATAATAATAATAATAATAATAATAAATTTTATTTATATCCCGCCCTCCCCAGCCGAAGCCGGGCTCAGGGCGGCTAACAACAATAAAACAGTACAAAAGTACAACATAAACAACATTCTAAAATCATTCATTATAAAAATTAATTAATTCAAGCCACTAGCAACCATTGGGCCAGAGCTCTGCGAAGATTGCCGAGGGAGGGAGTCAGGCTGTGCCCTGGCCAAAGGCCTGGTGGAACAGCTCTGTCTTGCAGGCCCTGCGGAAGGATGTCAAGTCCCGCAGGGCCCTGGTCTCTTGTGACAGAGTGTTCCACCAGATCGGAGCCACAGCCGAAAAAGCCCTGGCTCTAGTTGAGGCCAGCCTAACTTCTCTGTGGCCTGGGACCTTCAAGATGTTTTTATTTGAAGACCGTAGGTTTCTCTGTGGGGCATACCAGGAGAGGCGGTCCCGTAGGTACGAGGGTCCTAGGCCATATAGGGCTTTAAAGGTTAAAACCAGCACCTTAAACCTGATCCTGTACTCCACCGGGAGCCAGTGCAGCTGGTATAGCACCGGGTGAATGTGATCTCGCAGCGAAGACCTCGTAAGGAGTCTCGCTGCAGTATTCTGCACCCGCTGGAGTTTCTGGGTCAGTCTCAAGGGCAGCCCCACGTAGAGCGAGTTACAATAATCCAGTCTGGGGGTGACCGTCGCGTGGATCACAGTGGCTAGGTCAGGGCGAGAGAGGTAAGGAGCCAACTGCTTAGCTTGGCGGAGATGGAAAAATGACGCCTTTGTTATAGCTGCAATCTGCGCCTCCATGGAAAGGGAGGTGTCGAAGATTACACCCAAACTCTTAACGGACGGTGCTGGCACTAATTGCGCCCCCGCAAGAGGTGGGAGTTGCCCCCCCAATCCCATATCGCCCCGTCCCAGCCACAGGACCTCTGTCTTCGAAGGATTTAGCTTCAACCGGCTCCCACGTAACCATCCAGCCACAGCTTCCAAACATCTGGTCAGTGTGTCTGGGGCCGAGTCAGGATGGCCATCCATCAACAGATAGAGTTGGGTGTCATCGGCATACTGATGACAACCCAGCCCAAAACTCCGAACAAGCTGGGCGAGGGGGCGCATAAAGATGTTGAAAAGCATCGGGGAGAGTATCGCGCCCTGAGGTACTCCACACACCAAGGAGTGGCGCGATGACAATTCCCCCCCAAGCGCCACCCTCTGTCCCCGACCGGAGAGAAACGAGCGCAGCCATTGAAGGACTGTGCCCTGGATCCCCACGTCGGTAAGGCGGTGGTCCAAAAGTTCGTGATCGACCATGTCGAAAGCTGCTGATAGATCTAGAAGAATCAGCAGCCCCGACCCGCCTCGATCCAGCTGTCTACGAAGGTCATCTGTTAGGGCGACCAGAGCCGTCTCGGTCCCATGACCAGCGCGGAAGCCGGACTGGAATGGATCCAGAGCCAATGTTTCATCCAGAAACCCACCAAGCTGTTCAGCAACCGCTCTCTCAATCACCTTACCCAGGAACGGAAGATTCGAAACCGGGCGGTAATTGGATAGATCTAAAGGATCTAATGATGTTTTCTTTAAGAGCGGGCGCACCACTGCCTCCTTCAGTTCCCCTGGGAATATCCCGGTGCCAAGGGACAAATTGATGATATCCCCCAGGGGCCCCCGCACCTCGTCTGGACACGCTCTAATCAGCCATGACGGGCACGGGTCGAGAGGACAAGTGGTGGGCTTTCCAGCTCGGAGGAGTCTGTCCACATCGGCTGGGGATATCCGGTCGAAGTGGTCCAATACTGGACCCGAGGACAGTCGAGGGGCCTCCAGTTCCTTTATTGTATCCAAATTGGCAGGGAGGTCATGGCGGAGCGACAAGACCTTCTCCGCAAAAAAGCTCGCAAATGCCTCACAGCCGTGTGTCAATTTGTTATTTAAATTTGGCTGTCCCTCAAGGGACGTTAAAGACCTGATTATGCTAAATAATTGCGCTGGGCGAGAGCTAGCGGATGCAATGGAGGCCGAGAAGTATGACTTCTTAGCAGCCTTCACCGCCATCTCGTAGGTTTTCATAAAAGCCCTATAAGATGTTCTTGAGGCTCCGTCACGGGCACCCCGCCATACTCGCTCTAGCCGTCTGAGGCACCCCGCCATACTCGCTCTAGCCGTCCAACTTTAGTGGAGTTGCATGTCCAGGAGAACCAATTAAAAACCTGCATTTTGGTCTGCTTTATTTTGAAAGCAATGAATTAAAGCAGCAGGGGGAGAAATCTGGAAAGGAGGAAGAAGCAGGTCCCCACTTTGTTGCCATCCGACGGCTGCTGAAGGTTTTATTACATGGCTGTTGATGTTCAGGTAGGAACCTTGCAGAGCCGAGGCAAGCTGAGCTGCAGAGGAAACCGAGCATAAGTCTCCGTGTTTGCCTAGAATTTCCTCTGAGCAAGGAAACCTCTCTGGCTCCTTGGAGAGCCATTTCCAAGAATTCAGCACTGGTCTTCATGCTCCTTTTCCTTTTTATCCGGTTTAGAAGGCATAATTGAATGAAACTAGCCTTGATGTTAACTCTGTCTGCGTAGAGCTCTGAGTGTCCCCAGATGGCCAGAGAGTCTGAAGGCAGGAATATGAGCAGCTCCCACATATTACCAGGCCCTCCCTGGGGCAAGAACAGCCACTTTTTATACCGCCATTGCATTTGCCGTTTGCTCCACTGCTGTCATACTGGTATTTCCTGAAGTGGGAGGAGGGGGAACCCATAGCCCTCCAGATGTTGCCATCATTCCTCCCCATTGGCCATGCAGGCTGGTGTGCATGCAAGTTGGGACTCAACATCTGGAGCGTCACAGATGCCCCATTGCTGCTCTAGCCCCTGCAACATCCAGATGTTTTCTCGATATTCTGGACTAAAGCTTCATCGGCCCCAGCCAACAACTGTAGCTCAGAACATCTGGAGGTTACTGTTATAATTCCTGATCCATGATTGCAGTCATGGGATTGTTGTATTTCCCATGACATGGTATGTTTTGACTCTACAGAGTGGGAAGAGACGGAGACAGGATGTTTGTGTTACTGTGTTCCTTGAAGTGGGACTATTGTCCTGTGTTCTTTTTCTCTTTGCTGTTTGATGCTAGAGAGAGAGAGGAAACACCATTTATCTTCCTGCCATAGTAGTACCTATTTATCTACTTGCACTGGCCTGCTTTCAAACTGCTAGGTTGGAAGGAGCTGGGACAGAGCAATGGGAGCTCACTCCGTCACTGACCTTCTGATAGGCAAGCCCAAGAGGCTCAATGGTTTAGACCACAGTGCCACTGTGACTCAGGAGGATCTGCTTTCTCATGAGTAGATCCAGTGCTTTGGACAGCTCTGCTGACCAACAGCTTTGCCTAGGGTATGTCTTAGAAGACTGTGGGATAAAAACCCTTCCATCCTTGGGGAAAGTTGCTGGAAGAACTTGTCAGCCTAAGTTCCTTGTGTGCGTGTCCCTGGACTGTTACTTGACTTCAGGGCCGGCTCACCTATGAGGCGGGCTGAGGCAGTGGAAGCCCAAGACGCAGAAATCCAGTGGGCACCCTGCCCTCAACCAGTAGCAGAGAAGTGTCTGGCAAGATCTTGAAAGCTTCTGCTGAAATATCGCAAGATCTCACTGAAATATCATGAGATCTCACTGGAACCTGCCGTTGCTGCTTCCGCTTAGCAGAAGCAGCCACACACCCCAGGTAAGGAGGCTTCTGTGATGACAGGGCAACATTCCTGTTTCACCTCAGGCAGAAAATGGGACTCACACATCCTGCTTGACTTTCCCTCTCTTGTTTACTGCACCTCGTGCAGTTTGACTTCAGACTGTGGGGTGAATCTGCTCTCTGGATCCCACCACCGTAATTGGACTCTGACTCCTGACATGCTCATCCTCCGGAACAGCATGTGCGCATTTGTGTTTTTTGGGGAGAGCACATGCATGTTGCCATGTGCCCATCCCATGCACATGGATGGAGGCGCATCTCTCCACGTGCCCACAGTTTGCCCGCGTGCCACTATCTCTTCCACCTCACCCACACAACCCAGATAATCAGCGTTGCTGAATGTGTTCCGGCTGCAGCAATTCTATAATAAGTACAGTCAGATCCATTGGGAGATTAATTATTCCAGAAAACTGTTCTGGTCAGTTCACTCGCCGTCCCTGCTTCAGAGAATCCGCTGCACAGCAAATGAGTGCAATCCCTCAGCAGGTAGAGGAGACCCTTCAGCAACGCCTGCCAGGGATGCTTGAGGAATTTGATCTCCGAGAATCCCAATGCTAATGTATTTCAAAACGCGTATTCCGGGGGGGGGGGAGGGAGACACACACGATAGCAACCAATATTTTGAGATTAAAAACAATGTTGTTGTTGTTTCTTAAAGTACACATCGAAATGGAAAATTTCATGCAGAGATAGATGACTTTGTGTTACTCTGCAGATTTATGCGGAAATAGAATGGGAAGAGTAATAAATTAACACATGTGAAAATGATGTGGGTTCGAGACAGGCTCACTCATTCCAGCCCTCATGTGCAAGGGGGCAGTGTGTGTGTGTGTGTGTGTGTGTGCGCGTGCGCGTATGTGTGTGTGCAGACTGTGATAACTAGGGTTGTATAAATCTGTCTGCTTTGATTTCTCACAGTTTCTCATTCTTCCCCAATCTTATTTATTTAGCAAAATGTACATACTGCTTAGGGACGCGGGTGGCGCTGTAGGTTAAACCACAGAGCCTAGGACTTGTCGATCAGAAGGTCGGCGGTTCGAATCCCCGCGACGGAGTGAGCTCCCGTTGCTCAGTCCCTGCTCCTGCCAACCTAGCAGTTCGAAAGCACGTCAAAGTGCAAGTAGATAAATAGGTACCGCTCCGGCGGGAAGGTAAACGGCATTTCCGTGCGCTGCTCTGGTTCGCCAGAAGTGGCTTATTCATGCTGGCCACATGACTCGGAAGCTGCATGCCGGCTCCCTTGGCCAATAAAGCGAGATGAGAGCCGCAACCCCAGAGTCGGCCACGACTGGACCTAATGGTCCTATATACTGCTTGCTGGAAATACTACAAGAAATATTAAAATTACCAATAAAAAAAACACAGTTTAAAACTTTTAAAAGACAATTAACAGTAAAGAGATTAATGCACATCAACATTTATGTTCCTGGCTAGGCTTGTCTAAACCAAAAATGTTTTAAGCAGGCACCAAAAAGAGTTCATTGAAGGCGTCTGCCTGATTTCAATAAGCAAGGAGTTCCAAAGTTCAGGACCTGCCACGCTAAAAGATCGATTTCTTACAAGTGCGGAATGGCTATTTGTAGCATGTGTAACAGTGCTAGTTCTGCAGATCGAAGCAGTTGAGTGGGCACATATGGGATAAAGCAATCCTGCAAATAAACTGGTCTCAAACCATTAAGGGCTTTACATACCAGTGGTATATTAATTTCAGCTTACGTCTTTTTCACATCAGCCTGCAAACCTTTTTTTAAAAAAACATACCCTCATGGAAATTCAAACACATGGTTGTATTCATGTCCTCTGATCTTTGCATTTTTGCACGCAATTTCCCTTAATCAAAAGCACTTTTGCATGTTATTTTCATTTTTTGTGTACACTTTCCCCTGATAATAACTTTTGGGGGATGCGATTCTTTGTTCTTGAAAGATGGCATCACAAAAATCAGAGAAGTGTGAATTTCGAAGGATGGATGTGATCCGGTTCGTGACACGTATTGGTTCGAGAAATGTGAACCACAATTCCTTGAGCGTCTTCACCATCAGTCCTAGGGGACTCTGGGAACTGTAGTTCTGTGAGCCTAACATGAGTCTCCTAACAACTTTCAGTACCCTTAACAGCTTATGGTTCCGAGGATTCTTTTGGGTGGGTGGGGAGCCATGACTGCTTAAAGTGGTATAACACTGCTTTAAATGTACAGCACAGATGGGGGTCTTATAAGCAGTCTTTGGCAAGTTCATCCAAAACCTTGCATCCCTCCCAGGAGAATTTCACTGACTTTTTCTCTCCCGTTTTTGATAATTTCCAAACGCAATGGTTTTTCTCATTAATTGTTGGGAAAGGGTCCGGTGGGGAAAGACAGGAGACATTTTTGGCACAGCCCTAGCACAAACGATCCTTTCCGGGTGCCAAAAAGATGTGGTTCCACAAGGATTGCACCTGTTCATCACCCCAACCCCCCAACCCCCATAAAACAACAGTGAAACAACCTCAGGGAGAGGTATGGATTTTCCCAGCAGGTTCCTTGTATGGCTGTAGCATGGGGGGGGAGGTCTGAAATGAGTCAAGGATTTGATGTCATAATTCTGGCTGCTCCTCCCCACAGAGAAGATTCATCTGAGTCTAACCCCACTGCAAGCATTCAGATTAAAGCCAACTCAGAAATTTGCTTGAGCCAGTTTGGCTAATCAAGCAGAGAGTCTTGAAACCATTACAGGTGTTGATGTTGAACAGAAGTTGTACTGTAGTTTTTTTATTAAAAAAAATCATTTTTTTCTTAAAAAAACAAACCCACGTACAATTATGTAAGTCTTTACATTTGCATAATGTGTTCTCAGTGGTGGAATGAACCACTTCAGCTGAGCAAAGTTCATGGAATCAGTTTAAAAAAATCTCCGAACGACTCCTAAAAGCAGTTCCCATAATCACCAGGTGAGCCGAATGTGAATTAAGGTTGTTTTGGGATTGGAAGACACAAGATTTACCCACTCTGGAAGAATGGCAGATGAAGGTGATGGACTATATGGAATTGGCAGAAATGACTGGCAGAATCCGTGACCAGGGAGAAGAGTCGGTGGAAGAAGATTGGAAGAAATTTAAAGACTACCTGCAGAAATACTGTAAAATTAAGGAAAGTTAAAATGATGTTGGATGGAAAATAAGTGGTATTGGTTAAAAGTTTTTTAAGAGCATACAAGTATAGATTGTTAACACTTAGAAATATATATTTACAATAGGCGATGACACAGAGTTATGAAAAATGACAGAGGGTAAGGATTTGCTGAAAGGACTTTTTAAATGGGAATACAAAAGGGGAGGTGTGAGGGGGTCAAAGAATCAAGGTAATGAGATAAAGGAGGATTGAAGGATGGAATTAATTTTAAACTTTTTATGCTTGTTTTTTCTTTTTTTTTACATATCTAATCATATTTTTCCCCTCTCTTGTCTATATAATTTTTTCTCTATGTGTTTTTTTCTTTTTGTCTTATTCCTCTCTCTATTTTTTAAATTGTTATTTGTGTGAAGTGTATTGTATAATTCTATGTTTATTTCAAAAATCTTAATAAATATTATTTAAAAAATAATAAGGTTGTTTTGGGAGCAGAAGTTTGGACCACTTCGAGTTTATCTTTGAGTTCATTCTCTTACATGTTTCCTGCCACCACCACCCCCTCAATGCTTTAGTACTCTTTGGGCCTTTAAAGTCAGTGTGGCGTAGTGGTTAGAACATTGGACTGGGACTTGGTAAACCATGGTTCAAATCCCCACTCAGCCACGAAGCTCACTGGGTAACCTTGGGCTGGTTACTGCCTCTCTCACCCTAACCTACCTCAGAGGGTTGCTGTGTGGATTAGATGAGGATGGGGAGAGCCACATGCACCAGTTTGAGCTCTTTGGGGGGGAAAGGTGGTGCATAAATGGAAGAAACAAACAAATACTACAGTTGGTGGGGAACGTAAATTAAATTATTTGCATCCCTCTCTAAATTCCCCTGTGCTTTCCTCTTCAACTCATGCCATGGGTCTTCCCCACCTGGTATGCTTCTTATCTTAGCAAACATGCTCACCCTTTGACCTATTCACATTGTGTAAAGCAATCACATGTACTTTGCATGTGTTTTGCATAATGCTTTAGGGTAGATATATAGTCATATCTCGTGTTACGTTTGTTTCATGATACGTTTTTTCAGGTTGTGTCCAGAGGCGACCTGGAAGTATCGGAAAGGGTTACTTCCGGGTTTCGCTGCTCACGCATGCGCAGACATGCAAAATGACATCATGCGCATGCATAGAAGCGGTGAATCACTACCCGTGCGTGCGCAGACATGCCGCTGTGGGTTGCATTCTATTCATGTTGCAAACGGGCCTCTGGAATGGATCCTGTTTGCAGCCAGAGGTACCACTGTAGAAAGGCACCAAGATCTATGCAGCAAACCCTGAACACCTTAATGTCTAGACAACTGTTCAGCTCCCCCTATGCCTTCTAAGTTTTCACTTGTCATTGTCCATGCGCTTCCAAGCTACCTTCTTGGTCATGAGGACTAGAAAACTGAGTTCTTGGGGGGAAATGCATTTCTGTGCTTGGGTGCTGCTGTAACACAGGATGAACACAGCCTCCTGGCCTGCTGCTATATACCCAGCAAGCTCCTTCTCCTTCTCTGACAGCTGAAGGATAGTCCATTGGAACAGTCACATCCATCAGACAGGTCTTGTGCCTAGCAAGAGATTCACAGCAGGCACCAGGCTGTGTTCTTGGCCAATGGTTCACACACTCAATCTTGCCTCCTTTCAAGTGGTTCCCCATTAAATCATCTCACAGGCTGCTGCTGTGTGCTTTAAAAGGAAATCGTGCCCCGGACACAGGGACCTGGCAAGTTTGAACTCCTCTCCTTGTTATTGACACATCATTATGTCCTTCCGCAGTTGCAGAGCTGGACAACATCTCTTCCTTTTGGAGGCATCCCTGCCTGCCCTGCCTGTGAAGCTCAGAGGCAGAGAGAAGAGGGTGAACAAGCAATGCCTTACTGGATTAGCCCGCAGGCGTCAGCAAACATTTTCAGCAGGGGGCCAGTCCACCGTCCCTCAGACCTTGTGGGGGGCTGGACTATATCTTGGAAAAAAATAATGAATGAATTCCTATGCCCCACAAATAACCCAGAGATGCATTTTAAATAAAAGGGCACATTCTACTCATGTAAAAACACGCTGATTCCTGGATCGTCTGCGGGCCGGATTGAGAAGGCAATTGGGCCACATCCGGCCCCCGGGACTTAGGTTGCCTATCCCTGGATTAGGGAATGGAGACTCTCATTTGTAGCTTTTCCAGTTCCTTCCCCCTCCAGCAGTTTTTTTTTATTGGCAGTCCCATGGCTATCCTCTCCACAAGGTCACAATCTGCTCTCTGGGCAGGATTCTTTGAACAGGCCAAAATTCAACAGGTGAAACATGGCTCAAGGATGCATTCCTCTCTCTCTCTTTTTAATTAAAAAAACTTACATAATTCCTTCCTGTCCTGAAGCTGTTAAAAGCACAGGAACCTTTGGGGGAGGGGAAAGACGTTTCAGGAAAAAATATATGGCAGTACTTATGGTTGGAGGGGAAGTGAGGCTATCACCTTGCATTAATTTATTTGAGAATTGTTGTAACATTTTAGTTCTCTAGTGCTTAGTGGAAGAAAAATATATTCTAAAGTTGACTCTTGTTGCTGGTCATGTAAATATATTAAAAGAGATCTATCTATCATCTATCTATATCTATCATCTCTCCACTGAAATAAAGCTTAAAATTTTCAAGTTCAGGTTTCAGAAATAGATTTTGTACCATTGTTTCAGAATTAGCCCAAGGCACTTATGGTATGATTGCACTAACTCTTGCTAGGCGATGGCAAGGGGAGGGGCCCCCTCTTTAAATATTCTCTACCTCCCCCATCATCATGACATTTTTCTTTTAAAATACAGTGAAGCAAAGAGTTGCTTTAAAAACACACCAAAAAACCATGTTTTTTTAAAAAAGGCAGGGAAGGGGGGATGAAGCCAAAATGGAGTTAACCCCTTGTTTTCCTTATAGTGGTCCCGACACTGATGTATCCCGCTTTATAGCCCCAAGAGACTTCAAAAAATAACACACAGGAGATTCTCAAAATCAAATCTAGCACAGGACCAGAAGTTTAGGAGATGGCTAATCCCTTCACAGAGCGACAGTTTCCGGAGTGGTTATGAGACCATTCCTTCTTCTCAGGGAACTCTGGGAAATGTTGTTATGTGAGAGGAGTAAAGGTAAAGGGACCCTGGCCATTAGGTCCAGTCGTGACCGACTCTGGGGTTGCGGCGCTCATATTGCTTTATTGGCCAAGGGAGCTGGCAATAAAGTCATGCTGGTCATGTGGCCAGCATGACTAAGCCGCTTCTGGTGAAACCAGAGCAGAGCACAGAAACACCGTTTACCTTCCCGCCAGAGCGGTACCTATTTATCTACTTGCACTTTGATGTGCTTTCGAACTGCTAGGTTGGCAGGAGCTGGGACTGAGCAACGGGAGCTCACCCCGTTGCGGGGATTCAAACTGCCAACCTTCTGATTGGCAAGTCCTAGGCTCTGTGGTTTAACCCACAGCGCCACCCACGTCCCATAAAGCCTATGGCACTATAAGGTATTCCCAGGTGGTCTCCCATCCAAGTACTGACCCTGCTTAGCTTCCGAGATCAGACGAGATCGGGCGTGTTCAGGGTAGTATGGCCGTAGAGAGGAGTAGGGCTCTCCTAACAGCTCTCTGCACCCTTAACAAACTACACTTCCCAGGATTCTTTGGGGGAAGTCATGACTAGTTAAAGTGGTACAGCCACTCGCAGAGGTGGTCTTATATGTGGCTGTAATTGGAGAGTACCCAAACATGCATTGCTCCCTCCACATGGTGATCTCTATAATATGCGGCAGAGGTGGGGAACTAGCTCACCTGCCAGCCTCCTGACATCATGGTAACGTTTCAAATCAAAGGCACTGAGCAATGCAGGTCCCGTCGATCAGCTGATTGCCAGCACTTGCCATGTGCTGTGCATGGGGCTTTGCAGATCCCTCTGATCACCAGTGTCTGCAAACGCCTTCTTGGCTGTGTCTTTACCTGCTCCACACAACATCATATACGATGACAGGTGTAGAGCAGGTGGGCATGGGTTGGCCCCCAAAATCTTTGCAAGCCTAATAGGGAGATTTGGCAGGTGTTATGAACTGGCTGGATGCAAAGGAATGGTGGGAGGCACCAGCTGGGGAACCCCCAAGGGAAGCAGGCTTAGAGCCCGGGGATTGGTGGTGGGATGACAATGAGTGGTCAGAAGGAGAAGGGGGAGAGGACTGCAGGGAGGAGGTGTCAGAAGAGGGAACAGAGGAGGGAGCAGGGAGAGTCTGTGGCAGAGAGAGGTCCAGAAACAAAATGAGGGAGGCAAGGAAGCAGAGATGAGTCAGGCTGCTGAAGAAGCAAGAGTATCTCCACTTCCTGCTGGTTTCCCAGAAGAGGTATGAAGAGAGAAGAGCAAAGGCAGGCACAGTGGTATAGTCTCACATTGCTTGGGAAGGACCCAGGAGAAGAGGGGACTTCAGAAGGGCAAGATCTACGATGATGAGTTGCTATGCTCACTAGGCCTGGCCTCCTGAATCAACCTTGTTTCCTTGAATGAATAGTTAATTTCACTGACGCCGTGTGATTTATTGCCAACCTGCTCCTGACTGCAGACTTCATTTGCTTACGGACTGGAAGGCCCCCACCCTTGATGTAAGACTTTCACTCCTCGCCCCATCCCACCCCTCAGAATAATGGGCATCTTGATGACGTGTGTGATAAAGCTCAGGACAAGATGTGGGAAGATGTGGAGTTAGGAACTGCACCAGTCAATGCTGGCAGACCACTAGGGTAGTGGAGGAGGAATCAGCCAATAAGCATGCCTTGAATAACCTCTGACAAGCAGGAACATGATCATCCATCCCACAGAGCACCAATGAGATAGGTGGAGAGGCTGTACAAGTGGCTGGGCATCAGATGGATCTTGATGGGCTCAATTAAGACACCACATTGGATTAGCGGGGCTTTCCTCTCCTGTCCGCTTTGTGGCTTCCACATGGATCTAGCCAAGGAGCCCTGCAGCTGCTTCCAAGGGCAGGAGGGGGACGATGATGATACGGCACAGAGCTCATCCAGATGGGGGATCCAGAGAGAAGCCAAACTTTTCGGGAGACGGCATGAGCTGTATTTTCTGCTGGTTGTTATTACATAAGCTATCAATAAAGCCAAACCTCAGGAAGGAAAAGGGAGTAGGTTAGGGCTGTAAATCAGAAGGGAACAAACCGGTGTGCTCGATCCATCTGGGGAAAGGTGGGAAGTTCATCTGCTAACAGCTGCTGTGTGTGTGTGTGTGTGTGTGTGTGTGTGTGTGTGTAGGAGTCTTGTCGAAAACCTATGCACACTCTTGCCTCTTTCCACTCACTTGAAATAAGTTTGCCTTATTAAACATCCAATACCTATGAGTCACAGGCAAGAGGCAGATGGTGGCTTTTCCAGGGACCTTGAATCAGCCTGAAAGAGGAGTGCTGCTGCTCATGGTACGAATGCCCCCTGCAATTTTTCTTGTGGTCCAAAAAGGGGTTTTTTTTGGGGGGGGACGACGACCTTTGAATATCTTTGAAGAAACCTGCGTGACCCGTTTGACCAGAGGTGGCAGCAGGATGAAAGAAACTTCTACAGAGAAGCCATAGGAAGTGATGCCCTCCTCAAACCGCTTTCAAGTCTCTGGAGAAAGACCATCGTTTTCTGAGAGAGATGAAAAGTATTGGTCTACCTACCTGCTCCGGGTGGACCATCACGAGAACTCTGACGAAGAGCAGCCGGCAGAGAGAAACAGAGAAGAGAAACAGGGAGAGAACTTGATTGGGAAGCAATCAGGTTATTACTTTCTCTCGTGGTTAGGGCTGTACCCAATTAAAGAAATCTCAGCCAATTAATCATGTGAGTTTTTAGCTGGTTAATCAATCAGTTAAATGTGCATATTTAATTGCAAAAACAATAGTTCCAAAGGGGAAAAAAGCAGGCTTCCTTTTGTTTTTAGCAGATATCATTTCCCCTCCCTGTGTGCAAGAAACGACTGGGGCGAGGAGACGCCCCTTTTAAAAAAGGGAATCCTACCTGTAGTTTTTATAAGGGCTTGTGTTCAAAAGCGATCCCATCATTTCTTTTTTGAAAAAACCTGCTGCCCAATCTTTTTTTTGGTGAATTGGAAGTTTTTAAGCCAACGTGTCTAACCAATTAATTGATTAAAACAGCCTTACTCTTGGTGGTTCTGTGCCCCATTAGATCTTCTTTAAAAAAAATCAGGCAGCAACAGTGCAGAGCATTAAGGGTCAATTTGTGCAGCTGTTTTCACTAGAGATGGACTAGTTCCCTTCAGCTCACGATGGATTGGACTGGAAATTAACTGAGCTATTCCCAGTCTGAACCCCCACAGCCCCCACTGAAATACCTCAGTTTATGTATCTGAGTCAGCTCTTTTTTTTTTATTTGAGCAAAGATTGTTGCTGGTGCAACAGGACTCATCTCGTCCACCTTTCCCCACACGTCCATATTATGACCAAATCTGCTCCAGAAGGTTAAGGGCCCCCCAAGAAGGGATTTAAGGAGTCCATGGTGGCTGGGAGAGGAGAGAGGAAGAATGTTCTCTTTTGCAAGGAGCAATCCTGGCACCGACAGAAGGAGTGACTTGGCAACCCTGAATCTCTCTCGCAATGCCCTAACGCCAACCCAACCAGCCCACCACTCTGAAATGTCTCCTCCTTTCTTTTCAAACCCCAGCCGGTGGCTGTAGCAGCAACACTCCAGCCACGAGAGGAGAAGAGGGGGAAACGGTAATCTTTCTCACATTGCCCTGCTCTCCAGCCTGCTAATAGCATACAAAAACCAAAACTGGATGGTCCTTGGAGCACCGGCAGATTTGGGGGAATGCAACTGGTTCACCCTCACTGGGTGCCAAGAGGGTGCTGCAGAGGGTGCCACAACAGTGAATGGAAGGAGAGAGGCAGGCGCGCGCGCGCGCACACACACACACACCAAGTTTTGGTGTTGCACAGGGTGCTGACGAAATTTGAAAGCCCCAAGAAATCATGCTTTCATAGGATTACTCCATTTATGAGCTCCGACAATTTAACAGGTCTAGTGTCCAGATCAAGGGAAGTATGGTAATAGTACCACTCTATTCTGCCTTTATCAGACCACACCTAGACTACTGTGTCCAATTCTGGGTGTCACAATTTAAGAAGGATGTTGACAAGCTGGAAGGTGTGCAGAGGAGGGTGACCAAGATGATCAGGGGTCTGGAAACCAAGCCTGATGAGGAGTGGTTGAAGGAGCTGGGCATGTTTAGCCTGGAAAAGAGGAGACTGAGAGGTGGTATGATAACCATCTTCAGATATCTAAAGGGTTGTCACATGGAAGATGACACCTCACTCCAAAACTCCTAGTGATCACTCCTGACAGCTTCATGTAGATGCTAAACAGCCTTGGAGACCATAAAGTGTCCTGCAATGCCCCATAGCTCAAGAGCCAGAGGCCCAAGAAACACTCATCCAATGCTACTTTCTGTAGCCATCCCTGGAGATAAGACCCAAGCCACTGGATATCTCTTAAGCATTGTCTGAGATATACTTCATGAGTCTTCAGGTGCTTTCTACATGATTTCAGGACTGATTCAGTCCACCCCAAAAGATAAAATGGAGAACATGTTTCTCTGATACATCTCCAGACCCAAAAGAACATTCTAAGCATGTCCTGGGTTTCCACCAGCCACTGATTCTCCGCCGCCCTCACTGCCAAATATTCAGGGAAAAGAGCCAAGTCAGGCAGTTGGGAGATAAATCTTTAACTCTCTTTGGCTGTGCCGGGACATTGCTCGTGATTAATGGAACTCAGAGATTCCTTTCTCGTTGTATCCTTTCCTGAATTTTGGTTTAAAGTTGAGTCTAGTTTTTCTCTTATTTGTGCATTCAGTCTTTGGGGGATGGGGGGGGGGTGCAGGGAAGTTTCTAGGAACGTACTGACAATAAGTCCTCCTGAGATCCTGATAGTGTGTGAACCTGCATTATGTACAAGCTCAGTTTCATTTGGTAGCTTGAGGTGTGTCCACACAGCAACTTTCCTGCCAGTTACCTGGCTAACATGATGCCAAACCAGAAATGCAGAAAGCTTGACTAATGAAAAGGGCTGAATTGGGATACCTGACAACTGCATCTGACAACTGATCTTCTGCATCATGGTATATGACGTAGTTGCTACATTGCATTAGTATTTGTGTGAGATGGTTTTCCACATTGGGAGCAATACCCTTGAAAAAGACTAATGCAAAAAGTGAATGGGCAACCTATAAAAGTTGGAAGTAGAACATGGAAGTACAGGTAGAACAATTGAAATTGAAATTGAAAAGTTTTGAGGACAAAAGACAGTAACAGACTGGTTGCAATACCATCAATTAAATGATGTGTTTAAAACAGATAAGAAAAATGGATTTAGCAAGGAAATTTCAAGGTTTGGAAAACAATATGAAGTTGCTTTCAAAAATAGAGAAAATAAGGGAAGCGAAGCAGTTGAAAAAAGATTGATAATGGTAACCATGTAAGGGGGAATCAAAAGATTCAGGGAATCCTAAATGATGATGTTTAATGTTTGAATTTAAATTTGCAATGTAAAACTCAGTAAAAAATATTTGCCAAAAAATTAGTATTAGTGTGAGATTGCACTGCATCATGGCATTTGTAGTGTTTGATGCAAACACTGATTTACTGGGAATTGCTTTTACTCCTCTGGGCTCAGGAGCTTTCTTCAGCTTGGTTATTTGGCTGACCTTAGGACTGGGCACAGATCCTTCAAGCTCATAGCCAGAAGGAGAGATACGTCCAACATTCTCTGAAAATTTCCTCCTGAAATCTTGAGTTCTGAATTACCCGGTCCTGAAGTGGAACCACTGATGCATTGGAAATTCTCTGTTGTACCACTTTTTAGAACTGAATTTTGCAGAGCACTGTTGCATGTGGTGTTCCACACAAATGCCAGTTTCTTCTTTCACGTCTCCTTCCATCTGTATTATGATGCACTGCTGAAAACCTGCTAAAAACACAATCTTAAGAAGACTGCATCTATAACTGCATCTTACTTCCCCATCTGGGGGAACCTACACACAGAGCCACAAGTTATCGCTTCTAGCTCTGGAAGTTCCTGGCATGTAAATGCTTAAGAGTATGATGTGCAATGTGATAACCCCATGTGTCATGTGCATATAGTCGTCAAGGAGCCATAACTGACTCCATCTGCATTTGAGAGCACACCTACTGACAAATCCATGTTTGCCTCTGTGTGATACGCAAAATGGCTCTCAGCAGTGGTAATGAGTTATAAGTAGCAATGGACGGATCTGTCAACTTCACTTTCTATTGAGTTCAGTTTGCCCCATTTCTGGATCAGTTTGCATTTTTCGGATAAAAAACTCTGCATGAAAATTTGTACACATATCCAGGCTTCCTGTTTCTTCTAATATATGCTTCTTCCACACAGTTTCCCTGAATAATTGCATTTTTTGCAAGTAATTGCCCCTACTGTGATGCATTTTTAAAATGTTATTGTCCCCAAAATGTGTGTTTCCCCCCCAATAAACACGGTTTTGTACCCATGTTTGGTCAGTCTTGCAAAATTCAAAGAGGTCATGACTTTTGAAGTCTTGCTGTGCATTGTTTCAAGAAGTGTGAATTATGGGAACCAGAATAGGAACTAGGGATGGGAATCCCCTCCCCAATCTCTACCTTGACCTCCTATGCTCAGGCTGAAGAAGCATCTGCAGGTATAAAGGGATTTCTCTTGTTCCGTTTGGCTAGTTCTATCTCCTCATTTTATTTTGGATGACACAGAGGAGGCTTAAAGGGAGATAGCTCCTTTGTTATTAAAATTGTGGAAGCAGGAAGTGACGATAATCATTTTGTTGTTTGGGGAATAGAGGGAAAGGATGACTGAACTTCTGTGGGATGCAAATTTTGAAGGCAGCCCCCGCCGACAAAGTAAGAAACACGATGAGAGATGATCAACATAAATATTTGAACACTCTCCTCATTCTCGGATCCAAACCCAGAGAGGCAAAGTTGAATATCTTCTAGGGTTGATGCAATAATTCATAATTAATTTCCCACGCATTGGGTTTAATCGGCAGGTTTAAACAAAGGCTGTCAGATTCCCTGATGGCAATCAGATTATCATCAATGGACCCCGATATTCAAGATTCCAATAAACTCTGATCCTCAGCCATGGAAAGTTTCTCTTTTGGGTTGCAGTAACAGCAGTGAAGACTCCAATACAGACTGCCTGAGCAGTTTGGTGATGGCAAGGATTGTTCATAAATATTCCAGCTGCTCAGAAAACAAAGCTGTCTGGCTGCCTACAAGCCAGCTTCTCTGAAGGAAGCGAATGTTCTCAATTCGTCTGGGACTGAAACCTCATGCAGACCAGAAGATTATGAGGCAGGTTGAAGCAGTTGCAACAGGGAAGATAAGGGCATGTTGCCTGGCAGAGGGAAGGTTGAGGGAATAGGTGGAGAAGTGAGGGAATAAGCAGTTAGTGAGAGAGGAATGCTAAAGAGACCTCACAATGCCTATTGGCTAAACTGGTTATTTCATTAAATATACAGTGGTACCTTGGTTCTTGAACTTAATCCCGCTTGGACTGCTGCAATGCGCTCTACGTGGGGCTACCTTTGAAGGTGACCCGGAAACTGCAATTAATCCAGAATGCGGCAGCTAGACTGGTGACTGGGAGTGGCCGCCGGGACCACATAACACCGGTTCTGAGAGATCTGCATTGGCTCCCAGTACGTTTCCAAGCACAATTCAAAGTGTTGGTGTTGACCTTCAAAGCCCTAAACGGCCTCGGTCCTGTATACCTGAAGGAGCGTCTCCACCCCCATCGTTCAGCCCGGACACTGAGATCCAGCGCCGAGGGCCTTCTGGCAGTTCCCTCATTGCGAGAAGTGAGGTTACAGGGAACCAGACAGAAGGCCTTCTCAGTAGTGGCGCCCACCCTGTGGAACGCCCTCCCTTCAGATGTGAAGGAAATAAGCAGCAATCCTATCTTTAAAAGACTTCTGAAGGCAGCCCTGTTTAGGGAAGTTTTTAATATTTAATGCTGCATTGTTTTTAACACTTGATTGGGAGCCGTCCAGAGTGGCTGGGGAAGCTCAGCCAGATGGGCGGGGTATAAATAATAAATTATTATTATTATTATTATTATTATTATTATTATTATTATTATTCCGTTCCAGGAGTCCGTTCGACTCCCGAAGCCATTCAAAAACCAAGGCACGGCTTCCAATTGGCTGCAGGAACATCTTGCACTCAATCAGAAGCTGTGGAAGCCACGTCGTACGCCTGGCTTCCGAAAAACGTTCGCAAACCGGAACACTTACTTCCGGGTTTGCGGCGTTTGGGAGCCGATTTGTTCAACAACTAAACCATTTGGCAACCAAGGTAGCACTGTATCCTTGAATACTATGCTCAGGATTTTCTTATCTCTTAAAAAACAAAACATAGCATAAGAGCAGCCACTGCTTACCCAATTCAGACTGCTGTGAGGTCCGTCCCCCCACTATCAAGTGGTATATAGATTTTATGAACTAAATAAAAGAAATAATGGTTGGGGTTTTCTTTGTAAAGTTTTGAACTGGCCCTGGTCAAAGACCGTCTAACAATTTTGGGGAAAGGAATGTGAATCAAGGGTTTGCCACCTTACACTCTTAAACATTATACATCACTGGCAGCTCTCTGGCCTTTTGAGGGAAGGTCCATTCTAAAAGGTCTAAAGTTTAGCTCAAAGTAGATGGAGTAAGTACGAATAAATAAATTATTATTAACTGCCTTGGAGCAAACTATTAAAAAACACCCTTCAAGGTGCACTGAACATGAGGTTCCCCCCTCTTTGCTGCAGAATGCGAAGATATTAGCTATTGAATCGCGGCAGAAATCCTCCTTTGTGTTTGATAATGATCCTGGCAAGTAGCTGATGTTCATCTCCCCACATCATTTCTTGCATTATACAAGTACATAATTTCCTAAGGAGCAAATTATGTGGGCATGAATCATCCCATGTTTAAAATAAATAACTTTATGCTTTGTGCTACACTTATTGTGCAGATTGTTCAGCAATGCTTTTAACGTACCTGGAAAAGTGAGGGAAACGGAGATCAAGATTAAGGCTGAAATTGGAACATCTCATTTTCCGATATTCATATATATTCTCTCATATATATATATATATATATATATATATATATATATATATATGCGCCTAGTATGACCTGTGAGGAAATTTGAATCCCGTATATGCATTATCTCAACTTCTCGTTTCCATACTTAAATCATGAGGGGGATTTTCTTCTTCTGGAAAATGTCTTGTATTTATTTTTATTAACGGTTCTGTTTCTTCCTCTGAGCATCCTTAACCTTGAGTTAATTAAGTTTTTGGCTGGGAATTTCCTTCATATTTTAATAAGACACATAAATTACATTAAGAGTATAAATTAGGTTCCTGAAGGTCTCAAGGCCCACAGGGACTCAGCAATTGTTGGACGGCAAAACATAGAAAGCCTTTCACAACAGATCAGGCCTCTCCTTGAGTTTTAACTAATTTCCTAATCTTATTCCAAGACACAATTATAACTTGGGCCTCTTATCTCTGGTGCCTGTTTTGCTAGGTGGGGTCTGTAAGGCACAGGAGTACAATTCAGGCCTCTTATGCCAAATGGATGTCAAATGTACAGAACTTGTATCTCTGTATCTGCAGTAGAACTATTCAGATAAGACGTTCACACAATCTGTACTTAAATGATACCCAAGAATTCATGAGTTGTGGTATTGACAGCTTAGACCTCATTCTCGCAGCAGAATGTCTCAGAAGGCTCCAAGTGACTGTCATAGCTACCAGTTCTGACAGCTGCTACGGGCCCTTCTTACAGCAGCATCACAGATACCCATCTACTCACTCACCCAATCCTCTTTGAACCCTGTGGGACATGTGTAGGTGTATAAAATGAACAGCTCTAGAAAGAGGGTTTGCATACATAGAGGAAATGTGCAATAGTTAATTCTAGGGCAGTAAAGGTAAACAAAAAACACGGCCTGATCACTGGTCACAGAATTATAGAATCATAGAGTTGGAAGGTACTACAAAAGGTAATCTCGTTCAACCCCCTGCAATGTAGGATTCTTTGTACCCAAAGTGGGGCTCAAACCCACAACCCTGAGATTAAGAGTCTCACCATCTACCCACTGAGCTATTTAACTTCCTACTCACAAGTTATCAAGATGGAGAACTCTATTCATGGTGAAAACAGGGTTCTGCTCTGCTCCTGAAACATCCTGAATGCATTATAAATGCCATGCTAAGACCACTGCAACCTTCTGATACCTTACACAGAAAAAGTGGTAGCCCTGGTGGGAGACCACCCCGATGGCAGGTGCTTGAACAATACGATGGTTGCAACAACATGGTGATGTTGTGGACAGCATGCCAGCTCATGGAGTTAGGCAAATCTGTCCGTTTTGGTTTCTTCCCATTCCTCATTTTTCCAGCCTTAAATTCATTTCTCCACATTTCCACATGAGTTAAAATCAGTGCCGTTTTGAAGGATTCGGCCCATCATATTGTCTCAAAAGGAGGTCCAGTTGTATCCAAAGATAGACAAGAACCTGCTTCTTGATCTCAGGAACCATCATGCAAAATTTGTTTAGGATTTGTGACGAGGCCCCCACATGCACAGAGGACTGGTGAAGACATGAACAACTTTTGGAAATATACAGTATTTTTTAAAATGTCACACACACACACATTTTATCCTTGTGTATGCATTTTTTGTCCACGTTACTTGGCTTGAAAACTGCATTGGCAAAATACAGAGGAGCGTGTTTCGATTCTCGTATCATTTTGAACTTGGGAGGGTCCTCTTCCGATGTGAACTGAGTCACATTCCTCCCCTCCCCATCCCTACACGAAGGCCATTCCCAGTGACCCGCGCATGATGTTCTGAACGTGAGGTTTGTCGCCGAGGGCTGTTCCAATGGAACAATGCTGAGCGAGGCTGGATGCTGGATGAGCTTGTGGGTCTGGGAGTGATTCCAGGAGCCTCGGGAAGCAAGAGCACGCATCTAACGCGGACAGCGGGACTGATCAGTCCAGAGAAACTCAACTGAAGAAAAAGAAGCTGAGCTGCATCTGTTCATCTTTCCCCCCGGCTCTAAATCAAAATTTGCTTTTTTATGGCTCTCTGGAAACCTTGGGGGCCACAGGGCAAAAAAGAACTGAGTGTCATATTCCAAGTAGATCCTTCAACACAGATGTAGGGAAATGATCTCTGGGCTGCTTACCAACTCTTTCCCAAAGTGGCGGGGTGTTCAGAGCAGCTTTTTGAAGGATCCGTTCCCTTTCCTAGGAGACCTGAGCACCAGAGCCTTAGGGGCAAAACACACATTACGTGTCGGCCGCAAGAAACAAAGCCCTGACAGCCTCTTTGAGTACCCTCAGGAGGGTGCCCTATGCCTGAGAGATGAGGCAGAGGAAGGGAATGATTAACACTTCCCCATATTATCCCTCTTTCAGCTGCTTTTGCCTTGCCAGTGTTTTGGACCTCACAGGAACTGTGCAGGGATAAATGTGTGCGAGAGAGGTGGTTTGGACATGTTTAGGGGGGAGATATGGGCTGGCAGAAGAAGGGAGGAGCCCTCTCCCCAACCCTGCAGCCCATCTCTTCGAAATACAAGAGGGTCTGTGGCTGCAGTATTATAGGGTGTTAGGGGAGAGGTAGGGCACAAGGAGAAGGGGACGACAGAGGACGAGATGGTTGGACAGTGTTCTCGAAGCTACCAGCATGAGTCTGACCAAACTGCGGGAGGCAGTGGAAGACAGGAGTGCCTGGCGTGCTCTGGTCCAGGGGGACACCACTAAATGACTAAACAACAACGAAGTATCTCGGGGGGAAGGGACACACAGGCCATGCTCCTTCTGGGGTAGTTTGTTTACCTTTGGTTCTCACCCTGCGTTCAACTCTCACCTGTGGTTCCTTGAAGCTGTCAGCATGCCACAGTAGCCACCCCCCAGGAAACGGCCTTGACTGGCCAGCTAAGCCAGGTGAGGGTAGCCAACAGGTCTCAAACCCTCAGTGAGTTAGGTGGTGGGCAGGACCAACTGACCAGTTGCAGCCCTTGGCACTGCACCCAGGGGAAATTTAAACGCCCGGCCTGCGGGGCCTTTCCTCTCTCACCACACCGGTTCTCCCACCCTCCCTCCTTCAGGAGGCATTTTATGGGTGCAGCAATGCTAGTTCCAAAACACGATGACCAGCACCTCCTGGGAGAAAACCCTGCCTGAAACCCCAGAGAAGCGCTGCCAGTCAGTGTTGACAATACTGAACTGGATGGACCCAATAGTCTGATTCAGTATGAGGCAGCTTCCTATGAGGAATCACTTCAGGTCACCAAAACCTGACAAGTTCTGAGCACATGGAAATTGCTTCTGGTGGAGGTCCACCTCTTCCTTCTATGGTCAACCACCTGACCACTGTAATCCATATCCTGGCAATCTTGAGGCTGGATTACTGCAATGCTCTCTCCATGGGGCTGCTCTTGTGTCTGGTCTGGGAACTTCAGTTGGTGCAGAATGCAATGGTTCATCTACTAATGAGGGCTTGTAGCTGACAACATGTGACACCATGGTTAAGGCATCTGCCTCAGCTGCCCAGCTCCTGCGGAGCCAGGTTCATGGTTTTTGTATTCAGTCTTCAACTTCCTGGACGACTTACATCCAGGGACCACCCTGGATTCCCTAGGGGCCACCTGATCACTGAGGTCTTCTGTAGGATCATCTTCGGTTGCCCCCTGAGGCTCATCTGACGTCAATGCAAAACGGAGCAGCCAGTGTTATTGGCCCAGCCTTGCGGAACATTCTTCTGATAGAGATTCAGCAAACATCTTCAGTATTAATTTTTAAATGTTTGCTGAAAACTTTTCTGTGCCGCCAGGCTTATGCAGACAATTAAAGGAGGGGAGGAACGTGGGGAAGAAATTCTGTTACAGTTTGCTGGTGATCTATGATTTTGGTTCCTGTGTGCTTATTAGTGTGTACATATTTGTTGAGCACCGCTTTGATATTTTGCATGAAATTGCAGCGCATAAGCATTTTTAGAAATAAAAGAAGTGAGGGGGACTTCCGGGTTGGCGCCATCGCCGAATGGCGGACTCCCTCCGAGCTCCGGAGGGAGTCTGCCCGGCAGGGGCTGGGTCCTACCGCGCCGGCGACGCGGGGACCCTTAGAAACCACGGGAACGGATCCCGTGGACATGGTGACTCGGCTGGCACCGTTATCGCTCTCCCGGCTTGTGAAAGAGCCTTTTTAAAGGCTACGGATCAGGCGCCGGGGAGTAGCGTGGTGCTTTGAGTCCTCCGCTTCCCCTGCCGGGCGCAGCCGCATGCCATTCGGCGGAGAGCGCTGGCTTCTTCTAAAGGAAATTCGGACAATTGATCAACAACCCGTGAGTAATTGGGCAACCGGGTTTAAAAGGAGGAAAAAAGAAAATTTTTTCCGGATTTGGCACGAGCGGGAGGGGATCCAAAAAAGGAAGTCAGTCCCCTCCCTGATTGTAAACATGCTAAAACAAGGACTGAGAAACCAAGATCTATTCAGAAGTTTATTGATGATAAAAATTACCAACTCCACGATGTGAATTATAAGAACTGTGCTGGAGGAGAGGAGTCGAAGGTGAGGAAAAAGCAACCCCCCCCTGGGAACCGGGGCGATTCGGACAGCCTGGCGAAGAGAGATGGAGATTTTGACAGCTGTCAAAGGAGCTGTCAAAACTGGAAATTATAAAGAGGACTTTGCTACAAGTTCTTTGCTGGTTAATTTTGTTACAATTTGATATAAATATGGATATAAACTGTCGGGAAAAAGAAACAACAAATTGACTTTTGGATTAGAGGATACAAAGTTATTGTAATCCCTCTAGAGGGGATTCGGGACATTACAAGTGTCGTATGTGGAAAACTACTCTGGGATGTGCAAAGGTCTTATCTCCTGGGAAAGCTGCAGAACTGAAATATTATTTTGTCTACAGAGGTGACTATAATACAATAGAATCTTCTATTGAAGCAAGAAAGGAACTGGACGTAAGTCTGTGTCCCTGAATAACAAACCTCTGTAGAGACGTTAAATTTTGGAATAAGAATGTTTTGACAGCTGAACAAGACAGAAACCTGAGAATTCAAGAAATAAAAGAGTAGATGACTGAATACGACACGGAAAGAATAATGGGAGGAGCAACAAAAGATTAAAGAAAATTAAAGGCCTCTATTAGATTGGATTTTCGAAGTTAAACATCATTAAAACAACCAAATCCGAAGAAAGCAGCATGATGGACTGAGATAAATTTGGCTGTGGACTTAAGATCTCCAGGCCGACAACATACAGGCAAATAGACATGGGGAATCAAAACCGGGGAAGGGAGGGGGAACCTTAGAATCCAAAGGCTTTGTAACCAACTTTTTGAATTTCTCTATATTTTCTATCTTATATTCTTTATAACTTTGATATTTTACGTTTCTGTTTTTTCTTTTTTTTAGAAAGGGGGAACTCGTGGAAGGAATGAGAGCGGATCTTAGGGGAAAATTTTGTTCTATTATAAGACGAGGAGTGATGCTAAGATGGTGTAAATTTAAATTGGTTTATGAGTAAAATATATTAGGTTTAATTGGGGATGAGAACTTGTGGAACCAACTTAGATAAAGGGGAATACAACCGGGAGGGGAAGGAGGAAGTCCCAGAAAGAAGGTTATGAAAAGAAGGGTCTAAATTAGTTTCTCTTTTTCTTTCTTTCCTTTATCTTTCTTATTTTCTTATTCTGTTATTATTGGAAATTTTAATAAATATGATTATAAAAAAAAAGAAATAAAAGAAGTGAGTAAAACACACACACTTCCAGACTCCAGCTTTAGTTCTGGAGAAAGAAAAGCTGTGGGTTCTAATCCAAGAAAGCTGTCGCTACAATAACATGACTAGGAAGGTAGGGAAATAAAAAAATTCCTTCCAGTAGCACCTTAAAGACCAACTAAGTTAGTTCTTGGTATGAGCTTTCGTGTGCATGGACACTTCTTCAGATACACTGAAACAGAAGTTGCCAGATCCTTCTATATAGTGAGAAGGTGGGGAGGGGTATTACTCAGAAGGGTGGTGGGAATGGGAGATTGGCAGCTAGCTGAGATGAGCCTGTTGATGACTCTTAACGACTGCATTAGGTCTTACAGGAAAAGGCAAGCGGTGAGAAGGTGAGAAATGGCTTAGTCATGTATAATGGGATAAGAATCCAATGTCTTTGTTCAAACCAGGTCTCTCTATGGTTTTAAGTTTGGTAATGAGTTTCAATTCAGCAGCTTCTCTTTCCAGTCTATTTCTGAAATTCCTTTGTAGTAAAACAGCTACTTTGAGATCTTGTATAGAATGTCCTGGGACATTCTATATCTGCAACTAGGAATATCTGCAACTAGGAAGGTAGGGGTTTTTAAAAAATCAAAAACCTGAAAAGTTCTAAGGAGTGGCAAATGGGGCACTGCCCCACCAATCTCAGCTCACTCTCAGCTGATCCCCACCTGCCTATCTTCTTAGTTTCAGCCTGTGGCCCTGATGTCAGCTCCCTCCCTTTCAGTATCAGTGTTGCTCCTTGTAGGACTTCATAGATGAGCCTTGGAGTGCCTTCCAACCCTACATTTCTATGATTCTATGAATAATATTCAATTACCGTATTTTTCGCTCTATAAGACGCACCAGACCAGAAGATGCACCTAGTTTTTGGAGGAGGAAAACAAGAAAAAAATATATTCTGAATCTCAGAAGCCAGAACAGCAAGAGGGATCGCTGCGCAGCGAAAGCAGCAATCCCTCTTGCTGTTCTGGCTTCTGGGATAGCTGCGCAGCCTGCATTCGCTCCATAAGATGCACACACATTTCCCCTTACTTTTTAGGAGGGAAAAAGTGAGTCTTATAGAGCAAAAAATACGGTATATTCCGGAAACGTGGGAGATTTCAAGGGGTCAGGAAAAAAATATGGATGTACTGTGCTATATTAGAAGCAAAAAAATTGTTTCGATGAATTGGAAGAGCGGCAAAAAGATTCAATTGAGCACATGGATTGATAATACGGACAGATTAGCTACATACGAACAAATTGCATGTCAACGCAAAATAAGAATGGATAAATATGAAGAAATCTGGAACGAATATTTAAGCGATAAGGCGGATAGTTGTGGGAAGTAGGGAGAGGAGAGAGAAGTGGGAAAATATTGTTTAAAAAGGTGTAGTCATAGATATATCAGGGTATTCAAATCTGAATTGTCAAATTGTATTATTATTGTTATTATGGTTTTTGTTGTACAGTCATACCTCATGTTATGTTTGCTTCAGGTTGCGCATTTTCAGGTTGCATCCTGCAGCGACCCGGAAGTACCGGAAAGAATTACATCCGGGTTTTGCCACTCGTGCATGCGCAGATGCGCAAAAGGATGTCATGTGCAGAAGCGGCGAATTGCGACCCGCCCACGTGCAGATGCGGGCTGCGTTCTTTTCAGGTTGTGAATGGGCCTCCGGAACAGATCCCGTTCGCAACCAGAGGTACCACTGTATATGTCTTTTGCGGTTCTTGTTTGTATCCAAAAAATTATTAAATAAAATTAAAATAATAATAATAATAGCCAGATGGATCAGGCCAATGGCCCATCTAGTCCCACATCCTGTTCCCACAGTGGCCAAGCTATGGGGAACTGGAAAGCAGGATTTGAGCGCAAGAGTCCTCTCCTGGCAAAGCAGCTGGATTTCAGAAGCATCCCTGCCTCCGAACCTCAAGGCAGAGCCTAGCCATCATGGCTAGTAGGAAGTGTTCTTGCTCAATAGGAACAATTAGAGCATGCACAGGTTGCAGGTGGGGGAAGATGGGGGCGAACAGAGAATTGTTTTATAGTGATTTTATTTTTTATTAAATTTGTGTGGTTACAACATAAAAACACAAAATGCATAATAAAAACAAAACCAACACATTTAAACGAGAATTGGATGTCAATCGGCCAAAAGCCTGGCTGAAGAGGAACATTTTTGCCTGGCGCCTAAAAATACGTAATGAAGGCACCAGGCAAACCTCCCTGGGGAGAGCATTCCATCAGTGTGGAGCCACTGCAGAAAAGGCCCTGTTCTTGTGTTGCTACCCTCTGGACCTCTTGTGGAGGGGGAGCACAACAAGGGCCTCAGAAGACGATCTCAGGGTCCAAGTCGGTTCATATGGAGAGAGGCAGACCTTGAGGTGTTGTGGTCCTGAGAAGCCTCCATTTGCTTCAATAGCTCATTTCTGCACTGCAAGAGGAGAACTCTCACTATTAATAATTCCCTCCCACATACTTCTTCCCATGCTCTCCCCATCCCAACTTCTTCTGACTAAGCACCCTTGTTTTGCGCCCTTCCTGCTTGCGAGGTTCCATTCTTACAAAGATTGCAGGCTGAGCTTTCATTCAAGCAGCGTTTGTGTAGGCCGCAACCCATTTTATCACAAAGATTTCCTGCCAATACTTGCAACCCACATCCATATACACACACACACACACACACACACAAACACACACACACACACACACACACACACTTTTGCATTATTTATCTTCTTTTCTTTTTCGCTGGTGTCTGTAACACCTCTCAATTTAATGTCATTGGAACATTTAATTAATGTGCTGTTTGTTCCCTCTCCTGGATAATTAATTGGAGGCGTGCGATAAAGCCGGGCCCTGACGGAGAGAGCTTGCGTTCCCAGCTGATGCCTCCCTCCATCTCAATATATTATTGTTGCTTTCTGGTTTACGGCCCTTCTGCCGGTTTTCGGTCCGTATGACAAGGGCTTTCAGCCAAACCAATTTGGATTCATTTGTCAAGCGAAGATATCGGGAGACAGACACGCACCCTTAACCACTTTGCAAGGAAATCAGGGGGTGATTATGAGGCATTTTACCACACTCTATTAATCTATTAATTCTGCCCCCTTCCTACCTCCGAGCAGTCTGTTTATCTGGCATTACCGCCATCCCTATAAATCAAAAATGCCACGTGTGGGTTGGAGGTGAGGGACAGCTATTTACAAGAGGCAGTGTAAAGATTTAAGGAGAGCTGAATCAGACCAAGGCCCCATGTGGTTCAGCACCTTGTAGCGTGATGGGTGGTGGTTCCCCTCGCTCTCATTCTGAAGGGGTGCTTTTTTAAAAAGAAAAGAAAGGAGGAGGAGGAGGAGGAGGAGGAGAGGAGGAGGAGGAGGAGGAGGAGGAGAAGAAGAAGAAGAAGAAGAAGAATAGGAGGAGGAGGATTAGGAGGAGGAGGAGGAGGAGAAGAGGAGGAGGAGGAGGAGGAGAAAAGGAGGAGGAGGAGGGGAGGAGGAGGAGGAGGAGGAGGAGGAGGGGGAGAAAGAGCAGAAGAAGAAGAAAAGGAGGAGGAGGAGAGGAAGAAGAAGAAGAAGAGGAGGAGGAGGAGGAGGAGGAGGAGTTGTACTCCTTTGGAGGGTATCCAACCAGCCACCTGCTGTTAAACCACTTTAAGAGCTTCTATTCCAAATTGGTATAGTCTTGCTTTACAGTGGGCAGTTCTTTATTTCAAGAGCTATCAGAGAAGTCTGTTTGCCCTCCTCAGGCAGGCGGCTTTGTGGGTGGGCACTGCGTCTCCCCTGTGAACTGGACTATTGCTGGCCAGATCGTCCTCCTGTCACCAAACTGGCCAATGATGGCAGGAATTTAGGGGTGTGCCTCTGGCCGTGGTGCCAACTGACCAGTAGCGGTGCTTGGCACCACACCCAGGGCAAATACCCAGCTGGTAGGGCCTTTGAGTCTCTCTCTCTCGCTGTGCCCAAGTTCTGGACTTGGGACGACGTCGGATCGACACCTCAATACCTACTACCAGCACTGTGTCAGGAAGATTTTGGGCATCACGGGGCAGGGCAGAGTCTCAAACAAAGATGTGCTCTCCTAAGCCCACATTGCCAGCATGTTCACATTCCTGTCTCAGCAATGTCTACACTGGCTTGGTCATGCCCAAGATGGCAGGATCCCCAAGCTGGCTTCTGGCACCAGGCCAACTCTGCGTCACAAAGATGTCTGCAAACGTGACGTGGAGGCTGGCAGCATCACCCCCGCCATGTGGGAATCCCTTGCAGACAATTGCAGTGCCTGGAGACAGACAGTCAGGTAATGTATTGGCAGTGGTGACCAGAGGAGGAATGCCCACTGGCAGAAACCCAGGGAGAAGAAATGCCATGGTGCATCTGCAGCAGCACAACTGGATGCCTTCATCTGCCCCAGCTCCCATACTGGTCTCTACAGCCACCGCAGGCACTGTAAGTCTCCAAAAGGTTGACTTCAACCCTAAAGGCACACTCTTCCATTTTCTCCTGAACTAGATGGATGCCAAACAAGCAATAATTTTAGAATTTGTATCTTATACATATACATGGCTGCAACTCTGTATCAATAGAAGACATAACTCATGTACTCCTTGAACGCCCTTTCTATGATGATCTCAGAAACAATTACATCCACCCATTACTAAGATTACAGAAGGGAAGGTCATCTCTTGCAAATACCTTTTTCTTTCTTTCTGTCAATGTTGAGAGATATACATCCTATCTAAATTTCTTGTTAGGGCTTTACAGATTCGGGTAACAAAATTTGAAAGGGGAAAGGGAAATTATTTATCCACTGGGGTTGGGGAGTAGAATTTATTATTAGTAGCAGTATTCCTGTTGTTGTTGTTGTTGTTGTTGTTGTTGTTGTTGTTGTTGTTGTTGTTGTTGTTGTTGTTATGATGTGTATAATGGCTGCTTGCTAAGCACAATAAACCAAACTGACTGACTATACATATACTGTACATCACTGCATGTACAGATCATGTCCACTCTTTCCCATTCTGGCACTGCATATCTTTCTTTTCTTCTTTTTGACATGGGTAAATGGCCACCCTGCTCATGTCGTGATTTGTGCTGCGGCAAAGCAAGGTGGAACTCAGGCTGCTTGTAGGAGGGTTTCAGGTGAATGCAGGCAATCAGGGAACGCAAAGCTCCTAATTTGCTTCTGCAGGAAAAATAATGAGTCTCAGCAGCATCAAGCCCATGGCTGCCTCCTAACTGTGAGCTCTGCACAGCAAACATGCTGCTATGCCCAAGAAGGAGCCCAGCCCCTTACATGATGGAGCAGGGAAGACTTGACTTGTACTGGGTTGTCTGTGGAGTCTCCCGAGTCAGCTGCTGGGTGAGTTAGTCCCTGAGGTCAACATCAGGTTGTACGCACTTTCCTCCTCTCTGATTGGAGCTTTTGCAAAAGCACCACCTCCATCAGAGCACCTTCTGCTGACTCAAGGAAAGCCATTGCCACATGAGTGGTGGGGCGCTGGCACTGTGAGGCTAGGACTTGCCTTCTGCTGAGTCAGGAGTTCATCTAGCCAGTATAGTGCCATGGAGAAGGGACTCACAACCATAGATGCTCTCTCTTTCCCACTTTAGACCAGGGACGAGCAAAGGAAAAGAGATGCTTGCCTGTTTTACAAATGAATACTTAAGTGTGTCTCAGAAGAAGATAAGATGAGACCGCTGACCAATGGCCCATCTTGTCTAGCCATCCTGCTCTCACAATGGCCAACCAGAGGCCTATGGGAAACCCAGTCCACCCGTGCCAAAGACAGTCGCCATGCAAATAGGCACACCTGAGCAATTGCATATTTGCAAATTCCAATGCAAGCCGAGCTCATCTGCCCCTCCAGGATTAATGCGCGGATCAGAACTTAAGAGATCCATCTGCTTCTTCTCTCCCCACAAGTCCTGTGCACTTCTTGGCTCAAAAGAAAATGCACTGGAATCCAATCCACTGTTGAAATGTATCACATCTCTCCTAAAAAGGGATCCATGATGGAATCAACGAGATCGGCCTGTCTCAGGGCTTAGGGATGTTCAAGTCTGTCCTGGATTAAGGTTAGGACGTATGCAGTGTTTTAGTGCGTTCATAGCGTTTTGTCATGGACTGGCTGGATGCTGAGGGGTGGTGGGAGACACCAGCTGGGGAACCTTCAAGGGAACTCCCAAGGGAAGAAGGCTCAGAGCCAGGGGACTGACGGTGGGGAGATGATGAGTGGTCAGAGGGAGAAATGGGAAAAGAGGAGGAGGTGTCAGAAACTGAAGGGGCAACAGGGTTTAATGAGCAGGGAGACTCTGTGGCAGAGAGCAGTCCAGAAGCAGAGGCAGAAGCGGAGGCTAGAGAGGAGTCAGGCTGCTGAAGATGCAGCAATGAAGCAAGCTGCTGAAGAATCCAGGGAGTCTCCTTCTCCTGCTGTGACCAGACCTCCCTCCTCCCGGGTCTCCTAGAACACACAGGGGAATGAAAAGTGCAGAAGAGGGATTGGTTGTGCATGAGGCAGTCTATGATTGCTTGGGGAAAAATGGGAGGGGACTTAGGCAGCTGTGGGAAGGCAGGGACCACCAGTCCTCGCAACTACCCAATTGGGGGGAAGACCTACTGGGAAGAGTTGCTGGGCTTGCTAGGCTTGCACTATTTCGATTTCTTTGAATAAAGAGTGGACTTCACTGACCCTGGTGGGTTTTTTTCTTGCTGACTTTCACCTGTCTCTGGCTCCTGTCATTTTTCACATGGAGTATCTTGACAACCAAATAAGCTAGGCCATGTTGAATGGTTTCTTTACATGTAAAGGTTCATCATTGTTCCACCCGATGTGTGTGTCTTTAAGGGGCCGGAGCAAGGGCCAGAGCAAACTAACGAGACCCAGCTTTACAGCTGTGAAACATAGCAGGTGCTGCTGAGTTGTACTGATTAAACTATGTCAGCAATTGGGTAGAGTATATAAGGAGCAGCACCTAGCTCTCCCATTACCCTGGGGGATGGGTTGGTGGTTGGGTCTGGTTTGTTGATGTATTTAGTGTAAATGGAGTTTTTGTTTTTCTTATTAAAACCTTCTTTCAGTTATTTTTGAGTCCCTTTTTAATGCATGGTCTCCCCAGCAAGCTCTCTGCAGCGCTACCATACTGCAAAACGCCAACAGGCCAGTGTCATTATGTTTCCCATATTGCACCAGGGCTGGGACTGAGGCTGAGGGACACAGTGCCTTCCCTATGGCTATCTGGTGAGCCCAAAGCAGAAGGGAGGCTGGATTTTTGGGTTTCCTGTTACAGAGCTGAGCCTCCTAGCAGCCGCATGACACGAACTGTAGTTAAAATGTGATCGGCTTGCTGTGAAGTGTGCACAGTGGGGTTGTGCAGTGCGCAGTCCCCACACTGTGGTATGCAGATTAGGCTCACCATGCTTTGGAAACTCATTTAATAAACTTATAAATGTAGTAAATTATAAATAGGCATGAAAGATGCTTGAGGGAGGAAGATGAATCCACGTGGCTCTCCGAGGGGAGGAAGAGGCAGGCGGAGTGTGTGTAAACTGGTTAAACTAGAAAATGTGAGCTCAGGAAAGGCTTCTGAATGAAAGGAAGAAAGGAGTAAGTTGTAGCCTCAGGCCCAGGGTGTAGAGGGACTAATAAAGACACACATAACGGTGAAATGTATAATTGGCATTTTTAGAAAGGGCAACTGGAATACTCTGTGTAGTGCTGGAGCATCTTCCTTAGGAAGAAAGCTCTAAAGTGTTGCTAAGCTGTGACCCTGGACTATAGCTCCTATCATTCCTGACTGTGGGCCAAGCTGGCTGGGGCTGGTGGGAGTTGGAGTCATCATCATCATCACCACCATCACTTTTAATTTGTATACCGTCTTTCTATTTTACAATACTCAAGGCTGTTTACAAGCTGAACAACCGTTCATGTATTGTGGGAAAGTGTTCATAGAAATGCATATATTAGTGAAAATTACAGAGGGGAAAGCATCAGGTTTGGTAAAATTGCTTGCCAAAATGCATATGTTAGTCAAAGCTGCGTACAAAAAAAAGATAAAAATTGTTTGGCAGGAGAAATTTGCAGTGTAATGCTGACGAATTTTCACGAAGCTTTTTTGTATCCACAAATTGTTGCAGAAATGTGGAGAACTGATTTGAGTCCAGAAAAAGAAGAAACAGAGAGGGCATAAAACTGAAAGGCTTGCCCATATTTCCATCTCATGCATCCTTTCTGATGCTGCTGTTTGCAGAATATACCCAAAGGAGCGTCTCCACCCCCATCGTTCAGCCCGGACACTGAGATCCAGCGCCGAGGGCCTTCTGGCAGTTCCCTCATTGCGAGAAGTGAGGTTACAGGGAACCAGACAGGTGGCCTTCTTGGTAGTGGTGCCTGCCCTGTGGAACACCCTCCTTCAGATGTGAAGGAAATAAGCAGCTATCTTATCTTTAAAAGACATCTGAAGGCAGCCCTGTTTAGGGAAGTTTTTAATATTTAGTGCTGTATTGTTTTAACACTTGATTGGGAGTCGCCCAGAGTGGCTGGGGAAACTCAGTCGCATGGGCGGGGTATAAATAAATAATAATAATAATAATAATAATAATAATAATAATAATAATAATAATATAAATAAGTGAAGTGAAAGGGGAGCGTATTCTGGGTGGTAGAACCTAGTCAATGACCAACAATGGGGACATTTCCCCATGCCCTTAGACTGTCTCAGATAAACGATCCAAGTTTGTCTTTCTCTGGAAAGATCTCAGACCATTCCCAAGTTAACCTGGGGAGAGGTTTCCCGGGGTCTAAGCAGTGCCCAACCACCCCCTATGCTGCAGTTGCCAGCTGCATGACTGTCCCCTTTCTGATCCTCCCTGTTGGTTTCTGCATCTTATTTAATCATGCCTGTCCCTTGGGCATTGTATTTCAGTATGGTACTGTTGCTCTGCTAGCGAGGAGCCTTGTGTCTTCGTTAAGCACAGTTCTGATGATGAGGCAGTTAATTACAAAGCTAATTTACCCATGTAACACATTAGGGGTTCAGAAACTTCCTTAGAAGTAGGGAAGGAGACCATTAATTACTCAGCTAAATTAACTTCAGCCTCCCTGTGGCGTTTGCATGCCTGACGAAGCGATCATTTATCGGTCTAGATGCAGAAAATGCACACCATCCCTGCACGCGTCTTTTCCGAATGTCCGTATATTGCTCGGACATGCTTATTGGCACGTGTTTCTGCCTTGCGAGATGGAACCCAGGCTGCCTCTTTGTGTTCTGCACCTTCTCTCCAGCCAAAGGGAATCAGCTCAGGTAAGTTATTAAATCCATGTGTGGTTTTGCAGACTTCCAGCGCTCATCAGCACGGTTGCCACCTCTCTCTCAAGACCAATATTTCTTTAATTCCGCCACTTCAGTAGGCCAGATCAATGAAATGTGTGCAAATTTTAAATCGCCTGTTGCTCATGGACAATCAAGACGGCAGCCCCCACAACTTCCAAGCACAGAGCAGTGGCAGAAAGCACAAAAAACGGGATAGCAAGAATTTGTATTTCCCTCTCTTTTGATACCAGAACTTGGGGTCAGTCTATAAAAATGGATCAGAAATAGCTTCAGGAAAGACAAAAAGAGCCACTTCTTCACACAGTACAATAGTTGGGTCCCATCCACACTCCACATTTAAAGCAGTATCAAAGCACTTTAAACAGTCATGGCATCCCCCAAAGAATCCTGGGTAATTTGTTAAGGGGGCCAAGTGTTGTTAAAAGGTAAAGGGACCTCTGACCATTAGGTCCAGTCATGGCCGACTCTGGGGTTGTGGCGCTCATCTCGCTTTATTGGCCGAGGGAGCCGGCGTACAGCTTCCGGGTCATGTGGCCAGCATGACTAAGCTGCTTCTGGTGAACCAGAGCAGCACACGGAAACGCCGTTTAAATTCCTGCTAGTTTAAATTGAACTGCTAGGTTGGCAGGAGCAAGGACCAAGCAACGGGACCTCACCCCGTTGCGGGGTTTCGAACCGCCAACCTTCTGAACAGCAAGTCCTAGGCTCTGTGGTTTAACCCACAGCGTCACCCGTGTCCTATGCCAAGTGTTGTTAAGAGACCCCTATTCCCCTCACAGAGCTACAGTTCCCAGAATTCCCTGGGAAGAGGGGCTTGCTTCCCAGACCACCCTGGGCAGTGTAGCTCTGTGAGGGAATGTAGGAGGTCTCCTAACCAAACCACAGTTCCCAAGATTCTTTGTAAGAAGCCGTGGCTGATAATGCTTTAAATGCATAGTACAGATGACACCTTTTCGTGATGTAATTTGTTTCTTCGGGATGCACGAATGGCCGGTAGCCTACATGGCTTTGGGGGAGATTGTAACAATTTCATGGGAGAGGACAGGTATCTCAAACCTCTGACTACTGGGCAGGGCCGTCTTAAGCATAAATGGCGACGTGGTGCAAAGATCCCTCCAGCACCCATTTCCCAGAGTTGTTGACCTTTTCCCAAGCCTCTGCAGGGATCGCTCTCCTCCCGCGGAGTCTTGGGAAGGAAGCTGCACGCCCACCAGCCTTATGGTTGATGGGGCACAGCTGGCGGGCGTGCAGGGAAAGGGAAGGCCGCCGGCAAAGCCGCGCAGCTCCCCCACTCACTGGAGCGCCCCTGAGAGGCCGGTGCCCTGGCGCAACGCACCACTAAGCCCAATGGGGAAGACGGCTCTGTCCTGGGAATATTTGGTAGGCCACATTTGAAGGTTGGCCTATATGGAGCTTCATTCTGGGGCAATGGGTCCCTTGGCACATAGCCAGAAAAGTGGAAATGAATTGCCATAAAAGGGTGGGGTGGGGGTGGGGGTGGGGGGAAGACACACATGTACATAGAATTTCCCTGTGCTAGTTTATATCTACAGATGCTTATTTGGAAATAATTGCTAAAATTTAAACTGAAGTGCATCTGGGGGGAGAGTGTGACCAGATGACTGGTGCTTCCTGCTCTGTTTGCTGCTAGGTGCTAAATGGTGATGGGCATTTTCAAGCCCCCCCCCCCCGTCTGCTATCCCTTCTTTGGGTCCTTTACCTTTAAAGAAGAGTTGATCAGGTAGCAGCCCTTCATATACAGAGGCCTCCTTCAAATAGAGGATTGTCATCTGCGCAGTAGGACACATGGCCACTCTACCAGCAGGGCTCTTGTGCTCTTAGGTTCTCAAAAGTGTTCTTGTTTTCCCTTTCTCCCCTGTTAAAAAAATATAATAAAATGTTACAGGTCCTGTGAGTTTCCCAGAAAATCACACCCACCCTCCGGTTCAAGAAACATTTACAAAGAGTATAGACATAATAAACCATTAATTCTTTTTAAAGGGAGCATAAAGGATCATTCAAAGCAAGCTGTTTCACTGGGCTTGAATCAACCCTAAGGTTTAAAACAGCCAGCTCGTTTTCTAACACTCAAGAGGACGGTTTGCAAGGAAAGTGGGTTATATATATATATCCCCCCCAAAAAAATTACATGGATAATTAATAAGGGTTTTGTAGAGAAAGGCATTCTTTACCCAAGTCACCTTGTTTGATTTGAGGCCAGGCTGTTGGCATTGCAAATGCTGCTGATGGATGGTGCTTCAATGAGTTTCAGTCCCTCTTGCTTGTCCCTTTCTGGGGAGGCGCAATTTATAACTTGCAAGGCCGTCGTTTGACTGCTTGTGAGCTAAAGGAGGAGGAACCTGACGCAAATAATTCTTGCAGGCTTTCCAGGGTGACAGCCGATCGTGTGGCAAAACTGTCCTTTGGTGGCAACAAGGCAGGTGAGGTGTCAAATTAAAAACAAACATGTTTCCCACCTGCTGAATATTAGACGCTCTCCTTAGCATGTTTGTTTTCTCTGCGTAGGATTTTCCTGGGGTTGTGTGAGGGAGCGCTCAGTTCTGCCATTTCTTCATTGTTGTCTATGTGTCAGGAGCAGGTGCCAGGAATAAATCACATGGAATTATTATTATTATTATTATTAATTATTATTATTAATACCACGACCATTCTGGGCGGCTTCCAACAGAACACTAAAATACAATAACCTATTAAACATTAAAAGCTTCCCTAAACTGGGCTGCCTTCAGATATCTTCTAAAGGTTTGGGAGTTGTTTTTCTCTTTGACATCTGGTGGGAGGGCGCTCTACAGGGCGGGTGCCACTACCGAGAAGGCCCTCTGCCTGGTTCCCTGTAACTTGGGGTTAATTCTTTATTAGGAGAAAGACGGAGTGCCAGGCCTAATGAGCACAGCAACTCTTCTCAGTAGGTCTTGCCCCTGTGAAGAAGTTGTCCCCCACTTTCTCACAGCTGCCTAAGTCTCCATGTCTCCTGAGACTATACCATTGTGCCTGTCTCTGCTCCACCCTCTTCATGCCTCTTCTGGTCCGGGGAGACCAGGAAGGAGGGGAGCTGGTTGCAGCAGGAGTCAGAGACAGCATGACTCATCTCTGCCTCTTGGCCTCCTTGCATGCTTTTATCCATAATTCTGTTCTGTTTTTACATTGATCTGCATTTTTTTTAAAAAAAGTCATTTCTCTCAAAATACATCCTTCCTCCACACTGTCTGTATCTAAATGCATATCTGCATCTGAATGCAGGGAAGTTTGCCTGGTAACTTCATTATACACCTTTATTTATTTATTTATTTATTTATTTTTTAAAATGATATTTATTGAAATTTTGCAGACAATAAAAGGTTACAAAATAAAAAACAAAAAATAAAAAATAACAATAATAAAAGAAAAAAAGATACAAAAATACAAAGACAAAATACATAAAAAGTAAAAAAAAGTTAAAAAGAAATCAATATTTTCATGTCTTATATTTCAATTGAAATGGTTGAAAATATATAGTTATAATAGGTTAAGATATTGAGTAAAGATAAATGATAGAGGGTAAGGATTTGCTGAATTAACCATGTGAACTGGAATACAAAAAATGGGTGTGTGAGGAGGTCAGGAAACAAGTAATTCATTATACACCTTTAGGCGCCAGGCAAAAATGTTCCTTTTTAACCAGGTCTTTGGTTGACCTGATCAACATCCCATATCCTTTTAAAATGTGGCTCTTTTATATATTATAAATTTTATTTTATATACTGTGAACCTTTTATGTGAACCGCCCTGAGACCTCCGGGTATAGGGCGGTATATAAATTCAATAAATAATAATAATTTTGATACATTTTAAATTTCTGGTTGTGTGGCAAGCTCTGAAGAAGTGCGAAATCCAGTGTGTAGTTAAATTCCAATGTGACTCTGAGGGGAGGAGATGGGGTAATTCTGTATCAGGTTTTGTAAAGGACAAAACTCTCAAGTATTACTAAATAATAGTCCAGCGGTAGTCAACATGGTGCCCTCTAAACATTGCTGGAATACAAGGGCCAAGCTGGCTGGGGCTGATGGGAATTGAACAACTTCCGGAGAAAAACACCAGGTTGCTTTGCACTGAGTGTATCCACAGGGAAAGATGCCCACAGCCGGCCCTACCATTAGGTAGAGCGAGGCAGCTGCCTCAGGCAGCAGATTTGGGGGTGTCAGGAAAGAGCAGCAAGTATGTATTTGTTTATCTACACATTTATACCCCGCGTTCTGAGGAACTTCCTTCACAAAGCAGCTTACACTATCCAATAAAAACCTAATAAATAGAACTGGTGTTCTTGTTTCAAATGTAAGTTATTAATGTTGTGTTTTTACTGCCAGAGAGGGAGAGAGATTTTCTGCCTCAGTGCCAAAATAAATGGACTGGCCTTGGGTATTAAATGCATTGATTTTAAGGGGTGTGGGGTGCACTTGCTGCAAGATACAGTGGTGCCTCAGGTTACATACGCTTCAGGTTACAGACTCCGCTAACCCAGAAATAGTGCTTCAGGTTAAGAACTTTGCTTCAGGATGAGAACAGAAATTGTGCTCCGGCGGCGCGGCAGCAGCAGGAGGCCCCATTAACTAAAGTGGTGCTTCAGGTTAAGAACAGTTTCAGGTTAAGAACAGACCTCTGGAACAAATTAAGTACTTAACCCGAGGTACCACTGTATCTTGGGCTGGTCAGCCACCAAGATGCTAGCGCTCTCTCTCTCCACATTAATTCCATTATGGCAGTTTAAGAATGTTAGGTCTCAAAGTGAGGCAGCTGTGTGAACAAGTCTCTCTCTCTCTCTCTCTGTGTGTATGTATGTGTGTGCGAGAGAGAGAGAGAGAGAGAGAGAGAGAGAGAGAGAGAGCAAAAAGAATAATCTCCTTCAGCTTGCTGAAGAAAGGCTTCCGCAATTCTGTAGTGTCATTTCTTTCCTTTGTTAAAAAAATTCATTTTGTTGCAGAATATCCCGGTTCTTTCAAGGGGGCATCTCAGAAGGAGCCCTTTTCCTGGTATAATTTGGCTGTCCTCTGCGACTCTTTCCACGGCGAAAGGGAGAAAGCGAGCTTTCATTTCTCTCCCCCCCCCCTCAGCTCCCTGCTCCCCTTCAGACACACATGTCTACCTGATCCAAACTAAATGCCAAGGTGACAGTCGGGGTATTTTCCTTTTGGCACGGCCTGGCAAATTTCTCCTCTTTGCCGCTGGGTTTAAGCAGGGCTCCTTCCCGTCTCCTTAACAAGGGGCTCACACTGCTTCTCTTATTGTCTATTAACTCGAGAGGTGAGCACACCGGCCTGTGAAATCAGAAACATTTACTATGAAGAAGGGGGGAGAGAGAAGAAGCTGAAATCCCATTTTCTCTCTGCTGCTTGACGGGAAATGGTCTGTCAGTGCCAGGGAGGGCTCTCTCTCTCGGAGCAGTGGCTGAATTCATTACGGAGGCAATGCTTGCAGTCAGCACTTCTGGAAAGAAATGCCTTCGTAAAACAGAAAGGGTCAAGCTCCGAGCTCACTGGGCCTTTTGCCTCCTCCTTCTCTCTCCTCCCCGCTCTGCCGCCACCCGCCCTCTCTCCAGGATCTGCTTTCCGTATTCGGAGCTTGGTGGCAGTCGTCATTGTCCCCTCACAACCCCCTGCCTGTTTCTCAGAAGTCAGCTGCTGGGAAACCTAAAGACCCCGCCGCTGCCGTCGCCGCCCTGAAGACCACACACAAGCCCTTCTCTCACCTCTCCCCGCCTTTCGACTCCAAAACATGCCACTTTCGTTCTGGGGATTTGAGTTTCCATTAGTGTCTCTTTGGTGGCCCCTTCTTCTTTACACTGGCATTACCACGGCTGCTTAACTTCCCCGCCTTTCATTCGCTCCGAGAATATTCCCGGGATATTAGCGAGAGTCTGTTATTACCCAAAGGGCACGAACAGTTATGAGACTGCCGGCCTTGTTGTTTGTCTCCCTCCCTCCGTCCCCCACCTCTCCACTGAAGAAGGGGCCTTCCTTTAAATTAGATTTTTCCACACAACTTTTTCCATTACACCATCGTCCCCGGTTTCCGGAGTTCTCTCGGATCTTAGCTGCCGGTCCTGCTGTTGGGCAGAGTGAGGCGACTGCCTCGTGCTGCGCCTTTGGGTTGTCATGAAACTATGGCAATATTCATTCGTGTATCTGCACCACCAAGGAAGTGGAAGGTGTGTTCGTGGGATTTTCTTCCTTGTGTGTCAAAATAACTTCAGTGGTCTTGGGTGCAAGGCACCTTAACCTGTGCGGATGCCATTTGCCGCTCCATCTGAGGCAACTAACAAAATGTCTTGGGCCTGCCCTGAGAATGAAAGCGGAAGACACCCTGCTGGTCAGAGTTGTCCTCACCATTTTGCTCTACCATTTCTTTTTACTTGTGACCACCATTTTCTTCCCAGTGACCAAGGGGTGATGATGTGATGGCCTGGGACTTGGGCTCAGACTCGGAACCAGAGGAAACTCAGTCTGCACTGAATCCTAAGCCTGCCTTGGCTCGAGATGTGAGGATTACCTCGTTGCCTTCAGCTGGGCCATCACTTACAGCTGCTCCACTACCGGTTTGGTCAGGGGAGGCTGAGGCGGCCCCTGGGTCTAGTAACCCACCAACGTTTCCCGAGCTGCAGAGACTAAGGTCTGAGAGAAGGAGAGACCTGAGTACTCGCAGGAGGAGTGCTCGCCTTCGGGTGAAACAAGGAGGTGAGTCGCTGGGGGATCAGGACTGGTCGCTACCCCGACAAAGATAAAAGGCTGTCAGACCCTGCCCCATGGTGCGGGAGCAACATTGCTGTATGCTAGATCCTACCTGAGATCCTGTACCTGTCCTTGCCTGGTTCCCTGCCTCGTGTCCTGCCTTGGCCCTGTCGGACTGACTTCTAAAAGAACCTCCAGATTCTAGACCGGTCCTGGACCACATTTCAGGACCCCAGGCCTAGCACAGATGAGAGGTTTGAGAGGTGGATGCTCAGTGACCGTTGCTGCTGCCCCTCCCCTTGCAAAATGCCACCCCCGCCCCCTTATGGAAGAAGAAGAAGAAGAAGAAGAAGAAGAAGAAGAAGAAGAAGAAGAAGAAGAAGGAGCTGTTCTAGTCCTGCTGCAGTTAATGGTGAGCTCCAGAAAGCATAGGAGAATTTTTCATATCCTCCGATAAAGTCAGTGAAATGCTCCCCCCAAATATCTCTATCCAAAAATAGGATGGATAATTTCTAGACACCATTTTCACGCAGCTTCTAATTTCAGGCACCTTCCCTGGGTTATGTCTGATTTTCGCTGGTACGGATCATTCAGAATATTCCCGTTAACAGCCACAACTGAATCCTTTCCCCCAACTCTCTATAATCCATTTGCTCCTTGGTTCTCTCTAGGCCCAAAGGTGGATTAGGCTGGATTAACTGCACAAGGTGGGACTGAAATGAAGTTGATGGAGGAAAGAAATGAATTTGTTCACACACACACACACACACACACACACACACACACAGACAATGATATGCAAAGCCTCCTGCTTTGATTTTTCTGCTCAACATTTCCAGGTTGGAGGATTTCACCCTTCCTCAAACCAGTGGCTAGAGAGTCCCACTTCTTTGTGGACATGTCTCAGGGTTTTGAGCTGGGGATGGTCTGAGAAATCTGATGGCTGCGAATTCCAGGGTGAGCAAACCTCTCCATTCTGAAGGAAATCAGCCCTGAGTGCTCACTGGAAGGACAGATCCTGAAGCTGAGGCTCCAATACTTTGGCCACCACATGAGAAGAGAAGACTCCCTGGAAAAGACCCTGATGTTGGGAAAGATGGAGGGCACAAGGAGAAGAGGATAACAAAGGATGAGATGGTTGGACAGTGTTCTCGAAGCTACCAACATGACTTTGACCAAACTGCGGGAGGCAGTGGAAGACAGGAGTGCCTGGCGTGCTCTGGTCCATGGGGTCAGGAAGAGTCGGACACAACTAAACGACTAAACAACAACAAAAATGTTCCAATCAGTCCTTGGCTTAAACTACAGGCTGTTTCTACACAGACCTTCACTCCTCTCTATCCTCCAAGCAACAGTCCAACTTCAAGAACCAGAACCACAGTTCCATACCCAGCAAGTGTCCCAGAAAATCAGGGACTTTCCATTTTTTTAATCGCAAGAGAAAGGCAGCCATTTTGGTTGCTGTGACCTCGCATGATTTCAAGGCCTGATTCCTTCCCCCACCCCCAAATCACTTTATCTGAGGTTGCAATCTGACATAGTGCTGTGTATGAAAAGGTGTTTTTTTTTGGGGGGGGGGAGAGGAGAACCATGGTGCAAAATTATGTGGCAACCAAAATGGCCACTATGTTTGCACAATAAAAAAATGGGAAGATGGCATCCGGGGAGCTGGTGACCCAGAGTTTGTCTTCAAGGTGTTGGAGGGTATGAAGGTCAATAACACATTCAAACTAGGCAAAAACATTCCAGGAGGGTGCTAAGGAAAGCCAGTGAAGGTTGAGGCCTGAGAAAAGAGGGGGTGTCTGGGAAGGAGTGTTTGGCTGAGGACAGACCCAGGGGCCACATTTGAGTCCTGTACCTGGGGTTCTCCACTCCTATTTTAAAATGTTCCAAAACCCATATAATCAATACCTTCATTAGGCCAAGCTCAATGTGTATTTTGAGAGAAAATATGTTTAGGAATCTAAACAGCAGCAGCAGCAACAACAACAGATCGATGCATAAACAGGGCAGAGTGGACCTATGGCTTATCAGTGGTTCTCAAACTTTTTTCTCTGGGCCACACTTGCAGAATAAAAATTTGCTCACACTACAGCCAATGTTTTATTGATAAGAAATACTTTGGGGAACCAAAAGAAATAACTCCAAGCAGTGCTTGATTTATAACATAGAACATGACTACTTCATAATAATTATTCAGAAAGTATAAAACAATGCAGCTACATAAGAACATGAATCATTCCCAAAATATAATATTGATTGTCCCTGAATCTTCCTGCCACACTTGCCATTCTCTCCTGTCACAGGCTTAACCCAGACAAAAGTGACAAAAATCAGGGGGGAAAGTCAGATCCACTCATCCCTGTCTTAGACAAGCAAATTTGCCAGCCGCCATTTATACAAATCAGTTGGCATAGGATAAAAGGCAAAGCTGCAAAAGGTTCTTGGGCATCTCAGGTGAACAATCCCAGGTAGCAGGATTGGGGGAAGGAGGAAGAGCATTTGCTTTGATACTGGAGGTCCCAGGTTCAGTCCCCATCATCTCCAGGTAGGACCAGTCAGTGCAAATAGCACTGAGCTAGATGGACCAATGGGACACGGGTGGTGCTGTGGGTTTAACCACAGAGCCTAGGACTTGCCGATCAGAAGGTCAGAAGGTCGGAGGTTTGAATCCCCACGACGGGGTGAGCTCCCATTGTTCGGTCCCTGCTCCTGCCAACCTAGCAGTTTGAAAGCACGTCAAAGTGCAAGTAGATAAATAGGTAGCGCTCCAGCAGGAAGGTAAACGGCGTTTCTGTGCGCTGCTCTGGTTTGCCAGAAGCAGTTTAGTCATGCTGGCCACATGAACCAGAAGCTGTACGCCGGCTCCCTCAGCCAATAAAGCGAGATGAGGGCCGCAACCCCAGAGTCGGCCACGACTGGACCTAATGGTCAGGGGCCCATTTACCTTTACTAGATGGACCAATGGTTCAACTTGGCACAAGGCAACTTCCTGTTTTCCTAGCAGAGCTGGGAAACTCTGCAAAAGCAGAGCTGGGTGGAGAAAACCTGAGACCTGGCAAGCAGCTGTCAGCCAAAACAGTTGGTACTCTGAGAAACCAGTGCTTATCTGATGTCGTGCAAAGAGGCTGGATATGTTTAAAGATGGAGAGTCTTGGATATTGGCATTTTAAGTGGGGGAGCATTAGTTTAGAAGTATTGGATTCCATGATTTGCTAAAAATTAGAATGATTGTCTTAAAATTCACCAGCAAGATTTGATATTTACAGGGCTTCCCCACCCCCCTTTCCTTTTTAAAGAAGAACAACAAAAAAAGATTCAAGTGTTTCACCATATACTTTGTTTTATAGACATTTCATCATGTCCTTGGTATGTTCTCATTATGGAGATTTTTCACAAGTGCACCAAGCAGAACCGAGAAAATACACCACAGCTGCAAGCTACCTCTTTCGTGCACAATAGCCTCAATGTCAGAGTCATAAGATTTCCTGATCCACTGAAGCGGAGCACCTTTCAGTGGGTGGGGATGAGGGGAGCTCGGTCTGCGAGGTTTGGTGCAATGTTCAGAGCATGTAAACCACGTGATGTTACATCCAGGGACACTGGTTTAGTGTGACCAGAGGGGAGAAGGTATCATCTCCCTGGGTTCCCCTGACCCACATTTGGATGAACTCCCTGCTGTACATTAACACACATCCCTCCTTGCTGGCTCCACACCCTGAGTGGATCCTTTCATGAACAATTCCAAGGTGCCAGGTATCAGCCATGCATGCCAGAGACCCAAATCCATTTGCTAATGAACCAAGAGTGACCTGCATGGGTGGTAATATTACTACAGTGATCATGACACAGAATCCCAATTAATGTGTGGGAGGAGCCGAAATATGCCTTGAAAACTTAAGGAACTTCGGAGGACAAACCTCCTTACCCATAGCCTCTGAAACTTGAGGTGCTTTGTTTCAAAGTACCACCCTATTTGGGGTGGTTGTGATTCGTTTTGGTTTTTTCAAATAATCTTTATTAGTTTTTCAATTAGATACTCCACATATACATATTGTATTACATTTTACATTTATACTTGCTCTTCAAGCTTTTTTTATATCACATATAATTTTATTGCATTATTTTCTACCATTTTATATTTTGTTATTCATTTTCCATATTTGTCCATGGTGCATCCATAAACAAATAAGTCCTCATGTTTATACAATTCTTGTTGTCTGTCTGTATTCATTTACCACTACTGTTAGTTATATTAGTTTCCTTATACATTTTGCTTCTTCTTATTTTCATTATCCATCACTTTTGTTTCCAATTCTACTGGTTTTACTATTTCATCTTATCTTTCCTATATACAACATGAATTTTTCCCATTCTTTTTGAAATGTTTCCTCGCCCTGTTGTCAAATTTTCCCTGTTAGTTTGGCTATTTCTGCATATTCCATTGCCTTCTGTCACCATTCTTCTACTGTTGGTAATTGCTGCTGTTTCCAAACCTGAGGTGTTTTTTTTAATTGTAAGTTCTTAACTGGTTTTCCCAGTAGTGATGTATGGAAGTGACAGCTGGACCATAAAGAAGGCTGATCGCTGAAGAATTGATGCTTTTGAATTATGGTGCTGGAGGAGACTCTTGAGAGTCCCATGGACTGCAAGAAGATCAAACCTCTCCATTCTGAAGGAAATCAGCCCTGAGTGCTCACTGGAAGGACAGATCCTGAAGCTGAGGCTCCAATACTTTGGCCACCTCATGAGAAGAGAAGACTCCCTGGAAAAGACCCTGATGTTGGGAAAGATGGAGGGCACAAGGAGAAGGGGATGACAGAGGACGAGATGGTTGGACAGTGTTCTTGAAGCTACCAGCATGAGTTTGACCAAACTGCGGGAGGCAGTGGAAGACAGAAGTGCCTGGTGTGCTCTGGTCCATGGGGTCATGAAGAGTCGGACACGACTAAATGACTATACAACAACAACAACAAACTGGTTTGTAATGTATTTTGGATTTCTGACCTAGGACTATAGGGTGAAGGGCGGTAATTGTTGCTGTTGTTGTTTTACACCCTGCTCCCCCCCCCCCATAGGAACTGGAGGCAGCTTAAAGATAAAAATAAGAACAGCTTTTTAAAAAGGGAAAAATAAATTTAAAAAACTATTTTGTAATGACTTTTAATGTCACTGTAGCAGGCGCACGGGGTTCCACCCCACATTGTGGAGTGCCCGACATGTGTGTGTTATGTCTTTGCACTACACCAGATATGTGACGGTTTCTCAGAGTGCCAACTGTTTTGGCTGCCAGCTGCTCTCAGGGTCTCAGGGTTGGGCTTCTCAACTGTGCTAGGAGGAACACAGGAAAATGTATTGTTCCAAGTTGGACCATTGGTGTGCTTGCCTCAAAATGCAGGCTAAACTAAATTTCTCCTTCATGCATACTTGAAAGTAAATGGACTTATTCCTTAATTTTGGGGGAAGTACCATTGTTTGCTACCATTGTTTGGGATGCGGGTGGCGCTGTGGGTTAAACCACAGAGCCTAGGACTTGCCGATCAGAAGGTTGGTGGTTCAAATCCCCACGACGGGGTGAGCTCCCGTTGCTCGGTCCCTGCTCCTGCCCACCTAGCAGTTTGAAAGCACGTCAAAGTCCAAGTAGATAAATAGGTACCACTCTGGCGGGAAGGTAAACAGTGTTTCCGTGTGCTGCTCTGGTTCGCCAGAAGCGGTTTAGTCATGCTGGTCACATGGCCCAGAAGCTGTACGCCGGCTGCCTCGGCCAGTAAAGCGAGATGAGCGCTGCAACCCCCGATTTGGCCACGACTGGACCTAATGGTCAGGGGTCCCTTTACCTTTACCATTGTTTTATTTCTGAGGCAATCTGATGCAAAACAAGCCCTCTTACATCACCACCTAGAATGTCCTGTTGGTTTGTAATATATCCAGATATAGTGCGTACGCACTATACTTTAAAAGCACCATCAAACAATTTCTCCCTCTCCAAGAATTATGGGCATTGTAGTTTGTTAAGGGCTGCTGCTTGTACCTCTGCGAGGAGTAAACTACAGCACCCAGAATTCTTTGAGTGACAGGATGTGCTTTGAATGTTTGCAGAGGTCTTGCGTGTACATAGTTTATATGCTGCTGAGAACTTTGCTATGTGCCCTCCTTAACCTCAGCTGTTATTGTTGGTTTTGGAGCTTTTCTCCAATTGACAATCTTGAAATGGCATCCTTGGTGGTGGGAACATCAATTTGCAAGCACAGGCCAGGTAAGCAATCAATATATGGAGTAGGGGTTTGTGATGTGAGACAAGGCAAGAGAGGAGGAGGGAATATGAAGGCAGGTTCAGCTAGGTTTTGTCCTAGGAGAAGTAAGACCTCCATTGGAGGCAGCAGGTAAACCCAGGACTGGACTGGGTCTCCCATTATATAGAGAGTTAGAAATGTGTGAAATTCCCTTCAGATATTCTGCAAAGAGCCCGTGAGCACAGAGAACTGTGGTCTTTACTTAAGAACAGAATTCTTCCTTGCAGGGCTGAACTATATACAGTGGTACCTCGGGTTACAGATGCTTCAGGTTACAGACTCCGCCAACCCAGAAATAGTACCTTGGGTTAAGAACTTTGCTTCAGGATAAGAACAGAAATCGTGTGGTGGCGCGGCGGCAGCACTAGGCCCCATTAGCTAAAGTGGTACCTCAGGTTAAGAACAGTTTCAGGTTAAGAACGGACCTCCAGAATGAGTTAAGTTCTTAACCAGAGGTACCACTGTACAGCTGTTCTGTGAGATCGGCTGTCTTGCACCTGGACCCCCAGCTGAGCTGCCCAGGGTGCTGGTGGAGGACCCAGGTACTGTGGCTGGGTGAGGCGGTAGGCAGTCACTCAGTTGCTTCAGGATCCACTCTGGGATGGGCGATTGATCTGCAAAGCAGCTGGGAGATGAACACACATACGTCTCTTTGTTGTAAAATGGTGCCAGACACTTCCATCTCCTCCTCCTTATTTATATGCAGACCTCTCTGGGCAGACATTTGTATTCCCAGTGCCCAGCTTCCGCAGTGTGTTACAAATGTGACACCTACCCATGACACCTTACTTCTCAGCTATGAGCTACGACAGCGCTGGTATGCATGCAAACAAAACTGCAAGAATGGGCAGATTGCAGTCTGCCTTTCTAGCAGTCGTCCTAGAAGAAGGTGAATAGGCAACAAATTGCTGCCAGTGTGAAGCTCCTGATTCTTTGTTACAGTGTCCTGTCTCTTGGCTGGAGTTATTTTACACTCGTGTAAGATACCGTGCTGACTGAGTTCCTCAGAGGAAGAGCAAGATGCACTTAATTAGCTCGAGATGTGAGGGAGGTGGACACGAAGGAGAAGACCTTTTTGGTGTTGGCCCCGAGACAATGGAACGCCTTGCCTAAGGATGTTTGCCGCCGCCACTGCTTACCCAAGAACACAAGAGAAATGGAAGAGCCTGCATAGACAGCCCAAAGGTCTGTCTATTTCAGCATCCTGTTCTTACATTGGCCAACCAGACGCCTGGGGGAAGCTTGCAAGCAGAAAATGAGCGCAACAGGTCTCTCCACACTTGAGATTTCCATCAACTGGTATAAATAGGCATGCAGCCTCTGACAGTGAAGGTAGGGCATAGCCACCATGGCCCGTCTTGTCCAGCATCCTGTTCTTGCAGTGGCCTTTCAGCAGGCAGCTAAGAATTATTTATTGTTACTGTTTTTGTACTTTGGGACAAAAAATATGATAAAAAGTTTAAATCAATTAATGAACAAATTAGTACATAGGAAATACAAGGGTGGCCAGTGGGCCTCATGGCCCCAACAGTGCTGTGGTTTCCAAGGAGTGGCATCGCTGTAAGTGTTGGAGAAAACCAAACACATTACTTTCTCCTGAGTTTGTAATTAATGTATGTGTTACCTATCAATCTAGCCAGCACTTGTTTGTAGCTCTCTAAGTTAACTTCGCCCCATAAGCTGAGTCATTTTGTTTGTTGTTCTTGTTAAGACAAGATGTCTGCTATTTCTCTCTTTTCATCTCTACTCACCCTGTAAGTAGTGCCTGCATGAATAAAGCCTTTAAAGCCCAGAGACTGTAAGTAATTATTCTAACCTAATTTACCTAAGCTGCAAGGTCTACAAAGCAGCTGCAAGGTAAGGAGGGTGGCAGTACTAACCTTCCTGCCACTTTCCCCATCCCAGTAAGTGAAGGCATCGCTGGTGCCAGGAGACCAGGTGTACACCACTGCTCCCCCCAGCCAGTCACTCCAGGATAGATAAGGCACTTAATTGGGAATTTTATTTTTATTGTTTATTAGATTTATATACCTCCCTTCATCAAAAGATATCAGGGTTTGCATCATACTTTGACAATCATACTATCAAAGCTTGCCTCCAAGCTGCCGACTGGAGCTGGTTTTAGGGAGCCTGTGGTTGGAACTCATTTATTACAACAGATTCACTGGCTCCAGGTTTAGAGCTCAAATAGCAGTGCACTTAGAGGCAATTTTACATGGGGTGTGTGTCTTTATCTCCCTCTTTAGGTTACAAAGTGCATTACTTCCCTTCCTTCAGACTGTGGCAAGCCAGCGCTGCTGCTCATTTTGCTGGGGAGGGCCCTGGATCGCCCAGGCTGCACCCCTGGAAACATTCTGGGACCAGGCGACTTTCCCATAGGACCCTGCCCACCCTATGGGGTTTCCCCCATGTTCCACCAGCATCCACTTTACATTTTGCTTGGACATGGTAGGTGACCTTCAAACCCCCGCCAAAAAGAGTGGCCATATATCCTATGTCCCAGTTCTTAATTGGAAAGTTAGCCTCCAATCGAAGGACTGTCTGTTCCGAGTTAAAGACAAAAGCGGGGTTGGTGTTCTATTAAGTTCTGATCAGAGCGTTGTTGTTTAGTCATTTAGTCGTGTCCGACTCTTCGTGACCCCATGGACCAGAGCACGCCAGGCACTTCTGTCCGCCACTGCCTCCCGCAGTTTGATCAAACTCATGCTGGTAGCTTCAAGAACACCTTCTTGCAGTCCATGGGACTCTCAAGAGTCTCCTCCAGCACCATAATTCAAAAGCATCAATTCTTCGACGATCAGCCTTTTTTATGGTCCAGCTCTCACTTCCATACATCACTACAGTGGTGCCTCGCAAGACGAAATTAATCCGTTCTGCGAGTATCTTCGTCTAGCGGTTTTTTCGTCTTGCGAAGCAACCCTATTAGCGGATTAGCGCTATTAGTGGTTTAGCGGCTATTAAAGGCTATTAAAGGCTTAGCGGCTTAGAAAAAGGGGGGAGCGAAAAAAAATCTCAAGACTCGCAAGACATTTTCGTCTTGCGAAGCAAGCCCATAGGGAAATTCGTCCTGCGAAGTGCATTGAAAAACGGAAAACCCTTTCGTCTAGCGGGTTTTCCGTCTTGCGAGGCATTCGTCTTGCGGGGCACCACTGTACTGGGAAAACCATAGCTTTTACTATACGGACCTTTGTTGGCAAGGTGATGTCTCTACTTTTTAAGATGCTGTCTAGGTTTGTCATTGCTTTTCTTCCAAGAAGCAGGCGTCTTTTAATTTCGTGACTGCTGTCACCATCTGTAGTGATCATGGAGCCCAAGAAAGTAAAATCTCTTACTGCCTCCGTTTCTTCCCCTTCTATTTGCCAGGAGGTGATGGGACCAGTGGCCATGAACTTCGTTTTTTTGATGTTGAGCTTCAGACCATATTTTGCGCTCTCCTCTTTCACCCTCAATAAAAGGTTATTTAATTCCTCCTCACTTTCTGCCATCAAGCTTGTGTCATCTGCATATCTGAGGTTGTTGATATTTCTTCCAGCAATCTTAATTCCGGCTTGGGATTCATCCAGCCCAGCCTTTCGCATGATGAATTCTGCATATAAGTTAAATAAGCAGGGAGATAATATACAGCCTTGTCGTACTCCTTTCCCAATTTTGAACCAATCAGTTGTTCCATATCCAGTTCTAACTGTAGCTTCTTGTCCCACATAGAGATTTCTCAGGAGACAGATGAGGTGATCAGGCACTCCCATTTCTTTAAGAACTTGCCATAGTTTGCTGTGGTCGACACAGTCAAAGGCTTTTGCATAGTCAATGAAGCAGAAGTAGATGTCTTTCTGGAACTCTCTAGCTTTCTCCATAATCCAGCGCATGTTTGCAATTTGGTCTCTGGTTCCTTTGCCTCTTCTAAATCCAGCTTGCACTTCTGGGAGTTCTCGGTCCACATACTGCTTGAGCCTTCCTTGTAGAATTTTAAGCATAACCTTGCTAGCGTGTGAAATGAGTGCAATTGTGTGGTAGTTGGAGCATTCTTTGGCACTGCCCTTCTTTGGGATTGGGATGTAGACTGATCTTCTCCCAGAGCAGACCTATTTAAATGAATGGACTTGACTAAGTTAGATCCAGTGATTTCAGTTATTCTGCTCTGAGTATGAAATATTTAATTAATAAATCAAATAAATACCACCAGAAGAATCCTAAGAAGGGAGAGCAGGTGGGGCTTTGAAGCTGCCTGAGCAAGCAGTCAGGTCACCTGGGCACTGTCTTCCTATTAGGTACAGTCATACCTTGGGTTACAGATGCTTCAGGTTGCACGATGCTTTTCGGGTTGCGCACTGCACCAAACCCAGAAGTACTAGAATGGGTTACTTCCAGGTTTTGGTGCTCGCACATGCACAGGAACGCTGAATCGCACTTTGCGCATGTGCAGAAGCACCGAATCGCGACCTGCACATGCACAGACATGATGCTGCAGGTTGTGAACACTGTGGGTTGCAAACGTACCTCCCGCACGGATCGCAGCCCGAGCGCCCACTGTACTATGTTTTGATAGTAATTGTTACAAAATTCCATCTTTTATTATAAAGCAGTGTATGCAATTTTTCTGCATAGCACCCCCGTCTTCCTTTTTGTGATGCCTGCAATACCCTCCAACATTTCTCCGATGAAAATAGGGATGTCCGGTGCTATTTTTCTATAAAAGAGGTGCCAAAACACACCATGAATGCCTCCCTTTTTCTCTTAGAATGACAATGGCCAGGGGTTCCAACTTGAATAAAAGATTGGGGGGGAGGTAAGCCCTGCCCCACATAATCGATCACATAATGTAGTGCATGTACACCATTTGAGTAGCAATGCCCATCAACTTTGGGGGGACCCTGGCACTCTCAAATATTTAATGGGGGGGCAAGAGCCCTAGGAGTTGGATCCTATGGCAATGGTGCCTACTTGAGAGGTGCTGGAACTGAGGTCCAGTGAGTTCTTGCTGAAAAAAAGCTCTGGAGATGCACTATTCCATGCTCTCCAACATTTCTCAGATGAAAATAGGGATGTCCTAAGGAAAAGTGGGACATTCCCGGATCAAATCGTAACCTGGGGCAGCTTCTGTAAATCCAGGACTGTCCCTGGAAAATAGGGACACTTGGAGGGTCTGTGCCTAAGTAGGCACCCTCTTGTGAGAGGGGGACAGTCTCTCTTCCCGATAACCTTCATCCTTTTTGCAAATTCATCCCCACCCCCCTCAAACCGGCAGGCATTAGGCCTGCCAAGTTGTTAATCTCCCTGATATGTTAGCTGAAGTGTTTTATCTGCTGCCTCTTCTCTCCCTCTTCTGTTGATTGATTATTTTGCAATATGTTGATTTGGTTGCAAGCCTCCTCTGTTAACAGAAAGGCTTATGGAAGATTATTTCGGTCGGGGAACTTCGGAGGCGCTTCCATGCTTCCTGCTCTCCTTCAGAAGGCAAGGTCACTCAGCCAAAGTGTGGGGAAGCCTTGGAGAGAGAGAGAGAGAGAGAGAGAGAGGCTGAAAGAGTTAACTAGAGGGGATTTGGAGTTCAGGCCACGAGGCTGAGAGGAGGACCCCTCTTCTCCGGCTGCCACGCTCTCCGCAGACAATGACGAGGCCTCGGACACTGGCGGTTCTGTTTTGCATCACAAGTTTGAAAAGTCCTCGGAGAGTCTCGTGATTTATGTGAGGTCTCTCGTTCAAGAGAAATAAACCATCCGCCAGACCCGAGTGAAATCGACACCACTTCGTTTTCTTGTGGAACCAGGATTTTACCCCTATCTGAGGGTTTCCCCTCCGTTCCAAGAAAAACAACCGAGGCCCTTTCTCACAGACGCTTTCTCCTCCATTTCTACAGCGGGGCTGCTGGGAAGGGGGTCTCGCCGTCCCCCCCCTGGAATCATGTGGCGGATTCCTTGCCGTTTCATTGGCCCAGTGCTAGAGAGAGAGAGAGGTCTTCGATTTACAAATAACAAACGTTTTTTCCTGCCTGTTGTGAAGCCAGAACAGCTGCAAGGAAAGCCAATAGCAATTCATTAGTTTTAGGGGATGATGCCCGCCCCCGCCCCATTTCCTTTAATGAGGTTTTGGGTTTTTTTGTTCCCTCACCCCCCCCCCACATTTAAAGAAATGCAACTGTCCCCAGTGAAGCCCACATTCCCTGCTCCCTCTGGTAACTTGATAAAGGGGAAAGAAGTTTAAACAAAACAGTCATGATGAAATGAGAGCCGGTGTGGACTGATGGAAAGAGAAAGAGAGCTCAACTAGGAACCGGCAGACCCGGGTTCGTATTCTGCCCCTACTGTGGACTTGCTGTGTTGACCAATGATCCTTGGAGTCTCAGTTTTACCATCTATGAAATGGGAATGGTAAGGATGGATTAGACTTTAAAAGAGGAGATGACTACTAGCCATGATGGCTACCTACAGTCTGCTTCCACACTTGGAGGCAGAAATGTTTCTGAACGCCAGTTCTTGGAAACCACAGGAGAGGAGAGAGCTGTTGTGCTTGGATCCTGCTTGCTATCGTCTGGTCGGCGCCTGTGAGAACAGGATTCTGGACAAGTTGGGCCATTAGCTTGATCCAGTAAGCTCTCCTTGCACTCTTATGGTGTCTGTTGTCTTCTGCCTCACATGAAGAAAACCAAGAAGACCTAACTCCGTCTCTCAGGCTTAACAGCCAAACAAAACCACACCATGTGGTGGACAGAGAAAGCCTTTTGTAGGAAGAAGGAAGCGGCAGTGTTAAAAGTCATGCTTTTAACAGAGACCTTTGAATGGGAAGGAGGAAGGAAGGAGGGGCAAAGATGAAATGAGAATCAGCAAAGGGAGTGTAGCCTTGAGTTTGAGGTGGAGCAAGAGACTAGAGGCCTTGGCAGAAGGAAGGAAGCCAAGTGAAGCCAAAGGCCAGACAAAGTGAAGTGAAACAGAACCAAGGATATCCTGACACCAGAAGAAACCAGATCCGGGAAGTGGACAAGCCGGCTTTAACAAGCGAGACCCTTAGGAGAGGAGGGTGCCAGAGCGACGGAGAAAGAAAGAGAGGAGGAAGGAAAGAGAGCTGTGCTTATTCCATTTCGTCTGGTGCATACTTCTTAATTGCTGGGGGCTCCACTCATTTTCTGTCTGGGAAGAAAAGCCTTTGCTGGACCGGGGTCTTTTGAAGAAGGGAGCCCTGGAAATGGAAACGATTAGCCAGCCAATCGCATTTGGTGCCATGTGATTACATCATCACATAATAGCAGCGCGGCACACGCTCTGAGAGCATACCTTCTTCAGCTGGTGGACCTAAGGTGAGAGATGGGTCACGCCAACCTGCCATGACCTTTTAGAGAGAGAGAGAGATGGAGAAAGTGAAGGAGGGGGAGAAGATGGAGAGATGAATCAAAAGAGAAAAGGGGAATGGTGAAGGAGAGACCAAGAAAGAAAGAAAGAAAGAAAGAAAGAAAGAAAGAAAGAAAGAAAGACCTTTAGGACTGCAGCAAGTCTTTTCTGAGTTTTGATATCTGCCTTGAAATTAGCATCTTTGGTATGGCTGAAAATTCAGCCCCCATGAAACAAATCCCTGACCATTCATGTTACTTACATGCTGTTGAGAGCCCCTTTTTGACTGCTTTTGGGGGGGCTTTCCCCTCACCCGCCTTGGTAGTTGGTGGGGAACAGCAGTTTACAAACACTGGCCAGGATTTGCACTTTTTGAAATATGGCAACTCTAAGTTGGCCAAACTGTGTTTTTGCCCAGTTGACTGTAATTTGCTTATGGGCATCCATAGCCCATAAACAAAATGGCCATGGGTGACTCCAGCAGCAAATTCCATTAAATGGCATGAAAGCTAACCCAGGGTGACAGTATACTTGTCAGTACCTCCTATGCTGCCCAGGGAAGGTCTCGTTAAATATCCCCTTTAAAAATCCACAATGTTTGGGAGACTGTTCCCTCTCCCAGCTCAGCTCCTTTTGAACCAGCTTAGCTTCCCATACATTGAAAAACCCCAACACTTAAACATGCTAAATTTCAAATTTCGCACCCACCCTCCCTTCCATTCTGCACAGAGAAGAGGTGCAAAGGGCTTATCTCTATGGGTGAGCATGGCTGCCATAGGTAACTTTATCCCCATTGATTGGAGATAAGTGGCTGATTGGAAAAGTGGGAAATGCCCAAACCATTTTAAGGCTCTGTCACTTTTTCTATTCATTTTCATGTGGTGGCCATTTTGGGTTATGCCAAACTCCATGGGAGCCATTTTATGTTATGATGGACACCCCATGGCAACCATTTTGTGACATTTGCACCCACAGAGCTTTCTCAAAATTCTAAATGTACCCACCAGGCCAAAAAGCTGGGAGACCTCTGAAGGGCAATGAAAGCAAAGAAGAAGAAAGAAAAAACTCCAGTAACACCACAGAAAAACACAAATATGTTCCTGATGAATATAAGAAATGGTCCCCACTTTTCAGCTCACATGAGAACCAAACAGGCAACGAGGCAAGGAGTTTTGCTCAGACCTAGTAAAAATAATATATGAGTTTTTTTAACAAAAGGAAAGGAAGAGGAGAAATTGGTCCATGTTGCAGGTTGAGGTTAAAGGTGTATCTCCGGTCTGGAAAGTTTAATGGGCATTTCTTTAGAAGGCTGCAGCGATTTGGGAAATGGAAGAGGGTCAAAAGATCAGTGTTGATTTTCTTAAGTAACGAAAATGAACCAAGTGATGAAAATGAAGGTTGGATATAGTCTCCGTGCCAAGAGGTTTCAAGTTCCAGGCTCAGAACAAATTCTGCAGATTCATGCAAACAATGCCGGCATTCTTGAGATGTGTACACTTGCCCAGTTTTTTGTGTGTATTCGAATTTTAGCAACACTGCATATTCATGAAGCAGACTTTACCTTCCCCGTTGAGAACCACAGCTGTAGGGTTCCCAATCAGTTGCTAGAATCCAACAAATTGTCAAAGTAAATAAAGCGAGAGAACCCCCCCCCCCCGCATGCCCTGGACGGCTAGTTTGCCAGTCTTTTTAAAAAATAGCTTTTTAGATTTCCTCTGCACAAGTGAATGCTTCAGATCTTGCGTGCCCTCCAAGTATTTCGTAAGGTTTTAATCCCACAGCGTTTTGTGAGTTAATCCTAGATGGTTTTCCTGGACCTGCCATCATGGTGACCTCCTTTTCTCCTCCGCTCGGCATTCGGAGATGTTGATCCCGATAGAGAAGAAACGAAGGGAGAGGGTTTCATGGGCTCCTTCCACTCCACACAAGGGAAATGATATAATTGGAACTGTTTGGATTTAGAAATTAAAATAATTTGGGTTTGCTCAGCAAGGTTCACACAACGTCAGCTTCCATCAGGCCGATGAGAAACAGAGGCGCCTTGGGAGTGAGAGGTTTGACAGCTCTCCCAAATAAGACCCTCACTGCTGGGGCAAGTTTCATTTTCCCTTTCCCTGTTTATTGTTGGATTGGAGGTAAGGTTTTCTCATGCGCTAAACAAATCTGTTTGTACTTTCCCAGAAGGTGGTGGGAGAAATTCTTGTGCAAAGACCTGGCCTGTACCACTGTACCAGGGCAAGCGGAGTTTCTCTTGGAAGCCTTGGCACAAAAATGGAAAGATGAAGAAGTCCCAATGAAAGAAGACTGGGTTATGAAGGTGATGGAATATGCTGAGATGGCTAAACTCACTGTGGGAATTAGAGAACAAACTGAGAGAGAGAAATTCTTGAAGAATGGAAATAAGAGGAGACAGGTGGAGGATCCCAGATGTGGTTAAATGGAGATGTGTGAGCTTGTGTTTTGGTGGTTTACACATGAAATAAAAGTCACATGGGCTTTCCTTGTCACAGTTCTAAGTAACATCCAAAGCAGCCCAATGAGTCACCCTTTCAACATGCAAACAAATCAAGGGTGGGAGAGAATTCAGATTGTTATCCAAGGATAAGTCAATCACGAACTCTTCCACAGTCCCACTATACTCTGTATTTGCGTTTCAAATGCAGCTCCAGGTTTTGAATGTTCTTGAGGTAGTTTTCTTTGCATGCAGACCACTTGTCAATCACACTGGTGACATGTCCCAACTGAGTTTCTGCTGCAAATGAATCTGCTGCACCATTTAACCCCTTCTTTAACCATGAATGCACCCATCACTTGCAGAAACCTTCTTCGGCAACTCTGCTGGTTTCCGACTGCTCTCCAGGCGTTCCCCACCTGTCTTCAGGTACATCACCACCATTAAGATCTGTAATTGCCAACATTTTTCTTTTCATCAGACTGTGCTCCTCTGACTTTTAAAGCAGCAGCTTGACCTGCAGTTAATTCTATCTTCATGCCGTTGAAAGCTTCACTGAGCTGATTTCTGTAGAACTTGCAGCCATTAAATGGCAGAGGCAAAGATCAGGACAGATTACATACACATAGGGACCACTTTGGTCATTTGGCAACTTCATAAGGCAGGGGAGTGGAACCCCTTTTTCTGCTGAGGGCCACATTCTTTTTGCTGGGGGCCACAAGCCACAGAGAAAAACCGGTGGTGGAGGTGGCAAAATTGCCCCTCCTTCCTCCCCACCCAGTGAGCTGCTGCATGAGGTACAGATTGGCCCCAAAGACTTAACTGATTGCCTGCAGAAGGCTTTCCCTCCCTGTGGAATGCCCTCCCTTCAGATGTCAAGGAGATAAAGAACTACACACCTTTTAGAAGATATCTGAAGGCAGCCTTGTATCGGGAAGTTGTTAATGTTTGATGTTTTGCTATGTTTTTATTTATGTTATAAGCTGCCTCGAGTGGCTGGGGAAACCCAACTAGAAGGGTGGGATATAAATAATAAAATTCTTATTCTTATTTGTCAGGGGACTGCCATCGGAACAGGGAAAGGAGGCAGAGGGGCAGCTGGGTTACAAGGAACCTCCGAAAATCTTGCGAAGCAGTTCCTCTTCCTGCGGTGGGGAAAGCCACACCTCCAGTGGGGAAGAAGGGAAGGGACCAGAGGATGCTGTTGGGAGCCTCAGCGCCACACCTCATCAGTCTGAGGGTGGGGAAAGCCACACCTCCAGGGAAAAGGAGGGGGAAGGGCTAGAGGATGCTGCTGGGAGCCTCAGCACCACTCCTGGTCAAGCCGGCCAGGAGGGAAGCACGCCTCTTCCGTCACCCACCTTGCGCAGAGGTGTAAAACACAAAGAAGGAAGGAAAAGGCTGGGGGTGACTAAGCTCTTATGTTGGGGGAGGACCCAGAAACAACCACTCCTGGATTCTGCTAGCGATCGAGGCAGACATGAACGTGTGGTTCTGCACTGTAAATAGTTTTGCACCAAAAGAAAACCTGTAAAAGACAGGTCGGAGTCCTGACTGGTTACTCGCACGCAACCACCACTGCCATCTGACATTATTCTTATTTCAAAATTAGGCTGTGAGGGCTGCAAGAAGGTAGGCAAGGATTAGAAACTAGCATTCATTCATTCAATTAAAGGAGTGGTAGTTTTCTTTTTTAATCTTGCTCATTCAGGCAAAAGAGGGAAAAAGAAAGAATATCCCAGAGTCGCTTAAAAATTACTTTTAAAAAAAGACATAGTCCCCGCCATCAGCCTTGCAATCTTAAAAGGCACAGCATAGAAGGAAAATGGATCGGGAAGGAGAAGGAGATAAGCAAGCTCTAGTTCAAGCTCTTAGTTACAAAATTGTTCTAATGACCATGAGTTCAAGGAAAGTTCAAGGAGAGGAGGCACTAAAAGCTGCCACTGAATGGCCCTGCATCCCTTCTCTTCCCACCTCGGCTTCAGCCTGATGTAATGACTGTTTCCAGGTGACAATTGATGGAGATAAGAGAATGGTTTTTAAAAAGGAAAGGAAAGAATGAGAACTAGAATGAGAGAGAAAGCAAGAAAGAAAGTAAAGAGAGAGAGAGAGAAAGAGAGAGAGAGAGAGAGAGAGAGAGAGAGAGAAAGAAAGAAAGAAAGAAAGAAAGAAAGAAAGAAAGAAAGAAAAAGAAAGAGAAAGAAATTGGAGCTACTTTCTGCAGCTTTTTGCTCCCACAGAATAATGGTATTATTTAAGCTCAGCCAACAAATAAGGAAGGCTAAAGCCGTCACTCTTGGCTTCTCTCAGTTGCTTCTTTTCCCTGTCTTAAGTTCTCCACATTTCCACATAGTTCGCGGGGTTTTTTAAGTCCTCATGAAAATTCATCGGCATTTTTGCAAAGCAGTTTCCCCGAATGCAGTGCATGTTATTTTTCACCAATATGTGTATCTAAAAGCACATGACACATGACTCAAGAACTGCAAAATTTGGAAAAGTGTGAATTTTGAAGGATGCCTGTGTTCCACTCTACATATAGTTTTTAGAAGCTTGAATTAGGTAGGTTTGCCCATTAAATGTCAACCAAAGCCATTCTCCCTTGCCTGCTGCCCTAAGCCAGTGGCAAAGGCCTTCCAATCTATATATGGCAATCTCTGGACTCCAGTGACCAGAAGAATTGTCTCTTTTAGGGACGGCAGAGAAATCTGATCTAGTTCGCTTTTCAAAGGTGAGCTTACCTAAGTCATCCTTTCCTAAACCACATGCAAAGTGAAACACGGGCAACTTGTCTTCAAATTTTGCAGTGCTGTTCTCCAGCCAAGTAAAGCATACAAAATTGCATATGCTAGGGCAAAGGCTACAAAGAAATGAATATATCAGGGAAAATATACTGCAAGGTGCATTATATTAAGAAAGTTGATGAGGGGGGAAGTGTGTACATTAAGCAAAATTTAACATAAAAATGTGTATATGTGAAATCTAGCACTAAAATGCTGGTGAATTTTCATGAGGACCTTTTGGGGGCGGGCAGATAATATCCATCACAAACTGGTGTGGAATGTGGATAACTGAATTTAATACTGGAAGAATGAGCAACCAAGAAAAGCCAAAATTTGCAGATGTGCCCATCCCTTAGTTCCATTTAACCAGTGCACAGGTCAGATGTGGCAGCATCAGGCATTTCTCTCTCTTTTTGCAATATTTTAAATTAAATTTTCAAATGTTACAAATTCTTTTAAAATACAATCAAAGCAAATCGCTCGTATCCATTGACTTCTCATCCACCATTCCATGGTGTTTTTTTATTCCCTTATAAAGCTGCTATGAGACTTATATTTTACCTTTAAATTAAAAAAATAATTCTATTTTTTTTTAAAAAAAATACAAATTCTCATCTGTTGCTATACTTCAGATCCTGCATACATTGCTTTTTCAGCAAGTACCCCCAAAAGAACCTCCTCCTCTTTCCAAAACAAAAAAACCAGTCCTCTCCCCCTGCCTTCAGTAAAATGACAGCTTCTGTAGTATCAGGTATTTAGAAGCTGGAAGAATGTAGCATGGGTGTTGCAAGAGGATCCCAGAGGTTGAAGACATCCAGGACTCAAGGTTCAAGACTGACAGCACCTAGTACTAGTACTGTTGATGTTGTTTAGTTGTTTAGTCGTGTCCGACTCTTCGTGATCCCCTGGACCAGAGCACGCCAGGCACTCCTGTCTTCCACTGCCTCCCACAGTTTGGTCAGACTCATGCTGGTAGCTTCAAGAACACTATCCAGCCATCTTGTCCTCTGCCGTCCCCTTCTCCTTGTGCCCTCCATCTTTCCCAACATCAGGGTCTTTTCCAGGGAGTTTTCTTTTCTCATGAGGTGGCCAAAGTCTTGGAACCTCAGCTTCAGGATCTGTCCTTCCAGTGAGCACTCAGGGCTGATTTCCTTAAGAATGGAGAGGTTTGATCTTCTTGCAGTCCATGGGACTCTCAAGAGTCTCCTCCAACACCATAATTCAAAAGCATCAATTCTTCGGCGATCAGCCTTCTTTATGGTCCAGCTCTCACTTCCATACATCACTACTGGGAAAACCATAGCTTTAACTATACAGACCTTTGTTGGCAAGGTGATGTCTCTGCTAGTACTAGTACTAGTGTGTGTCAAACTTGGGCAGCTGCCTGGACTTCATGTGTGTTTGAAGAGCTGTCTAGACCTTGGAACTAGTCAGATCCCAATTCTTTTCCATGTACTTTGGAGACTAGTAGAGAAGCTCCAAGGTCTGCAAAGACAGTTTTCTCTCTTTTTTTTCTTTTTAAGGCAGGCACTGAACATCTTTCTTGCATTGGGAAGGCTTTGGAAGTCTTGTGTTTGGGGGTCCACAAGAACTCAGAACTGGCCTGGTTTAACAGAAGTAGGAGACAGGTGGAGCACCCCAGTTGTGGATAAATGGAGATGTGTGAGCTTGTGTTTTGGTTATTTACACAGGAAATAAAAGTCACGTGGGCTTTCCTCGTCCCAATTCTAAGTAACATCCCTAGCCACCCAATGATTCACCCTTTGAACATGTAAACAAATCAGAGGTGGGAGAGAATTCAGATTCTTATCCAAGGATAAGTTGATCACGAACACTTCCACAGTCCCACTATACTCGGCATTGGTGTTTCAAATAGCCCCAGGTTTTGAATATTCTAGAGGTGGTTTTCTTTGCATGCAGACCCGTTCTCAGTCACACGGGCGACAGGTCTCAACTGAGTTTCTGCCGCAAATGAATCTGCGGCACCATTTATCCCCTTCTTTAATCGTTAATGCACCCTTTGCATAAAATTGGACCTGATAGCGGTCCCCAACTCAGTCACCAGGGGCATCACCTCCCACACTCCCCTATCTCATTATGAATATTTTGCCGTTTCCCCTCCATCCTCAATTCAGCTGGGGTGACGATGTCACAGCCGAGCCAATTAACTTTCCAAAGTAAGGCTTTGAAAGATGCTGATACAAATTCTTTTTCTGAAATCAAGCAATCTTCAATCTGCCCATTTCCTTCCTCTGGAGAGATTGTGATACATACTACACAAAACAGCAATTACGTTGGATTTGTGTGGGTTCCTCTGAACGTATCTTTTTTTTTTTTTTTAAATACAATTCTGCAGTCTGTAGAGGCCACATGATTTCCTTTTCACAATCTCAGGTCATTGTGTTTTCCCTCCGCAAGCAGCCTGAATCTAATTTACAGGCTATTAATTTTCTAAATCACTCTCCTTTTATGATCTTTGTCCCTCTCTCGCTGAGCCAAAGGTTGGTCAGTTGGCGAGGAAGAAATGCATTGCCACCGTAACCCTTGAACTCTGAGCTGTTTAGTTCCGGAGGGAGAGGCAAAACAGAGTGAAATAATCACATTTCTTCTTGGAACACTTTGACAGTTCTGGGGGGTTCGTGCCCCTCCTTGCCCCCTCCTCAGGGAACGTCTCTTTGCTTTTGTTTTGTCTCTCTTGCCTTGATTCGTTTCCTCACAAATTGGGGTATGACATCATGTGACGTGATAGTATCAAACCAAACTGAATTCCTATTTCAAAACACGTTTCCGTGCAGTCACCCGGCTCGGCCACTCCGCTGTTTTCTCTGACCATTTCTCTTAATTAAATGCCCATGAGAATTTCACTTGCGGAGTTTGCACGCACGGAACACCAGGCGAGGCTTTCGTATCTCTAAATTATGAGCAATTGAAATTTCAGATTAGTTCTCGTTCCAAGAAGTCACACTGGCCGCTCCACCTCCCTGAACTTTGGTCTTGGGTCACCTTCTTAATTAAATGCCTGTGAGAATTCCATTTCTTGAAGCAGGTCTCATTGGCGTGGCCTTCATATCTGAGAACGAATCAGCAAAATTCCTGCTTTGTTCTGGTTGTAAAGGCTTAAATTACAGGACGGGCCTCCTCCCTGACCTATTGCCTGGTGCCCTGTCACCTGTTCTGCACATCTGTTATGTCAATGGTGGGTGGCAAGTGCCATCTTCTCAGGTCCTAATTTTTGGGGGAGCACCAGGTTCCTAGGGGGCACCTGTCATGAGAGCCAGTGTGGTGTAGTGGTTAAGAGTGGTAGACTCGTAATCTGGTGAACCAGGTTTGAGTCTCCGCTCCTCCACATGCAGCTGCTGGGTGACCTTGGGCAGGTCACGCTTCTCTAAAGTCTCTCAGCCCCACTCACCTCACAGAGTGTTTGTTGTGGGGGAGGAAGGGAAAGGAGATTGTTAGTTGCTTTGAGACTCCTTAGGGCAGTGATAATGTGGGATATCAAATCCAAACTCTTCTTCTTCTTCTATCTTCTCTTCTCCCAACAGCTGAAAAAAAAATGAAAGACTCTTATCTTCACTTATAGATCAGGCAATATTGACCTATTGGGCAGTGATGTGAAGCCTGGCTATACCTGAATTTAGGCCATGAGGGTACACTTTTCCTGCGCAGGAGGTTGCCCTGAGGTCAGTTGCTGGAGCTGGGGGTTCATGCAAACAGACAGAAGGTATTATTCCCAGCCATTCCTCCAATATTTATACCAGGTGGCATGACCAATCCAGAAGCTTCATGTTGGTGGCCAATCATAGGGGGCGATGCTACACTCTTCTGCTCCCTGGATAAGGCTCTGGGGTCTTATTAGGTCTCATGGGGTCTTATTAGGTTCCTGATTCAAGCTCTGGTACCCCTGACAGTAGATCATATCCTGTATCATATTGCTATAAATATATTGCAAGTATATACAATATGTCATCTGTTAAATCCATCTATCACCAGGGCTATCATCTCAGATACCTAATGGTGCATCTAAACAACCACTTGGCTTCATTTCATAGCCCTTGCTGTTCTGCAAGTAACTTTCAAGCATGTAATCTATATTTATATCTCCACATGGACAGACATACACACATCCGCCTGCTGAAACTACAGGCTCATGTGTTAAGGGGGGGGGGATCACCCAAAATTATGCTGAATGCATATGCATTGTATTTGCGTGCCCCGTATAGCCCAGAATAAATATGATGCTGAAAAGGGGGGGGGGCTTGTAGTGTGTTTACAAAGTAGCCAGATTTGAGGATAGTGGATGAGGCAGGCTTAGCTTTGCATTAATAATAATAATAATAATAATAATAATAATAATAATAATAATAATTTATTTATGCCCCGCCCATCTGGCTGAATTTCCCCAGCCACTCTGGGTGGCTTCCAACCGAATATTAAAAACAATACAGCATCAAACATTAAAAACTTCCCTAAACAGTGGTCTTTTAAAAGTAAGATAGCTGCTTATTTCCTTCACATCTGAAGGGAGGGTGTTCCACAGGGCGGACACCACTACCGAGAAGGCCCTCTGCCTGGTTCCCTGTAACCTCACTTCTCACAGCGAGGGAACCGCCAGAAGGCCCTCAGTGTCTGGGCTGAACAAGATGGGGGTGGAGATGCTCCTTCAAGTATACAGGACCAAGGACTTCTGGGGCTTTAAAGGTCACCACCAACACTTTGAATTGTGCTCGGAAATGTAATGGGAGCCAATGCAGATCTCTCAGGACCAGTGTTATATGGTCTCGGCGGCCACTCCTAGTCACCAGTCTAGCTGCCGCATTCTGGATTAATTGCAGTTTCCGGGTCACCTTCAAAGGTAGCCCCACGTAGAGCGCATTGCAGTAATCCAAGTGGGAGATAACTAGAGCATGCACCACTCTGGCAAGACAGTCCACAGGCAGGGAGGGTCTCAGCCTGCGTACCAGATAGATCTGGTAGACAGCCACCCTGGACACAGAATTAACCTGCGCCTCCATGGATAGCTGTGAGTCCAAAATGACTCCCAGGCTGCACACCTGGTCCTTCAGGGGCACAGCTACACCATTCAGGACCAGGGAGTCCCCCACACCTGTCCACCATGTAGTACAGGGGTCTGCAACCTTTAAGACAAAAAGAGCCACTTGGACCCATTTCCGAAGAAAAGAAAAAAACTGTGAGCCGCAAAACCATTGCGACATTTAAAACAAACATATCTCCAGAGCTGCGATCTGACAGCGGGTGGGAAGGTGACGTCGGGACGGTGCATGACTAACGCACGCACCGCCCCCATGCGACGTCACAGCCAGTACAGCGCCCGCCACAGTGGGGAGTGTCGGGGCGCACAATGTGCCTCCTCCCCTTGCTAGTATCCGCCCCGGAGCCACGGCAAAGGTGTAAAAGAGCCACATGCGGCTCCGGAGCCGCGGGTTGCAGACCCCTGGTGTAGTAGAAAGGTTTAACCTTTTGTCCTGTTACCCTTGTGAATGCTGCAAACCTGGAAGTATTTTTCTGGGTTTCACCGCTCATGCATGCGCAGAAGCACTAAACCATGCCACGCGCATGCGCAGAAGCAGTCCTCTGGTTGCGAATTCCTCGGGATGCGGCCGAACCTCCGGAACGGATCCCGTTCGCAACCGGAGGTACTTCTGTAATTGATTATGTAAACGACATAAGCAATATGCAATTAGTGTAATTTCGCCACAGTGGACATTGAGACGAGTAACCCAGTTTTTGGTGGAAGGCAAACTGCAGTGGAATGGAAGCACTGCTGCATGCCACAAGTACAGGGCAGAATGGACAATGATGCCTTCTTGCATCCCCAGCTCCAGTACAGGCGGTGACACACTCCATGCACACAAACATACATTGCTAAAGGCTCTTCCTTGCCCTATGTACACTGAATTCATTTACTCTGCAAGGATCACTCCTGCAGCAGTTTTAAAAGCAAATATGGAATTTGTTGCTTAAAGATATGTTGGGGGGGAGGATGCAATACCGTATTTTTCGGTCTATAGGACGCACCGGACAATAGGACGCACCTTGTTTTAGAGGGGGGGAAACAAGAAAAAAAAATTCCCCCCTCTCTGCCCAGCACCCCTTCAGCGAAGCGGCAGGAGGCGCTGCGGAGAGAGAGGGAGAATTTCCCCCCTCTTGTTTCCCCCCTCTAAAACAAGGTGCCGTTCAGTCGCCTTCAGGCAGCTACCTTGGAGGCCTGGAGAGCGAGAGGGGTCGGTGCCCACCGACCCCTCTCACTCTCCAGGCTTCAGGTTCCTTTTAACCTGCTCTTTGGGGCTGGCAGGGGGGGGGAAGCCCACCACCAGCCCCAAAGAGCAGGTCGGGGAGCGGCGGAAAGGCACGCAGCGGAGAGGTGATGCGCGACTACCGCAGGAGCCTCTTTAGCCGCGCACGCGCTCTCCCAGCTGGGAGAGGGTCGCTGGGGGCTGCTTTAGCCGCGCACGCGCTCTCCCAGCTGGAGAGGTGACGCGCGACTACCGCAGGAGCCTCTTTAGCCGCGCACCACGTCTCTAGCTGGGAGAGTGCGCGGGCGGCTAAAGCAGGCCCCCCGCGACCCTCTCCCAGCTGGAGAGGTGACGCGCGACTACAGCAGGAGCCTCTTTAGCCGCGCGTGCGCTCTCCCAGCTGGAGAGGTGGTGCACAGCTAAAGAGGCTCCTGCCATAGTCGCGTGTCACCTCTCCAGCCGGGAGAGGGTCGCGGGGGGCTTGTTTAGCTAAAGAAGCCCCCCGCGACCCTCTCCCAGCTGGAGAAGTGGTGTGCAGCTAAAGAGGCTCCTGCCATAGCCGCGCGCCACCTCTCCAGCCGGGAGAGGGTCACGGGGCTATGGCTTCTTCGCTCCATAGGACGCACACACATTTCCCCTTCATTTTTGAAGGGGGAAAAGTGCGTCCTATAGAGCGAAAAATATGGTACATTATCAAAATTGCTTGTTAGCAACCTTTCAAAACAAGCCTTTAAAAAATTTTTTTTTTGATAATTTTCAGGTTTATACATTTCAATAATTTTACAGTCATTTTAACATTTCAAAACTTGACTTCCTTCCCCCTCTTTCTGCAGTTCCTTAAATTTATTTTTATGTAAATCAACTTAATTTGTTCATTTATTCCTTTGCTTTAAATATATACTCTTATGAAACTGCAGGTTATTACAATTACCCTGCCAATGTTCTAATCAGTTTACATTTTGTTTGTAAATATTCCATAAACCATTTCCATTCTTATATAAAAAGTTTTTTATCATGTTTTCTTATTCTTCTGGTAAGTTTTGCCATTTCTGCATATTCCAGAAGTTTTTCTGTCCATTCTTCCTTTGCTGGGACTTCTACTTCTTCCTGTTATGGGGCAAGTAACATTCTTGCCACTGTAGTACCATACATGAATAAGTTTCTGTACAGTTTGGGTAGTTCTGTCCCTATTAAGTGAGAGCTGGACCATAAAGAAGGCTGATTGCCGAAGAACTGAGGCTTTTGAATTATGGTGCTGGAGGAGACTCTTGAGAATCCCATGGACTGCAAGAAGATCAAACCGATCCATTCTTAAGGAAATCAGCCCTGAGTGCTCACCGGAAGGACAGATCCTGAAGCTGAAGCTCCGATACTTTGGCCACCTCATGAGAAGAGAAGAGTCCCTGGAAAAGACCCTGATGTTGGGAAAGATGGAGGGCACATGGAGAAGGGGACGACAGAGGACGAGACGGTTGGACAGTGTTCTCGAAGCTACCAGCATGAGTTTGACCAAACTGCAGGAGGCCGTGGAAGACAGGAGTGCCTGGCGTGCTCAGGTCCATGGGGTCACGAAGAGTCGGACACGACTAAACGACTAAACAACAACAAGTCCCTATTAATTCCCAAAAGGAATTCAAAACAAGCCTTCTTGATCACTGGACCCACTATTGGTCTAGTCCTCTCAAGCCACCGGTGTCTGTCTTTTGTGAACCTAAATCTTGACTGAGGTTCACAAAATCATGCTAAGCTCTCGCCAGCAATAAAGGTAAAGGTAAAGGTACCCCTGCCCGAACGGGCCAGTCTTGACAGACTGTGGGGTTTGTGCGCCCATCTCACATTTATTGGCCGGGGGCCAGCGCTGTCCGGGGACACTTCCGGGTCACATGGCCAGCGTGACATCGCTGCTCTGGCGAGCCAGAGCCGCACACGGAACGCCGTTTACCTTCCCGCTGGTAAGCGGTACCTATTTATCTACTTGCACCCGGGGGTGCTTTCGAACTGCTAGGTGGGCAGGCGCTGGTACCGAACAGCGGGAGCGCACCCCGCCACGGGGATTCGAACCGCCGACGTTTCGATCGGCAAGCCCTAGGCGTTGAGGCTTTAGCCCACAGCGCCACCCGCGTCCCTAGCAATACTTACAGCTTAATGCAAGAGAGAGAGAGGATAAAAGAACCTTGGCTCTCCCAGTCAACTCCTTTAATAATTCCCGCAGCCTCTTGCCTAGACCAACTGCCGATATGTATATGTTTGCTTTCTCAAGCATTCTCCTATGTGCGTTTTTATCGGTAAGTGTATTTACAAGGTCTTCATTACTTCCTAATTGTCCGCTGCCTCTTCTCTTTAGTTATCTTCCCAAAGAGCAATTTATTAAAAACAAAACAAAAAAGCAATTGGGTAACAGCCGTTTAAAAGCTATTCATCCACTCCAGACCAGGCTCGTTTGTTAATACCCTGCTCTCTCCGCGGCCTTCCTTTCCCCCCTTGGCACCCATAAAAAGGCCTTGTGTTCCCTGCAACCTTTTTATTCACAGTAAGTCATGCTCCTCTTTAATTGTCTTATCTTTCCGCCTGTAGCTTTCAGTGGACTCTGTGTAGATCTCGTCTCTTCTCTCGCTCCCCCCTCTCTTTCCCACCCTGCTACAGGCCCTTTCTCTTTGCCACTAGATCATGGGTCTCCGGAACAATCCCATCAAAAGCCACTTTGCTCCTACTGTAGGAAGGCCCCTCAGGTGCTGGTTTACCAGAGATGATACTCCGGTAGCACTAATGCTAATAAAAATATGTATTTATTCTCTGGCTGCCTTATGCAAATGAATCCCATCCAATGGCTTATTCAACAAGGTCCACTAATCTATTCATTATAGTCACAGCTTGCAATTTGTCACAGATGTCCCGTGGTCTCGTCCCTACCTTCTGATTGGAAGCCTGGGCAATTTTATTTAAAGCAGGATAATAATGAATGATGGATGAATTTTTCATATAAATCCTTTATCTTGTTGGCATAAGTCAGACTTTCGGGATTTGTAAATGTTTCTGACATATATTTATATAGCCTCCTTGTGATCACGCACTAGTGGTTACTGACACACAAACACACACACAGAGCATAAAATGGTTGGATGGGCACACAGCTTAACTCTTAGCTAGAAGTTGTCTCGTCTTTCTGGCTGGGAGTAAAGGCAAAAGGCTCACAGCACCCTTCACCACCCCCCTCCCAGCACTTGATAAAAATGAGAATATATAGGAGGTGAATATATATATATATATATAGGTGTATAATGGGAGAAATTTGCACTACAGTGGATGCTCGGGTTGCGAACGTGATCTGTGCAGGATGAACGTTCACAACCCGCAGCGTTCGCAACGCATGTCTGCGTGTCTGCGCAAAGTGCGATTCAGCGCTTCTGCACATGTGTGACGGCCAAAAACCCGGAAGTAACCCGTTCCGGAAGTAACCCGAAAAAACACAACCTGAAGCGGCTGTAACCCGAGGTATGACTGTATAACAGTGATGAATTTTCAAGATCATGTTCTTCAAAATAAAATAAAATACACAAACTGGTGGAAATTTAAGACCAGAAAAACAAGAAATGAAGAGAAATCAAAATTGACAGACCACCCATCCCTACTTGTCACACCATGGGTTTGGATTTTGAATGTTTTTGCCTGGGTAGAAATTAATATTATTAAGTTGTTCTTGTTGATAATTCAGTTTATATACTGCCCTTTATCAAAAGATCGCAGGGCGGTGTACTACATTAAGAACACATTTTGTGGAGCATAAAAATAAGAACATAATTTAAAAAGCATAATAATGGACAGCATAATAATAAAATCAGCATAACAACAGTTGTCCCCACACAGCTGTAACAGGCCATAGATTACTGAATGGCCAAAGGCCTGGGTAAAGAGGAATGGAATGATGGCACCAGGTGGGCCTCTCTGGGGAGAGCATTCCACAGATGGGGAGCCACCACAGAAAAGGCCTGTTCTCCGAACCTCTCGGGTATGAGGGAGGAAAGAGAAGGGCCTTGGATGATAAGCGAAGGTCCGTATTGGTTCCTATGGGGAAAAGTGGTCCTAAAGGCATTGAGGTCCTGAACCATGGAAGGCTTCATACCGTATTTTTTCGCTCTATAGGATGCACCTGGCCATAGGATGCACCTTGTTTTAGAGGGGGAGAACAAGAAAAAAAATCTCCCCCTTTCTTCCATTTCTCCTCCTGCTTCGCTGAAGGGGTGCTGCACAGCTCTCCCTCTCCCACATTGCCTTCGCCTTCAATGAAGGCGACCCGAAGCCTCCGGGGCGCAGCGGGAGTTCCCGCTGCCCTCTGGAGGCTTTAGGCGGCTACCTTGGAAGCCTGGAGAGCGAGACCCCCCTCGCTCTCCCAGCTTCAGTGAAGGCGACCTGAAGCCTCCGGAGCACAGAGGGAGTTCCCGCTGTGCTCCGAAGGCTTTGGGTTCCTTTCGCTGAAGCCAGGAGAGCAGGACTCTCCTGGCTTCAGTGAAAGGAGAGGTGAAAGGAGCAGCCTTCGCGCTGCTCCCCGAGCTTGTGGGGCTGGCGATGGGGGAAGCTCGGCTTTCGCCCACCGCCAGCCCCAAAGCACAGGTCAGGGAGCAGCGGAAAGGCTGCGCGCAGCCTTCACGCTGCTCCCCGACCTTGTGGGGCTGGGGGGGGACCCGGGTCCCCCCCCCAGCCCCAGGTACCACACATTCACTCCATAAGACGCACAGACATTTCCCCTTAGATTTTAATAGGAAAAAAGTGCGTCTTGTGGAGCGAAAAATATGGCAGGTCAGCACCAGCACTTTGAGTTGAGCCTGGAAACCAAACGCCAGCCAGTTGGGCCAGGATCAACTTTATATGCTCAGACTGTCTCATGCTGGTGAGCAATCTGACCAATGAATTATACACCAGCTGAAGTTTCTGAACCGTCTTCAAATGCAGCCCCATGTGTTACGCATTGCAGTAATCCAACCTAGAGGTTACCAGAAAGTCTCTGAAAATGCTTCTTGTTTGCCTGGATAGATGACAAAGAAGGGTGTGTGTGTGTGTGAAGAAACTATCAACTGACATGTGGCCCCTGGAAGGCTATCCAGAAGGGAATATGGCCCTTGGTTCCCCACTTTTGGTCTTTGGACATAATCTCTGGAACAAGGCTTGGCAGAACACAGAGCTTAGGGATGGGACTAACCAGCCATCATCAATGGAGTTAGTTTGACTGAACAGGGACTGAGTGCCATTGATAAGGGTTCACTCAGGATTCAATACCAGTACCAGGTCAGTTTTAGAAAATGGGGCAAGCTAGGGCTACCATATGTCCAGAATTTCCCAGACACAGCTGGGACTTGGCCGTTGAAAACAGTGTCAGGGCAGAAATTGCTGAAATGTCCGGGAAAATCCGGATGTATGGCAACCCATGTCGGAAGTGTAGTTTTTGGAGCATTTCTTTTAAAATAGCTCAAAAAATTACATTATTGAAATATGGCAACCCTAGGTAAGCCCTAATAACTGAGCATGTGCAGAGTGGTTTCCCCTTACCATTGAGTAAGCACAGGCAGGGCCTTTTAGGTTGTGGTGCCTCATCTACAGAAGCTCTCTCCGGTCTCCCATGGCATCCACTCTGATGCCTTTTGTGCACCAGACAAACACCTTTCTATTTAGTCGAGCCTTTTAAATACTGTTTAAAGCAGATTTATTTCCCTGCAGCTATGTCCTTATGTTTAAAGTACTCTGCTGTTTCAGCTGGGTTTCAAAGTGGCTGCAATGTTTTATTGTTTTGTTTTCATTGCTTTTATTGCTGTGAGTCGACGTGGGAGTGGAAATTCTGCCGGATGGTATGTCACAGCCTCAATAAATATAAGGCTGGCGTTGCACCCTAATGTGGATTCTGAGGGATAGCAGAAGTCTTGCTGGCCAAATGAAAAACTCAAAACCTGAAGAATATTTCTGATTTCGCACTCATTTGGGAGATTAGATGGAACGGAGCCCCAGGTCAGAGAGCAATAGAGCAAGCAGTAAATTTCAGCACATGATTGCGGGAGTAAATAAGAAGAGCCCTGCAGGTTCAATGCACTGCCTAGTATAGGAGATTCTGTTTCTTTCAATAATAATAATAATAATAATAATAATAATAATAATAATACCACCCCAGCCAGATCCCTCTGAGAACCCGACATGCAGGAAAGGAAGCCAATAGTGTAGTGAATAGGAACTAGAAGAGGATATGTTTATTAGATACAGTGGTGCCTCGCAAGACGAAAAGAATCCGTTCTGTGATTCTCTTCGTCTAGCGGTTTTTTCGTCTTGCGAAGCAAGGCCATTGAAGGATTAGCGGATTAGCGCTATTAGCGGCTTTTAGCGGCTTATCTGCTGATTGGATCAGCTGATAAGCGGCTTAGCGGCTTAGAAAAGGGGGGGAGGAGGGGAAAAAACCAGCAAGAACTCGCAAGACATTGTCGTCTTGCGAAGCAAGCCCATAGGAAATTCGTTTTGCGAAGCACCTCCAAAACGGAAAACTCTTTCGTCTAGCGAGTTTTCCGTCTTGCGAGGCATTCGTCTTGCGGGGCACCACTGTATTATCCTTCCTTCCTCACATTTGTGTGTTCAGCAGAACGCCATCCCTATGCAACTGAAAAGGGAAGCTTTGATAGGCTAGTTTTAGCCTTTTAGTTTAAGTAATCCAGGATTCTTTAAGGCAGACTGGATTCTCCTGATATCCCCCCCCCTTTTCTCCTCCTTAAAACAACAATTACACAGTCCTGTAAAAGGTAAAAATACCATTTACTCACTCAGAATGCTTGCCGAAGAGCAACAGATACAGCAGCTTCGTTCAGGCAGGCTTAAAATGGTAATTTGGTTACAAAGACATACTTAAGTCTAGCTTAAAACGGTGTCTGAACAAAATGCAATGGAATGAAATAACTTTATTCCTCCCTCTCTCCCTCCACTTCTCTTTCTTTCCAACCGCACAATATCTATGACAATAGTGTCTCATACCAAACATAAACAAACTGTGGAAAAGAGTCTACGAATCAAAAATAAAGACACTATATGTACTTTTCCTTGTTTCTTTGTTTCCTTGTTTGTTTTATAACACAAGAAAACCTTTAATAAAACTGCTTTTAAAAAAAATGAAAAAGGGAACCCACAAGCCGCCCTTTGTGGAAAATAACATGGGTTTTTTTTGGAAACCACAAAGTGCCACCTCTCCGTTTCTGGGCAAAGTGCTTTTCAAGAGAGGGATCACGCAGTGTGTGTCACACACACAACCCTTTTAAAAGTTGGCAAAAGCTATGCTAACAAGGCTAATGGCTGCACAATCTGCATTCCACCCTGTCAGCAATTTTATTTGCCATGCAGGGCCGGTTCTATCATTAGGTATAGTGCAACAGCTGCCTCAGGTAACAGCTGGTGGCAGATGGGGAGTGGGTGTGCAGTGAAGTGTTGTCCCATATCTTGTCCCTTTCTAAAATTTATTTATTGCTGTGTGTTTTTTCTTTTTGTAAATCTACCAAAGAATAAAAGAAAATTAGGATGAAGGGGTTTTCTCCGGACGGTGGTTGCGTGTGCTGTGTCCCGATTGCTGGTGGCACTTGCCCTTCTTTTGATAGTAAATGCTGGGGGGGGGGGCAGCAACAAAAAATGGGAGGTCAAGGAGGGTCAGTTGGGGGGGTGAGGAATGTACCTATTTTCATCTGAGGAATGTTGGAGGGTATGCATTTGGGTGCACTTGAGGACACAGAAGTCCCATTGCCCTTGTTTATGCAAGAATGAATTGCCAGTCTCATCAACTTCTGTATGATGACTGATCAGCAAAATATTTTGGGCCAGCCAAGTTGCCAAGCAAGGAAACATGCATTGTATCAGGCAGAACTGTTGAGTCTTTTAGCCAAAATTGGTCTCCTCTAGAATTGGCAGCAAGTGCTAATTTCAGGAATCTGGGAGTCACCTCGTTGGAACCCCTTAACCTATAGGAAGGATGAAATGAAACCTGAGCATCGTTTAGGAAGCATCTGGTCTTCTTGGGCGCCTATGGAGAGTGAGAGTGATAGCACAGTTAGAGTAGCGGATCTTCTTATGTCCTTGGGATACTAGCAAATCCCTGACTTTGCCAGGTCAGCTACAGTGGCTTTCCTTTGTGTAAAACAGAGGTCTTTCCCATCACCTGTTAGATGACTTCCCCCCCCCCTCACCAAATGAAGATGCCAAGAATTCAATGTGGAAGCTTCTGCATGCTAAGTACCTATACTTTCATGAGCCCCACCCACTCCCCACTTATGGGGTGCATCCACACTAATAGTCACACTATGGCTTACCCCATAGTGTGGTGCTGGAGGAGACTCTTGAGAGTCCCATGGACTGCAAGAAGATCAAACCTATCCATTCTGAAAGAAATCAGCCCTGAAGGACAGATCCTGAAGCTGAAGCTCCAAGACTTTGGCTACCTCATGAGAAGAGAAGACTCCCTGGAAAAGACCCTGATGTTGGGAAAGATGGAGGGCACAAGGAGAAGGGGACGACAGAGGATGAGATGGTTGGACAGTGTTCTCGAAGCTACGAACATGAGTTTGACCAAACTGCAGGAGGCAGTGGAAAACAGAAGTGCCTGGCGTGCTCTGGTCCATGGGGTCAGGAAGAGTCGGACACAACTAAACAACCAAACAACAACAACAACAACATGGCTTACCCCCTCGAAAGTAGCAGTTGCCATGCTCACCTGTGTTAGATAGATAGATAATTTATTACGGTCAAAGACGAGCTCACATACTATAACACAATAAAAACAACGTTCATAAAGATAAAATATATAATTGGAGCAGATTGCAGCAATAGTTCATGAGTTAAAATTGAGATACATACATACACCCGTACAACTGAGATTTGGGCTACCATTAAAAAATTGACCCTGAGGCACCCCAAAAGGCAATTCCCTAGTAAGCTATTTCCCTAGTAAGCTATTTTATTCTAGAGGATAACCTGTGCCTACAAATCTGGGCGCAGAATCTGGCTACCAGATTCTTGTGATCTTTGCCTAAGAGGAGAGATTTAAGTTTAGACTTGTCTGAAAGATCAGCGAGCCTCTTCAGCAAAGGATCAGTGGTGTCTCTACGAATCTCAACATAAAAAGGACATCTAAAAAATATATGTTCCAGGCTTCCTATTTCCCCTAATGAGCAGGCGCAAAGTCTCTGTGCGTACAGGACCCGTCTATAGGAGCCTTCCAGAACCAGTGAGGGCAAGGCCGAGCTTCTAGCAAGAGTAAAAGCCCTTCTTGCGTTTCTGGATGTGAGGAAATAGAGATATGCCGCTGGAGCTCACCTGTGTTTTTCATGGTCTCCAAAGTTTCTGGAAACGGATTCCTACTTTCCGCAGAAGGCTTTGCAAAATGATGTTCCCCAGGTTTGCTCAGCAGCGAACCTGACAGGCTCCCCTCCTTGCATGGCTGGTCTTTAGAACTCAGCTCCCTTCCCAATTCTTTCCTTTGATTTTCCAGCATTCCCTTGGGAGAATTCGGCTGGCAGTTACTAAGTGAAATTGGGGTTTCTGTTTTGTTTTTTAACCGTGTTTGGCAGCCCGGCCCGGCCCCCTCTGTTGGCACAGTTTTGGTTTTCAGCGACTTTCGCTTATTATTAATGTTTCGGCTTTGCTTACCCAAGTGCTTATAAGGTCCAATACATTTCCCGACCTGTCCTTACACTATTGTTTGGAAAGATTCATTAGGACTTCGGCTGGAAATTATAGTGACAGATAGAGCTGGGTAATTTATGGCTTTTCTTGAAGGTTGCACAATTATTAAATAACTGTCCTTCCTTCCCTTCCCTTTTCCTCCCCTCCCTCAGCCACTTGTTGGAAATAAACATTGCATTTAGCTGTAGAAAAACTAGCTGTTGAAGAAATCAAATATCCAATACGAGCCCAGAAGTGGGTCCTTCAGGAGCTTTCACTCCCTCGCGCCAATACACACACAATCCCGCACTTCAGAAACAAGGGTCCTTGCTTGTTAATGTCTCCAGCCAATCTTACTGTCCAGACTGAGTCTCTGTAGAGACGGCTCTGTAAACACCCCAAGTTAAACATTCACCTTGACCAATGAGAAGAAACAGTGGGGAAATGAAACCCACCTCCCAAATTAGGGATGGGCTGCACAATGCTACATGCAGTCATGCTGCCTTGGCTTATGACTAGTGTGGTATAGTGGAAAGAGTGGTTGGGGCCCTCAAAGCAGAGACTCCTGGGTCCAGATTCTCAGATCAACTGTGAAGTTCACCAACTGATCTTGTGGTGGCCATTGATCTTTCAGCCCAACCCACCTCAGAAGGTTGTTGTGAAGAGCAAATGAATCCATGCATGCTGCCTATAGGAGGGCCTAAATGTAAATGGACTACATGAATTCGTTGTCTAACTTGTCTGCCATGAGCAGAACCTGCAATTTCATTTCATTTTATTGCATGGTGGTTGCACACAATCTGCAGAGGCATATGGTAGCAGTTGGGCTCTGCTAGAGGTGTTGGTGGTGGGGTTGCGTGTTTGAATGCTCCCCACATAAATATAACATGCACACAGGAAGTTAGCATGCTAAGGCTACAATTTCATGGTCTTAGTCGTTTTCTATGTTCAGTGAACCATCGTTATCATCATCATTATTTGGGAGACCATTCAAGTGTGCAGCCTTTCATTGGTACAGCTAGAAAGAGCTGTAGCAAATGATTATCTGAATTGTTGTTTAGTGTGTTGTTCCAGCTCCTCAAAGTGCACATGACTATTCTACTCATAGTGGGTGGGGTTTTGTTTTTTTTGTGTGTGTGTGTCTTTTTATTCACAGCCCAGCTCCCAATGAATGGGTCAGATAACCAATTTGCCCTGAGGAAAACCTGGAATTTTGCACAACATTGCCAATGTTGAGTAAGGTATGCAAAGTCCAAACTCCTGCTCATAGACATGTAGCTTCTCTCTCTTTTACAAATGGAGCAATCAGCTTCATACGTCTTGTGCAACACAAGGTTTATTCAGAAGTACTGTAAGCCCCATTGTCTTGAAAGGGAATTATTTCCTTGAGAGCCAGTGTGGTGTAGTGGTTAAGAGCAGTTGTCTCATAATCTGGGGAACCGGGTTTGCGTCTCCGCTCCTCCACATACAGCTGCTGGGTGACCTTGGGCTAGTCACACTTCTCTGAAGTCTCTCAGCCCCACTCACCTCACAGAGTGTTTGTTGTGGGGGAGGAAGGGAAAGGAGATTGTTAGCCGCTTTGAGACTCCTTAAAGGAGTGAAAGGTGGGATATAAAGTCCAAACTCTTCTTCTTCTCTTCTTCACATAGGATCACAGGAAGCTGCCATATGTGGGGTCAAGATTTTGGTCTCTCTAGCTCAGTATTGTCTACTTTGACTGGAAGCAGTTCTTCAGGGTCCCTCCCAGCCCTCCCTGGAGATGCCAGGAATCAAACTCAGAACCTTCTGCAGGCAAAGCAGCTGTTCTTCCAGTGATCTACGGGCCTTCCCCTGTGCATAAGAGCGCACAATGCTCTGAGCATCTGAGAAGCGCCTGTGCCTCTTCTGCGCTGCTATCACAGCTCTCTCCCTATGTTTCTTTAAGCCGCTTCATTGCAGATCAATATCTTTATATGAAAGTTGCTTCTTTGTTTCCTTCTCCTTCTTCATACGTGTTTGCCTCTGGCATTCCCCGAACAACGAGCTGTTCTCTTAAAAGCAAAGCAACTTTCTGGAAATCCCCTGCAAGCAAAGTTTTTCTCTTTTCTTGCAGTTATCCTGAGGTCCAGCCTGCCCTTCCTTTCGTGGAAAGGCCTGTTTCTCAAACGGAATTTCTCCCCTGTCCAGTCCTGACATGCCCAGGAAATAGACTACGGATGTTACTAATCAGCAGATTAATCAGAGACGTCAGTGTGTTTCCTGAGCTATCTGCCTAATGATTCCCAAAGACTGCTACAAAGCAGTGGCAGCCTTGACAGGGTACAGTTTTTCCCCCATGTCCTCCCTCCCTTCTACTGTGCTGCTGCCCCTGTCTGCTGGTCATGCTTTCATTCTGCATATTCCCTGCCCAGGTAAACTTGCTTGACTCTACAGGAGGGCCGGGCAACATGTGTCCCAAGTGCTCAATTCAGCTTTTGGTGGCTTCCAAACTGCCTCAAGCATAGCCTCTAGGATAACCATCTCAAGCCTTACAATTGGCAGAGAGGCCTTGGTGGTGGTGCAGCCACTGGGTGCCACCCAGTTGGCACTGAGCCATGGCAGGGTCTTTTTTGTGGCAGCTCCCCTTTTGTGGAATGCACCCCTCTCCCCCCGGCCCCGGTGACGTGCATCTGTTTCCTGCATTATTAACTTCCAGGAGGAATTTAAGAACATTCCTGGCATTTGACAGCTGCAAGATACTGTTCCTGGCAATCTTGAAATTATTAGCTGTGTTAGAGATCTCCACACATCATATTTAATAAACATTATGGGTTTTGCTAAGAAAACCAGCTGTGCGTGTTTCTTGAGATGTAGAGAAGGCATTTGACCGCTGTAAGGGGACACCTTATTCTCTTCACAGGGCTACTGTTTTCTGAGTTCCCTGGGGAGAAGGATTGATTGTTAAAACTGCTCTGGGAATTGTAGCTCTGTGGAGGGAATAAGGATCTCCTAAACAACTCTCAGCACTCTTAATGAAGCACAGTTCTCAGGACTCTTTGGGGGATACTGTGACTCTTAAAGTGGTATAACAGTGCCTCAAATGTAGCGTGCAGATGGGGCCCTGGATGGATGAGCAACAAAATGGCATAAGTGATAAGAAATGGGAAGGTTAAAAGTCTGGGGTGTTTCTTCATTTTAAAAGCAATAGCCAAATTTAACATGACGTTAACTGTATTTTTGCAGTTTGTGTGTACATTTTTTTAAATGCAAATCGCTGGAGGGAGGAGGGAGAGAGTCTGATCATGACTGGTATCAAAGCAAGTGGGAAGGGGGAATATTTCACCTTTTCCTCTCCTGCTGTGGTCCTGATGAAAATCACTCCTTTGAAGCTGCTATTTGCACAGGGAGTGAATCTGTTATCAGTGCCCATGGTCCTTCTCCCTTGTTTTTAATACAAGAATTCAGATTCTTCCAGTGAAATAATTTGGCAACAGATTCAGGACAGACAAAAAAAAAAAAAAGTACTTTTTGACACAGGAGAGAATTAATTTATGGACTTGGCTGCCCCAAGATTCAGCAATGGCAACTAGCTTAAGATAGTTTTAAAGGAGAACAAGACACATTTGTGGAGGATTAGGCTATCAGTGGCTACAAATCGGGACTATATTGAGATTATGACGGTGAATGCCAGTTGTTTGGGACTCACAACAGTTGGAACGGCTTGTCGCCTTCCTAGAGACATCCTAGAGACATGTGTTGGCAGAGTAGCTAAATTGCAGGTAGGACGCCAAATCGTGTGCAATACTAATTCTTTCCTTGAAATTAAAACAATGTCCGAGCACTTGTTAAAGTATTCAGAAGCTTTTACTTGCAGAAAATATAGCAAAAGAAGAATATGTGCAAAGTACTTGCATTCACGTGCTTATCCAAGCATGGCCTTACGTTTTTCTTAGCTGGAGATTACAGCTTCTTCCTTAAACATTCAAACTGTGTCTTTCTCTCTTTCCATGCACTCAGCCTTCTGTCCATGACCCAGCAAGGCCAGGCAGCTCCTTCTGAGACGCTTCCACTTTCTCCTTCCAGCAGACTTCTCCTGACTGTTTCTTTGGGAGAACATCCACTTCTGCACTTCTTTCTGTCACAAGCATTCACACAGAAACATCAGCACTCCTCTCCTCTATTGCATTAAGAAAGAAATAGATCTAACACTGTCTCTACTTCAGTGCTGTTGGAGATGCAGCCATTACAGTGGTGCCCCGCAAGATGAATGCCTCGCAAGACGGAAAACTCGCTAGATGAAAGAGTTTTCCGTTTTGGAGGTGCTTTGCAAAACGAATCTCCTATGGGCTTGCTTCGCAAGACGAAAATGTCTTGCGAGTTCCTGCGGGGTTTTTTCCTCCCCCCTTTTTCTAAGCTGCTAAGCCGCTTATCAGCTGATCCGATAAGCCGATAAGCCGCTAAAAGCCACTAAAAGCCGCTAAAAGCCGCTAATAGCGCTAATAGCGCTAATCCATCAATGGGCTTGCTTCGCAAGATGAAAAAACCACTAGACGAAGAGAATCACGGAACGGATTCTTTTCGTCTTGTGAGGCACCACTGTACAGTCAAGTCGCTCACACGCAAAACAAAATGGAGAATTTAATAAGGTACCTCCCATGTGACCAGAGTTAACCAATCACACGAGAGTTACTGCGGAACATTCCAGAATCAAACACGCGGTAATGCATTTAAGCATTACCAATTCCAGTGAATTAAATCACCATACCTAACACTTTGCACCTCCAACAGGTGGGGCACACCTTTCTCGGACCCCAAGTAGTGAAAACACCTTCCGGGGCTTGGAAGTGCGCAGGCCCAGTCTGGCCACTTTCAAGACCTTGAGGTTGCCCCCGGGGCAAAACCCGGAAGAGCTGGCCCCAGCCAGATGGAATTAGAGCCGCCTCGGCCAACTTAGGAAACAAGACACTTTCCTCCTTCTTCTGCTGCTGAGTTTGCTTTTGTGCCAAATTCTCAAGGCTGGAGATGACAGTGTTATGGAAACCAGGCCAGCTCATGTCTTCAAGCACAAGGCTGTAGTATCAAAGGACATTGCCACACGAGCCTGAGAGAGCAGGAGCGGACACCAAGTTGTTCGTGAGACTAGGCAGACCGCTCCGCTCTGCCGCCTCCGCCCCGTTCTGTATCGCGCAGACCTGTTTACATATTTTTCCTCCCCAAGTATCCTTTCCACCGAATTCCTCCTCTCCCCCCCTCTTTTCCCAGCCCACCGCCCCATCTGCTCTTTGTGAGGAGCTCTGAAAGGCCCGAGTGTTTACCCTGGATTGGCTTGCGGTATTTCATTTGGCTTTGCAGCCAGCCCCCCCCCCCCCCGTCCCTCCCCAGGTTGTAAGGGAGAATTCCCCAAAGCCATCTCCACGGGCTGCTTTGTCCGGATTTCAAGGCCCGGGGCCTGGTATCTTTCACGTGTCAAGTTTGCTTAACTAGCCGAGTTGCCAAGTCAACCCGCTTCCCGGCATGCCATGCTGCGAGGTGACAAGTTGCTAACGTTTCCTCAGCTGAGTTTTACAACTGCCTTTCCCCTCGCAAGGAGGGGGAAAGGGGAGAAGGGCGGCGGTGTGGGGGATGTATCTAAAAAAACCGAACCAGCACCTTGAAATTCTTCATTTGGGAAGAGCAATGAAATCCCCTCTATACAAGATCGGATCCAAAAGCTGGCAGAATGTGCCGAATTAGATGGTCTATCAGAAAAAAATAAAGAATAAATCAAAACAGGAATTTGTTTCAAAATGGGAGGTTTTCAAAGAATATCTGAAAAATAAATATGGTAGTTTAAATTCTGTTGCAGCATTCGAGGCACTTCAGTAATAGTTGCAAGATATAAGAAATTAGATATATTAAGAAAAAGTTTAATTATGATAAAAGTGTGTATTGGCAATGAGTAATATGGAATCGAAATATGGAATAGATGGGAGGTTGGGTCTTTAGTGTTAAGACCAATATATGTTTTATTGCTTGCTAAGAAAATTATGTGTCTATGGTTATTCCTGTGTGTAATTTGGTATTTGTGGTTTTTTTCTTTTTTCTTGCTGTATGAATAAAAATCTTTTTTAAAAGAAAGAAAGAAATTCTTCATTTGGTTTTGGTTGAGAGGGGTAGAGAAACAGACACACGCAAAATTTGCTTCAAACGCCACTTCAGGTGAACTTTCGGCGGCACCTCGAGTAAACACTCCGTTTAAATGAACTGTTAGAGCTGCTCTGCACCTCGCAGGAAGTTTATTGTTGCTTTTAGAGCGCCTGGTATTTTGAATGTTCTTTGGGATGAGAGGGGATTCCTCTTGTTCTTGGGATCTGACTACTGAGTGCTATCTTTGGGCCCGTGACAGGATTTCGTTCCAAGCCAGACAATCTTGTCATCGTGGTGTTTTTATTGTGGTTTTATCATTTGTACAGAAGGCTGCGCTGAATTTTTGGCCATAAAAAGCTTTGTTGGTGAAGGCAAGGAGGGAACTGGGTTTTGTGTGGAAAGCTTCTTCCTTATCTAGCTCATATTTTATCGGCTGCCTGCTCACAGCTGCTTTCTCCCCAGGTCTGCAGCTTTGGTTCATTAAAAAATAAAAAAAATAAAAAATTCAAAGCAGGCATTTCCTTCTGAGTCAAACCCAGGGAATTAGAGATCGCGTGAGGAGTGGTGGTGTCATCCGAACCCTTCCGTGCATTGAGAACACTTGTGGTGGGGTTGTGGGTAGCACTGGCAAGCCCCACTGTTTCTGATGACATGCGTACCAGCCCCACAGCCACCAGTTGCATGCTCCATTGTGCCCAGGGGGAGGGGCTCTGGGCATATGGGGCTCCATTGTACCGTGGACACTTCAGGCCAATCTGGATTGCCCTCCATATGGAGGAACCAGGTCGGTACCTTCACCCATAAAACCAGATTCTTTAAGTGATACATGCAAGAGCTGTATTATCTGCATGTACTCTGGGCAATGCAACTTCTCCTTGCCTGTGGCTCTTTCCGTGGCCTGATCTGCGAGGGACAGATGAGAGATGACCTAACCTGGGGAGAAAACAGCAAAGGCCTGATGAAGAGAGCACAGCAGAGGTTATATTTTCTGAGAATCCTCCGGAAAAACAATCTCTCAAAGGACCTGTTGATGGCATTTTACCATTGTACTGTTGAGAGTATATTAACTTATGGTCTGCGTGTGTGGTTTGGGTCAGGGGAAAAACAATGCTGTCCAGGGTTGTAAAGACTGCGGAGAGAATAATTGGGTGCACTCTTCCCACTTTGGATCAAATCTATGCTTCCAGGTGCCATAAGAAAGCTGCAGAGATAGCGCAGGATAGTGCGCACCCCAGAAATGATCTCTTTCAGCTTCTGCCTTCTGGAAGAAGGTCCAGGGTTATAAAGACTCGGACTAGCCGCCTGAGAAACAGTTTCCACCCAAATGCGATTTTGGTTTTAAACGTAGTATAAGGAGTCTCTATGGGAGTATATTGTATTTAAAAATGGGGTATCAGAGTTTTTAGGGGGCTAACCAGGTTGGGATAGCTGGGATAGCAGGCTTGTTGAATGTTTTATGCAGATTTTTCAATTCCGTTGTTCTGTGTGGGACAATGACAATAAAGATTATCGTATCGTATCTGAAATATACTCCGAGTCGCAAAGTGATTTCATGCTCTTTATTCAGCTCATAGTGGTGAGGAGGAATGAATGAATGTCCCCTCACAGTATCTGCTTTATATACATTATTTACACAATGGGCTGCACATGACTGGCTAATTCCGGAATTCTACTGTAAGCCAATCAGGTTGTGGATTCACTTCTATCTGGAGCAGGATTGGGTGGTTCCTGCCAACCAATCAGACTGCTGCATTGTTCTAGGACCAATCAGACTGCTGCATTCTGAATCCTATTGTTCTAGGGCCAATCAGACTGCTGTAGTTTGGATCCTATTCAACTCAGTACATAACAACATTGTATCGTATCGTATCGTATCGTATCGTATCGTATCGTATCGTATCGTATCGTATCGTATCGTATCGTAGGTGGCCAAAGGGACTAGTCTCGGTTTCCCCCAGCTCTGCCATTCCCTGCCCATCAAGCTCCAGTAAACAAATTCTAAAGGCCCCACCAGCTAATCATAGCATTGATGACGATGACGACATCAAAGGAACAGTTACATTAGCATAAAGGAACATAAAACCTTTGATGTGTGAGTCAGTGGTGGAAATCTAAGCACTGTCAACCTACAAGCAGCCCATCATGACCATGCTCTTTGGTGAATAAAGCTCCCCAGCTCCACTAAAGCCTGCTCAGCTCCACTGGGGAATTCTTTCCCTAGCTAGAGGCTGTACTTAAAGTTTGGGAAAAGCAGGTCCTTTCATAGAATCATAGAATTGTAGAGTTGGAAGGGAACATGAAGGTTCCTTCATTTCAACCCCCTGCAATGCAGGAATCTTTTGCCCAAGATGGGGCTTGAACCCACAACCCTGAGATTAAGAGTCTCGTGATCTACCAACTGAGCTATCCCTCCAGCACACAGAATTAAAGGCACTCAAAGAGGCCTCCTGTATCTCTTCTGTTGTGACGGAAGATTTTTGTTCCCTTTTGGCAAAATTTGCGCAAGAGAGGGTCATGTCTGCCACTTCATCAAGATGAACTGAAAGAGGAGGTGTGAGTTACTGGGCAAGTCATTGGACAAACATTCAGCTCTACCTTCTATGACTATTATGGCCAGTTCCTATAATCGGGGGGGGGGAGTGCAGTGGTACCTCTCTTTATGAACTTAATTTGTTCCAGAAGTCCGTTCTTATACCGAAAACATACTTAAACTGTGGCGCGCTTTCCCCAACGGGGCTTCCTTCCACCGGTGCCCTTCCACCGGTCAGCTTCTGTTCATTTTCTGGGGCAAACTTCGCTAGCCGGAACACCTGCTTTCAATTTTGCGGAGTGCGATGCCCGAATCATTCGTTAACAGGGCTGTTCTTAGACCGAGGTGCAACTGCACTAAAGATTTCCCCAGACTAGGAATGGGTGAATATACCGCTTTGGTTCTATCGGTTTCTCATTTTTCCAGTCCTAAATTCATTTCTCCACATATTCACAGCAATTTGCAATTTACAACAACACCAACAACAACACATAAAAATCTAGCTAGGAGCTACGTGGAGTCATAAATCTAAAAAAAAGTTGTAGACTTGTACACGCTGCCAGCTTCCATTTTGACTTGAAATGGGCTTCTCAGAGGTATGTAAAGGCAAGAAGCAGGCAGGGGGAGTGCCAGTCCGCAATGGCACGCACTTGATAAGTGCCAGAACTGCACTCTGGTGAAGAAGAAGAAGAGAAGAGTTTGGACTTGATATCCCACTTTATCACTACCCTAAGGAGTCTCAAAGCGGCTAACAATCTCCTTTTCCCTTCCTCCCCCACAACAAACACTCTGTGAGGTGAGTGAGGCTGAGAGACTTCAAAGAAGTGTGACTAGCCCAAGGTCACCCAGCAGCTGCATGTGGAAGAGCGGGGAAGCGAACCCCGTTCACCAGATTACGAGTCTACTGCTCTTAACCACTACACCACACTGACTCTCACACTGGTGCACTCCAGCTGGGGGGAAAAAGCACCAGCTAGGCTACCTTCACACTAGAGTCCTGTACTTGCTGGGGAGCAGAAGTGATCTTGTCTTGAAGCTCACTAATATGTGTGTCATGCAGAACTCAACCCAAAGCAACCTTAATCCCAAACTGCTCAGTGCCTGTTTTATTCCATCTCGTATGATTTAGCACCACGATGGTGCCATGAATCACTTTCAGCGTTGTGTAGGTTTTACGCCCCTCTGAAAAGCAGGGCTGTATTTCTGCTGCTTTTGTAAAGCCCCGCAGAATTTATGCCCACCACTCTGCATTAAAGCATGTGCACTCCTTATTCAATTCTCTGGGATTTATGCCCACTTTTGCCTGCGTGACACAGTGCTGTGCCTCTGATGAAGTGATCCGGGGGCAAAAGCAAGAGTTTGCTGTTATGATCTTGCCCTCATGGTGATTTCGGACCAGAGGAGGGGCTGAAATGGGAAGATTCCCGCACTTGCCAATGCCACCTTGCTCCCCACACCTTCAAGCTCCAATATCCATGAATCTCTGAGCAGGGAGAACAATTTCGCAGAATGGAGGGTGTTTGTGAAGACATTTAATGCTAAGAACTTGTGACAGCTTGTGAAATGAAGAAATGAAATGTTTCTCTTCCTCCCCTGAAAATGGAGATGATGCTAAACTGCCCAGAAAAGGGAAGAGTCTGGGCAAATCTCAGGGCAAATCTTTCAGAAGAGTCCCTTGTGGAGGATAGGCTGAGCTGAGCAATATGGAGAAGCTAATGAGAACACGAAAAAGCCACCCTCCATTCGGCTCTCAAAGAGCGTAGCCCTTTTCAGGAAACCGGAGGAGCTCATTCCCCATCTTAGCATCCTGGGAGAGGGAGAGGGGGAAGACTTGTTTATTATTTCTTTGACAGGCAAGGAATTTTTTTTACCTCCACATCACCAGGCGAACTCTTTTTCTCAAATTGCATCTCCCAGGGCAGAGATTGTGTTGGTGTCTATCAGCGCAGAGCAAGGCTGTCAGCCGCCTCCCCGCAAACCCAGCCTCAAAACTTCTGACAGGGAAAGAGAACGCAGATGCTGCTTCCGACTATATCTGGACTATATTAAAACATGTGGCCTCCCCCAAAGGATCCTGGGAAATGCAGTTTGCTAAGGGTGCTGGGAACTGCAGCTCTGCAAAGGGGGTAAACTACAGTTCCCACAATTGGGGGAGGGAAGCCATGTGCTTTAAGTGGATGCTAAATTGTTGTTGTTTAGTCGTTTAGTCATGTCTGACTCTTCGTGACCCCATGGACCAGAGCATGCCAGGCTCTCCTGTCTTCCACTGCCTCCCACAGTTTGGTCAAACTCATGCTGGTAGCTTCTAGAACACTGTCCAACCATCTCGTCCTCTGTCGTCCCCTTCTCCTTGTGCCCTCCATCTTTCCCAACATCAGGGTCTTTTCCAGGGAGCCTTCTCTTCTCATGAGGTGGCCAAAGTATTGGAGCCTCAGCTTCAGGATCTGTCCTTCCAGTGAGCACTCAGGGCTGATTGTTTGCTTTAAATGTATGGTGTGGGTGTGGCAATTTATCAGTCCCTGTCCGTTTGAGACTATGACTCTGATTCAAGGTAGGAGTTGCCCTGGGAACACAGCACTGGGGCAACCTGTGGCATCAGCCTGAGGACCAGGGGCTTCTTCTGGCACCCCAGGAAGAGCACCATGGCAAGGGGGAGACCAGCCTGACCCCAAACAAGGAGTAAAGGTAAAGGACCCCTGGACGGTTAAGTGCAGTCAAAGGTGACTATGGGGTTGCGGCACTCATCTTGCTTTCAGGCCGAGGGAGCTGGAGTTTGTCTACAGCTTTCTGGGTCATGTGGCCAGCAGGACTAAACTGCTTCTGGTGCTACGGAACACTGTGATGGAAACCAGAGCGCACAGAAATGCCATTTACCTTCCCGTCTCAGCAGTACCTATTTATCTACTTGCACTGGTGTGCTTTCAAACTGCTCGGTTGTCAGGAGCTGAGACAGAACAACAGGAGCTCACCCCACCATGGGGATCCGAACCGCCAACCTTCTGACCTGCAAGCCCAAGAGGCTCAGTGGTTTAGACCACAGCGCCACCCGTGTCCCAAACAACGAGTAGCTGCAGGGAGCTTAATCCCACCCTACCTGCCAGAAACAGCGTGCTGTTCCCACTGTCCCAGAACTGCAGAAGCAAGGGAAATATAAGGACATCCTTGTTGGATCAGGCCCAAGGCCCATTTGGCTTAACAACCTCTTCCCACTCCTGTGGGAGTGAGTGTCATAGTTTGACTATCCAGCATCCAGCGCCATCGAATGTTGTGACTCAGCAGAGTTCCTCTGTCTCCCTGTGCATATCAGTTTCTCTTCTCTGAACCTTCTCTGGCTCTACAATACTGTAGACAATATTCCAAATGCAGCCAGACCACAAGATTGCATAATGGCATCATGATACAGGAAGTTTAATTTTCAGTTCCTGTTCCTGATGATCCCTGACGTGGAATCCACCTTTTTTCCACTGGGTCGACAGCTTCATCAAGCAATCCGCTACAGTCCTGAGATCTCGTTCCTGGTCAGTCATTTGTCCATCCAGACACCAGGAGTGTATTATGTGAAATTATGATTTTATCTGCATGAAAGGACTCTCTGGCCCCATCCATTGGCTAGAGCATAGGCACCAACTTTTAGGGGCCAAGGTCCCTTCAGCTTCCCCCAATAAAATATTTGAGGGTGCCAGCCCACCCAAAGGTTGCTGGGCATAGTGATTCAAATTGGTGTGTGTGCACTGCATCTTACGAGCGATTATGCGGGGTAAGGGCTTACCTCCCCCCCCATATTTATTCAAGTTGGCACCTCTGTGTTAAAGGAACAAGAGATGCCAACTGCTGTTCAAGCAAAAACACCAGCAAGGGAAGGTCACACTACCACCCCCCACCTCCATGGGCCAAAAAGAAGCAACTGCAGGCAGCTTGCTTCCCCCTCCTTGCGTGGAAAAAAACAGACTTACGAGACCTTTGTAACTTGAATGGTGCCTGACGTCATTCCTCCTCCCTCCCCATCACTTTTCCTTTTGTGTCTATTAGATTGTAAGCCTGAATGCATGGGCTGCCTTATTATTTACTATTGTAAACTGCTCTGAATAACAGACAAACACAGATTGTGATCCAAAGTGCAAAGAGGCTTTCCCTCCCCCCCCAACTCCTGTTGCACATCCTTTTGTATTTGCAGTATGCTTCTACTCTCCAGAAGTGAGTGGGTGGGTAAGCTCACCTGGAGAACAAAACGTTTGCCTCAACTCCAGCACCTCTGGCAGGATCCTGCAAACCAGAGTGGTGCCATTTTCTTTGCAAATAAATGCACACACTGAAAAAGCCAGCAACCTGAAAGCACAACCCGACGGCTGCAGCAAAAGAGTTTAAAACGATCTCAGTGGTTTATCGGCCTTTGAAAACGTGGCAAAACAAAATGTGCTTTTAGGCTGCCTTTTAAGGTTTTGAAGTGATGTCGTCTGGCCAGTTTCCCGGAAGAGGATGTTCCAGATCTGTGGCATCACTACAGGGAGAATTCTGCTCTCGACATTGACCTGCATTTCCTAGAGAGGGGAGTCTGGAGCAGGGTCTAATCTGTCTTACTCATAAGAGGCATGTGATCCAGGGGTCATGTCTAAATTATTTGCACACACACACAATCTAACATGAATGTATCCTTTGATCAGGGTTGAGGAACCTCAGGTCCAGGGGTCAAAGGCATATCCCTCGAGACTCTCCACCAGACCACATCCCATACCGGTCCAGTCTTGCACTCCATTTCTGGCCTGGCTGGAATGTGCCCTTCTTAATGCCTCTTGCTTGCCTGAATGTGATGTGTCTCATACCCCACAACATTTCTCAGATAAAAATAGAGAGGTCCTATGGGTGGCGCTGTGGGTTAAACCACAGAGCCTAGGGCTTGCTGATCAGAAGGTTGGCGGTTCGAATCCCCACAACAGGATGAGCTTCCGTTGCTCGGTCCCTGCTCCTGCCAACCTAGCAGTTCAAAACCATGTCAAAGTACAAGTAGATAAATAGGTATTGCTCCGGCGGGAAGGTAAACAGCATTTCCGTGTGCTGCTCTGGTTCGCCAGAAGCGGCTTAGTCATGCTGGCCACATGACCTGGAAGCTGTCTGCAGACAAATGCCTATCAGGGATGCTGTGGCGGCAGATTTCTGCACTGGCAGAGGGTTGGACTAGGCGATCTTTGATTTCACATTATAATTGTACGATGTGCCTCAGAAGTAGGAATGGAAGGCTCTGTCCATTTCTTTTCTCTCCATTCCTCGTTTTTAAAATCTTGAACCCACTTCTCCACATTTCTGCAAAAAAAAAAAGTTTTTTAAATCTTAGTGAGAATTCCTCAGCATCTTACTGTGATTTCCCCCCCTAATACAGACATAACTAAGCAGTTTTAACTAATGCACACGTTTCTGCAAGCAATTTATCCTAACAGAAAGCACCTTTCAGTGTTGATTTCACCAATATGTTCATCGTTATGCACACTTCCCCCTATTATGTGCATCTTTTGGTAACAATTGTTTAGTTGGAGAGCTGCATTTGAAAAATTCGAGCGAGTGCAAATTTACGATCGGTGTGTTTTGATTCACATATTGTTTCAGAAACTGTGAATTAGGGTAAGCTTACCTTTAAATGCAAACTGAATCAAATCTCTGCCCCATCTTTACTCAAGATGCAAGATGTTCTAACTAAGTCTTACACTAAGATCCTCTTCTCCACACTGCCAATGGGAATAAAGGCAGAACATAATATTCAATGCTCACTTCCTGTCCCCAACATTTTCCAGCTAAGTATTGCAGCAGGACTCCTAGCCAATGCCTTGAAGAGTTGCTTCCAGACAGAGTGGACAGTGCTAAACTGGATAGGTCAATAACCCAGCTCAGTCTAAGAAAACTTTGTACTTTCACCCATAAAGGACTTGGAAAAGGCCCTAATATTTATTTTTCACCCAGCGCTGGTGAGGAAAGAGATTTCTTGAGCCAGGCCCACAGCCAGTCAAGAAGCAAAATTATTTCCACGACCATTAACTTTCTGAAATTCAGTTCCCTTCACTTGTTGGCATAACACTCTTACAGATGGTGCCAACACAAATATATCCAGGGTCAACATTTTTCCAAGTCTGAATAGGCACAAAGAGGCATTTAAGTGGCCGAATAGGGGACTATATTAAGCACCAGGAATTCCAGAAGAGTTCAAGGTACTGCAGAATAAGTGGATGGCAAAGGTTTAGGTCCTGGAGCAAGGGAAATCTCTCTCGCAGTCTTTGCTTTCAAGGAAAAAAACTGGGAAAAAACTGCTGAGTTTACTAGTTATCATAAAGTTCAATTCGATCACTGGTAGCATGAATCAGGAGAATGGACTTTTATCGCATTACATGTGTTAGTTAGCCATCGCTCTTTACTCTTTCTCATGACTAACATAAAGGATTATGTGAACATATGCAAATGGCTGGTCTGAATCTGATTTGCCTCTTGGAACAGAGCATAGGAAGTCCTGTTAACGCTTCATTCCTGACCTCCTGATACCACAGAGAGGTTCATCTCCAGGTTGGGGGTGAGCAGGGTGGGGTGGAAGAGAACAAGAAACTTCTTTCTTCACATCATGCGAAATGAACTTTGCAAACAGCCACAAGATGTGATTATGGCTATAAAAAAAGAAGTACAGTGGTGCCTCGCAAGACGAAAAGAATCCGTTCTGTGATTCTCTTCGTCTAGCGGTTTTTTCGTCTTGCGAAGCAAGCCCATTGAAGGATTAGCGGATTAGCGCTATTAGCGCTATTAGCGCTATTAGCGGCTTTTAGTGGCTTATCTGCTGATCGGATCAGCTGATAAGCGGCTTAGCGGCTTAGGAAAAGGGGGGGAGGGGAAAAAACCAGCAGGAACTCGCAAGACATTTCCGTCTTGCGAAGCAAGCCCATAGGAAATTCGTTTTGCGAAGCACCTCCAAAACGGAAAACTCTTTCATCTAGCGAGTTTTCCGTCTTGCGAGGCATTCGTCTTGTGGGGCACCACTGTAAACAAATCCTTGGATGATAAATCTATTCAGAACAACAGCTCTGTATCGAACCTCCATGTTCAGAAGCAGTTAAATATCTCCAAATACTGGATCCTCCTGAGAAAAGCAGTAGCAGGTTGTTAACTTATATCCTGCTTGTGAGCTCCCAAGATTCATTTGGCAGGTGTCTGTGGGCTGCAGGATGCAGGACCAAATGGACTGTGGGTCTGATCCAGCAAGCCAGTGCTCATATTCTTATGATTTGTGTTTTCTTGGGAGATCTGGGGTGGTGTTCCTCAGGTCACCTTCAGAGAAGGGAAAGCCATTTGCTCTGCACAGTTTACCCGCCTTCTTAAAAATGTTTGTTTGTTTAACTGCACATTGCTTGGTTGTAATAAAATCTCAAATTGGTTTACAAAAAAATAAAACATTATCAATAAAAGCTTTAAAACACACATGTGCAGACCCTCCAAGTGTCCCTATTTTCCAGGGACAGTCCCAGATTTACATAAGCCGTCCCGGTTTCTGATTTGATCCCGAAATGTCTCGCTTTTCCCTAGGACGTCCCTATTTTCATCAGAGAAATGTTGGAGGGTATGGAGTTAAGCGACCTCTGAACCAAAGGGATAAGGGTAACTGTACAACTGTTAGAAGACATCTAAAAGCAGCCTTGTGTAGTTTTACAGCCATACCTTGTTTGCGACTGGGATCCGTTCCAGAGTCCCGGCTGCTAGCCGAAAAGGATGCAGGGCAAAGCGCCGCGTCTGTGCACATGTGCGGAGCGGTTTGCGCTTCTGTGCATGCACTAAGCGTGATTTAGAGCTTCTGCACATGCACGAGCGGCAAACCCGGAAGTAACCCATTTCAGTACTTCCGAGTTTGCCACAGCCGTTCACCAAAGTGGACGCTAGATGAGGTGGACGTTCGCAGAGGTATTACTGTGTTTTTGTATATGTTGGAAGCCTCCCAGAGTGACAGGGTATAAATAATAATAAGATTATTATTATTATTATTATTAAACTGGACTTCCCTATTTTCATTGGAGACACATTGAAGGGTTTGCATGTCAAAGCATTGAAAACTAATGAAAATTGGCAGTAAGCTAAAAAACAGATTAAAAGACGCATAACTTTTGTATGTGGGTAGGTTTGCTGAAACAAAAGTGTTTTAAGAAAGCACAGGGGGAAGTACAGGCAGGGAGTTCCAAGTTGTAAGATGCTGCCACACTAAAATATGGATTTCTTACAATTGCAGAACGTGCATTACGTGGCACCTGTAGCTGGCATTCCCAAAGGTCTAAGTTGTCGAGTGGGCATAGATGGGGTAAGATGATCCCACAACTGAACTGGCCCTAAGTTAATACACACACGATCACACACAATCCCTGGAACTTCTTGTAGAGCAAGGCTGGAGATTGAGGAGGGGGCAGAGCCAGGGCTTTTCTGCTTTGGCAGGAAATGGCTCACGGTAGATGGCAACCATATGGGGAAGCTGATAGATTTGGCGCCTCACAGGCATGGCTTGATGGCTCCATTGTTGACCTGGCAGCATAACAGAACGTGGCTTTCTGATTCCCTGCCAGGATCCTAATTGAAGCCTGCTCGCTCTGTTGTTTGCTGACACCTTCTTTAGATGGCGCATGCAGAGACAACGCCCGTGGGCAGTGGTTGGAAGCGAGCAACCCCACCTCTGATCCCTGCTGGAGGGCACTGCCCTCCCCCTCCCGGACAGAGGTTGTGCGGACCCTCTGCAAACTCCCAGCCTCGGGCTGGTCCCTTTCACCCACCCCCTTTGAAGATCTGGAGTCAAATCTGTTTGGAGTTTACGGAGAAACGGAAGGGCCTTGCACCAAGCAACTGAGACTGGGAGAAGAAGATGCAAAGATTGCGCTGCAGCATTGGAAAGAATCGGAGCAGATGGGGAGTGTTTGGAAATCTCTTCCTCTCTGTGGGGGTGGATGGGAGGACGGGGCAATCTTAAAATGGGAAATGCAGACAAATGCATCAGGTTATTTGCTACACACCAGATCCTTTACATTCTTTCTGTTGTGCATCCCTTGCTTGTAGTCAGGATCACGTTTCAAAAGCATGCCTTTGGATACACAGAGTTCGCTTCCATTGGCTTGGTGCTGTTTTTTGATCTGACTAAAGGCGGGTTTTGTTTTTGTTTTTTGCACATTTGGGACTGAGAAGGTCCACACTGTTTAGTTAAAAAACAACAACCACACACCATAAATTGAGAGCATATATAAATCTGAAATCCAGGTAATCCCGCATCTTGCGTTAATAAATATGTGGGATGACAGCTTGAAAGAAGTTTTCTTCAAAAGAGCTATTGACTTGGATGCTGGCTGTGGCCAGATTATCCATCGTACAAAAATGGAAGATTTTAGATGGACCGGCTCTTATATTGCGGTACAGAAATCTGTGGACTCTGGCCATCGCTGAAAAAACAACTCGTGAACATGATGCCATCAAAGGTAAAGAATCTGCAGAACACTTTTATGCAACTTCATATTCTGTGTTTCAGCTAATAATCTACAGGACTCCTTACCCGCACCTAAGAAAGAATTAAGGACTTCCTAATTGGTACGAATACATAAAATGAATGTAAAAAAACCTTACTCTGTGTGTGTGTGTGTGTGTGTGTGTGTGTGTGCGCATCTCTTTAGCGTACAATTTTCCAGGTTTCCAGTTTGGTCTCTTTTGTTCTTTGTTATCAGCAAAGGAATTGGAAAAAGAAAACATTTTTACTGGGAAATGCATTTTTTAAACAAAAAGTTAAGGGCATCCCATCAGCACCAGTCCATCGGTACACAGTGGAAGGGTCTTAAGTGGTCCAGAGGGTGGCAACGTGAGACCAGGCCTTTTCTGCGGTGGCTCTGAGCTTGTGGAATTCTCTCCCCAGGAAGGCATTGTCGGCCAATTAGTGTCAAAGAGGGACAGAACATTCTTTATGTATGCTACAACAGCAGCAAGAATACTCATCACAAAGTATTGGAAGACACAAGATCTACCCACCTTGGAAGAGTGGCAGATGAAGGTGATTGACTACATGGGACTGGCAGAAATGACTGGCAGAATCCGAGACCAGGGAAAAGAGACGGCGGAAGAAGATTGGAAGAAATTTAAAATCTATCTTAAGAAATATTGTAAAATCAACGAATGTTAAAATGTTGTGGTTATATAAAGTAAGGGATTACAGCTGTAAAAGATTAAGTAAAAGAAAAGAAAAGGAAAAATTGGATAAAATTAAGGGGAAGGATTTGCTGAAATAAATTTGGGAATTGGGATGCAGAAAGGGGAGATATGGGGAAGTCGGTGAAGTAAGTTTAAGAAAAAAAGGAGTTGAAATTATACGTGTTTGTTTGTTTTTGTGCGTATATTTTTGTATTGTGTATTGTGTGTATTGTATGTGTTTTAATAATTTGTGAAAATTTAATAAATATTTTTAAAAAAGGAAGGCTCACCTGGCGCCTTCATTACATATCTTTAGACATCAGGCAAAAGCATTCCTCTTCTCCTAAAGCTTTGTAATAATACAGTGGATCCTCAGGTTATGTTACCTTTGGGTAACGTAACTTTTGGTTTGAGAACGCAGCAAACCTGGAAGTGTATTCTTCTGGGGTTTGCTGCATGCTCATGCACAGAAGCTCTCTGCGCACCTCATGCATGCACAGAAGGGATCTATTGTGCCATGTGTGTGCGCAGAAGCGGCGCCTCTACTTGCAGATTTTTCAAGGTACATCTGGACCCTCAGAATGAATTACATTCATATCCAGAGGGTCCACTGTAATAATAACAATAACAATAACAGTAATAATGGTGATGGTGATGTCAGGCAGAGGAATTCTGGATCTCAGATTCTGGATGCCACCACATGTTCCTTAATCTTTAAGATGTGAGTGTACAAGCTGCTAATTCACCCCTTCTGTCTCTCCAAGCCTCTCACATCCTTTCTGCAAAGTGCAAAATTATGTCACTGTTGGGATGGTGAGCTGTTTGTGGGCTATTTGAGGCCCTGGTGAACGCACAGCTTCAGTACTCTCCTGGGCCAGCCCCTAGGCAAAGCCGTACAGGCAAAGACTTGGGAGGGAATGTTTAGACAGATATTGGTTGACTCCACAGTTATCATTGCCACCCCAAATGGTTAAGGTTCTTCCTTATTTGGGGGATCTGTACACTGGGGCATAACAGTAAACGCTCCCATTGCTTGACTCAGCCTCATGTAAACAAGGCTTGCACATCAGTTACAACATAGCCTGTGTTTGTGTGTGCACAGCTTATGCAACTGGGGAAATGCTCCAAACACACACGACTGGCAGGACAGAGCAAGACTTTCCATGGTATAGATTGGCTGTAGGTCTTCAGCAAAAAACCCCCACAAGTTAGGAGAAACTTCTAAGTTGTCTTCATGGTTGACTACGTGAGGCCTAGATCACCTTTGAACCTTTCCTACATTACCTTTGCAAGATCTGATGCTTTCACTCATGCAGAGGAGTCAATGGAAGACAGCCATGCTGGATTTGGCATTAGTAACCCATTTGAAGTGAGAGCGCCATTATTGCCTTCTGTGTGAAGTTATGTGACCCGTTAGATTCTGCGCTCAAAACATCACTATGTTACATGCTCGCAGATGGGTGTATTGTGGTTTTGTCGATAAATTCACCACCAGGGCTCCAGTTTCGAATGGAAAACGGTGCACTTTTCAGTGAAAAGCAGCCCAGAATCTATCTTCAAAACCAGCATGTAGTTTCCGCTTTGGATCTCCCACTCTGGAAAAGTTTGAGAACTCCCCTAATGAACAAAAACTGGAAGGCATTTCTGGGGGGGGGGGGAATAACCGAGATCGTAACAGGTTTCGACAGCTAACATGACACGCAGGAGGGACTCTGAAGGAGCCGGGTTTGTTTTGCCAGGAGAGAAAAAGGAGAAGAGACACACAATGAGAATCATGAAATATTTAAGAGGCTGTCATGGAGAAAATGGAGAATGATTGTTTCCCCTTGTCACTGATAATCAGAGAAGGGGGCCGAAGCCGGCGCGAGAGGTCGGAGCTGTAAGAAGGTCAATTTGGGTTAAATGCCGCACACTGATGCTGACAGCTGCTTGTGGCCGATAAACTGCGGTTTGCACCGATGTGTCTCGTTTGAGCAAAGCGTATTGCATTAAGAGGAACATTTCCACTTGCAAGGAGTCAAACCATTTGCCTGGGGGAAGGGATGGAATATGCTCCACACAAGGCTTTGAAGCAGGAGGCTGCAGAAGCAGCTGTCGTTCAAAGGTCTAAGCAAGGCTAGTTAGGCCGTCCGACACAGAGGCCTCAGCATTCATATGGGATGTTTATTTCAGTGTAGTAGTGATATGTCCTGCAACAAGCACCTCTGATGCTAGGAGATGCTGATGAGATGGGCATTGAACCCAACCAATGCTTGCAGCTCCCTCCCAGCAGCAGTGGATCAATGGTACTGTCATTCTGCCATGCTCTGCCCTCCCATCCTTGGATGGACCAATGGATCCATTGTCTAATGTGGAGGTTCCCTGACTAGCTGTTCCCAGGTATTTAACAAATCTTTGAAAAACAACAGCCAAGGGGCGGGCTTTCCTTCCTTGGAGGTTTTGAAGCAGTGGTTGGATGGAGATCCATCATGGATGCTTTAGCTGAGATTCCTACATTGCAGGGGGTTGGGCTAGAGGACCTTTCATACAAGTAGGTTTGCAGGTATGGCAGAAGGAGATAGGATCTGCCCATGCGATGGTGGAAACTCTAGCTCACACGGCCCTTAAATGTAAAATGTATGATGATCTCAACCAACAATTTCTAGACCATCTATGTATTCCAACATGGAAACCAGAGATGGAGGTTATGCGCTTCTTATTACAGGGGAGAGACCAGGAGCTCACCAAGACAGTAGCTAAGTTCCTCAATTTGATTTTTTTTGTCGTTGAAGTATGCTACAGGATCCTGCCCCTGCTGGAGACCCACAGAGATGAAATAGATTGCTCGCCTCTTCTTCCCTTTGGCAAATGACTGTACATTGGTACCTCGGGTTAAGAACTTAATTCGTTCTGGAGGTCCGTTCTTAGCCTGAAACTGTTCTTAACCTGAAGCACCACTTTAGCTAATGGGGCCTCCTGCTGCTGTCGTGCCGCCACCGCATGGTTTCTGTTCGCATCCTGAAGCAAAGTTTTTAACCTGAGGTACTATTTCTGGGTTAGTGGAGTCTGTAACCTGAAGCGTCTGTAACCTGAAGCGTATGTAACCCAAGGTACCACTGTACTGTGGAAATGGCGATGAGATCGCACTTGCCTATTTATTCTGAATGTATGTGATGCCAATAAAGGTTTGATGATGAAGTAAGTCGCCGGATGCTGTCGCCCACAGGCAGTAAGCCAACACATGGGCACTGGCCCATAAACTCAACTCCCTTGCCTGTGTAGTTGGGCATATCATCTCAGAAAGTTCTTGTGAGGATGGGCTGCACAAACCCTAAGCAATCACCCATTGAAATTTTTAAACTATAAATGTTAAACTATAAATGTTAACACAGCCATTGCTTAGAGGAGGGACAGTGATGTTTGCTATGGGCAGCTAAATCCCAGATTTCATTTACTCGATAGTCTTTGGTTTAAAACTGGCTTGAGGAATGTGCAGGGGTGTGTGTGTCTGTGTGCGTGTGCAGGCGTGCTGGGTCAGCACCATGGCTCCATGCCTTGGATAATGTGCATATTTCTTTTCCTCTCTCTCATTCACTCCACCTCTCTGTTAGAACCACTGCAAAAGCTCATGCTTTGTGGTTAACCCACTAAGCATCACCTCAAACATTGCTTTGGGTGGCAGTGAGAAGAGGGGAATTTACTCCCAGGAAGATCCTGCAGCTCTGTAACTCATGGCTTATATTAGTCACAAACCACACCACAAAGATGCTAGAACCACTATGGGTCGTGCCCCCCTCAACGGGAAGCCAGGACTGTAATTTTCCTGCCGTTATTTCCAAGATAACTTTCTTTTACGATGCTTACAAATTGGACAACATTTTAGAAACATAATTCAAGCCCTAAATAGCATTAAATGTGTGTGATATCACCAAGGCACATAAAATATTTTTAACTGTTTGTAAATTTCAGTGCATCAAGTACTATATCCATCCATCCATCCATCAGTCAATCTAGAGAGAGAGAGAGAGAGGGTGCAGATGCCAGGAAAATCTGTGGTTGGTGTGGGGAGGGCACAGAAAGGATCATAAACATGAAGCTGAGATCAGTCACGGGAATAGAGGCAGGAAAGCAAAAATAAATTTCTGTTCACAGGCCAGGCATCTCAAGACTTACAGCCAGTCGTATAACTTGTAATAAGGTGCAGAAGGTCATGAGCACTTAGGAGGGCATCAGCCATTTTCTGCTCTCTTTGGCAAATCTCTGATAAAGGAAATGGGAAAGTTCACACAGCACCTTGTTAAGGATAATTGTCTAATTATGAACTGAAATGGAGAATGTATACTGCTAAAGGGTTTAACATCGGAAAATTCCACTGAAGCATACTGAAGCTCTCTGAGCTCTAACAGGATGATAATCAACTGCTGGTGTTCTCCTCTAGCTTTCCTGTGGTGTTTAACTTTAGATCATGTGTGTAAGGTATTCAGTTGCAAATCTTCATCTTGAAGATTTGCCTTTTAGGTCTCTTTCTGGAAGCCACAGAAAACAAAGGATGTAGTAATAATGCCTGTCCAGGAGGGGTTAGCTTTAGGCTGGATGCAGGCCAATGCAAGCTATGGGAGAGACAGAACTTTGATTTTTGCTCTGATCATAATTATGTTATATTGTTATTAAACCTATGCTTTAATATGTGCATGCTTTATACAACTTTCTGGATGATTTTCATTTATCGTTTTGTATCTGTTTTGAAGAAGTTCTAGTTGGTATAGCTTTGAATCATATTTATGGGTCTGGACCATTTTTATTCCAAAAGGAATCGGCTTTGATGCATTCTATTACTTCATGCTGCATAGTATTAATATCTGCAACAACCCTCAATACATAGAAAGAATGTGGGATGGGGGTCTGCAGATTAGACTCGCTCATGACACTGATGCATACTGTAGTCACAAGCCCTCCGCAGTGGAAACTGTCACCCACTATGCTCAGACAGGCCAGGTAAGGGCTGGCTCTGTGTATGCATGACCAATGTATCTCCCCTGCTTTTTCTCTGAGAAACATGCCTAGAGTTCCTCCACGTAAGGGGAGACCCAGACTAGAACAGGCCATTATGTGTGGAAAGAGCCCTTTCCCAAAACCTGGAGTAGACTTTGCTCTTTCAAATTTCAGGGGCATCCTGTTCGAGGCAAAAATTTGACTCAAAGGGCTCGGCCCCCGGGAACTGGCACCCCTGGTGAGGGTGAATTGGCAGAACATAAGCAGAGGGCTACCCTGTTTGGTTTGCCATTCATTTTAATCCCTGAAACCCCCCCCCCCTTGATTTGGGAGCCACTGAGGCTGCAAAAACTGTGACATTTAAGGGCTGAAGAGCTATTTTCACCATTCCCAGATAACACACTACGTAAAATGATATTGCTGATTTTCTCTGATGAACTCCCAACTTTGCTGCCTCTCTTCTAGCAAATCGCCCCAAGGTAGAAAGCAACCAACACAGCAAAGGCGGCATTGCCCGCTGCCCTCAGGTCAGCGGACGACCCATTCATGTCAAATATCCCCATCAATGACCGCACCATGTCTAGTGCGGGAAGGGAGCCATTTCCTCTGTTTGCAGAGCACAATTGCTTAGTACAGAGCTGCTATGGCTGCAGGGAGTTTGGGGAGTCACCGGGGAATGTGATGCTATCAGAAATTTCAGGAGGAGCAAAATAATGTGGGTGGACCAAGCACCGCTGGAATCGAACAAGAAGCTGAGCAAGCCAAGCAGTGCCCGAGTCAGCAAAGATAAGACTCGTTTGCGAAGCACATCGGTTGCAAAAGCGGAGAACGCCGGACTCAGCAGTCCTTGCTGAGTGCGGCATGGGTTAAGCTGAGGCGGTAAGAATGCAGGCCTCTCCAATACATCTGGAACCTACTGAATAGGCTGAAGGATTGCCAACACTTGCTCTGGATTTACTGCCAGATAAGCACAATATATTAAGACAGCATGTTTGTCTAGTCCTTTTGTCCTTCCTGCTTATGACTTATGCACGGGTGATGTCAGGTGCAGCTGGTCAGACTGCCAGCCTCAGGCTGCTTACACGCACTGACCCATTTGTAGCAGAAAATCGCAGCTTTTCTCAATACGGAATTGTTTATGCTCATCCTCAACACGCTGCTTTCAGTCTGGGTTTGAGTCCAGATCCCACCAAGTACAAGGCTGGGCGTGGTTTCTTCATAGGTTATCTACACCTATCTCTTGCTGCAGGTGAGTGGAGAAGGAAGTGGTATATGCCCACCCACAACATCATTGGATAGGTGGTGATCTTCCCCCTCTGTTGCTGAGACCGCCCACATCTGTTTTCAAATGGACGCACTGCCAGGGAATGTCGAATCCATCTGCCACAAGCTTTTGTTTTCAAGATGAAACACAGTTTCTCAAGATGCACTTTTCCGGGGCATAAAAAACATGCAGTAGATCTACATTCTGTGTGTGGGCCATGTATTATTATTATTATTATTATTATTATTATTATTATTATTAACACCCCACCCATCTGGCTGGTTTTCCCCAGCCCCTCTGGGCGGCTTACAGCATATTTAAAAACATAGTAAAACATCAAACATTTTAAAAAGCAAGTATTCAATCTCTATTGATTCCAGAGTAAAATGTTGTATGTAGGCAACCTCAAGCCGTTTCAGATCTCAAAAGCACCAGTTTATATCTGTCCAGGATTATTATAATCTGGATTGACGCTCTTTTTTCTTTTTAAATTGATCACTCTAAGATGGGAGTTAGAGACATCACAATGGCACCCAGGACCCAGACTTCCCGGAAATCGTGAAAATCTACCGATTTGTGCAGCAGCCTTAAGGAGATGGACCATTTTTCCTGCCAACGGCCTCCATCTTTGTGCGTAGGTTTGCCAACTGACTAGAGAGAAAAAACCAAGCTGGCTTCCTCCTGTGTTTTAACAGAAGTCTGGTGTGCAGAAATAAGCAGGCACAGCTTTTTACAAACTGGAGATAAACCACGATCACCTGCTCATTGCTGCCGTCCAAACAGAAGTTCAAGACAACACTACGATGGCCAGTTTAAAAGTTGGCAGCCCCGTTTATGTTTTTTTTTTAAAAAAGAGGACAGCTGAGAAATTATGTGTTTCAAACCATTCTCTTAAGCGTAAAGTTGTCAACTAGCCCTACATTGTATTCCAGTGATCTGGAGAGAACAGCAACGGTCTGCATCTTCTGTCCAGGTATGGAGGCCCTGAAAACTCTCAGTCCCACCATCATCTGCACAAGGTCTGCCCGGTTCTGTCACCCGACCATCTGCAATATTCTGTCTCAGACCAACAAAATCCACCCTACCCAATAGCGGATGGCAGGTTGGTGCAGCAGCACTCATGTGACCTCTGGATGGCTGAATCACGGCTGCTTCATTGGAGGGAGGGGAGGTGGGGCATTGGGGAGGCTAAAAGGTAAAGGTAAAGGGACCCTGACCAGTCGTGGCTGACTCTGGGGTTGCGGCGCTCATCTCACTTTATTGGCCGAGGGAGCCGGCGTACAGCTTCTGGATCAAAACCAGTACAGTAGTCTGAATTGGGCCTGGAAACCAACTGGCAGCCAATGCAGTCGGACCAAGATCAGTGTAATATGCTCAAACCATCTTGCCCTGGTGAGCAACCTGGTGTAAAAACATTGGTCCATCTAGCTCACTAGTTGACTGCCCATAACTCTCCAGGGATTCTGACAAGGAACCCCTCCCAGCACTACCTGGAGATGCCAGGATTTGAACCTGGGACCTTCTGCATGCAGAGAAGAAGAGGAGGAGGAGGAGTTGTAGTTTGGACTTGATATCCCACCTTTCATTCCCCTTAAGGAGTCTCAAAGCAGCTAACAATCTTTTTCCCTCCCCCTATTATGTTTTTATTGTAATTTTACTGGTGTTAGCCATCCTGAGCCCAGTTCTGGCCGGGAGGGCAGGGTATAAATAAAATATTATTATTATTATAATCTCCTTTCCCTTCCTGCCCCACAACAAACACTCTGTGAGGTGAGTGGGGCTGAGAGACTTCAGAGAAGTGTGACTGGCCCAAGGTCACCCAGCAGCTGCATGTGGAGGAGCGGGGAAGCGAACCCGGTTCACCGGATTACGAGTCCACCGCTCTTAACCACTACACCACGCTGGCTCTCAGATGCTCTGCCACTGAGCCACATTCCTTCCAGGGAGCCGTTCTCTACCACAGCGCTGCTCTTGCCAAGCCCTGAGGGTAATGAAAATCTCCTTCAAGACATTCTTCTGTGGGCAACCATTTAGGGAGCGAGAAGCCATTTGCTTTTTGCAGGCCTATTTTAGAAACGTGTTTTATATCTCTAATATTCTCATTTTTATGTTGCGGTATTACGCATGCTTTATGGCACAATATTCTCAGTCTTAAAGGTGTTGTGTGGCCTGAGCCCTTGTGAATAAGATGCCAAAGAAATGTTCTCATTCATTTCCTCTCGAGGAACCAGCGTTGGGTGGACCAGTCTCCTTCTTGCTGCATGTGCTCATTCGGACTGTTCTATTCCGTTTCCACATTCAGCTGTCAACAACAACAACAACAAATAATTCATGCAAGAAATGGATTTAAATATCTGTTTCGTCACAAAATCCATACAGGCAACAACTGATTTATGTGCATCTGATTAATGGGGGTTGCGCATGTGCGAATGGTGCTGAACCCTAAAACATCACTAAAAGGGCGGAACAGGGCCGCAGTGGGGCAGAACACTGTGCATGGGCCCCACCCATGCACACGGGAGTTCAGAACATAACACACACACCCCACAAAACAAGAATTGCCTGTATTTGAATATGCATTTCATTTCAATTTTATATCATATTATTTATTTTCAGGACAGATAAAAAGAAAATACTTCTTCACACAGCACGTAGTTAAACTTTGGAACTCACTGCCACAGGAGGTGGTGAAGGCCACCAACTCAGATGGCTTTAAAAGAGGATAAGACATATTCATGGAAGAGGCGGCTAGTGATAGCTACTCACCATGCTGACTATGCTCTGCTACCACGGTCGGATGCAGAAGTACTTCTGAATATGAGTTGCTGGAAAGCACGGGAGGGGAGAGCTGCTCTTGTGCTCAAATCCTGCTTGCTGGTTTCCCACGGGCACCTGGTTGGCCACTGTGAGAACAGGATACTGGACCAGCCTTCTCTTACGTTCTTACTTATTTTCTCACACCTATGTCCCAGCTTCTCTCCATCACAGAGTCCAAGGTGATGGACACCTGGTTCTCAGGCAGTCACATGGTGTTTAGGGAAGTTTATAATGTCTGAAGTTTTATTCTGTTTTTAATGTTCTGTTTATTCTGTTTTTAATGAAAGCTGCCCAGAGTGGCTGGGAAAACTCAGCCAGATGGGCAGGATGGATAGATAGATAGATGATAGATAGATAGATAGATGATAGATAGATAGATAGATAGATAGATAGATAGATGATAGATAGATAGATAGATAGATGATAGATAGAGATAGATAGATAGATGATAGATAGATGATAGATAGATAGATATAAATAAATATTATTATTATTATTATTATTATTATTATTATTATTATCATCATCATCATTATCATCATCATCATCATCATCATCACACATACTGGCACTGACCAGACTCAGACCTGCTTAGCGTAAGCTAGATGCCGGCACCATAAGCTTTCAGGCCATATGCTGGGAAAGGATGTCTTGAGTACATTTTTTTGAGCCTGAGAACCTGTATTGCAACATTCAGAGAAGTGCAAGATCTGGAGGATAATTGCATCCTGATCCCTATACTAGTGCAGGAGATGTACATTTTAAATGCTCGAAAATGCAAACCCTTTCAGAGATTTTTGACTATGTCCAGCAGACGTGGTTGTGGGTCCTAAGAGGTGAGTCCTGAACAGCCATAAAGACCGGTCGTCCCTCCTGCACACAAGGTGGTTGCCGGAGCTTCATCATTCCACTCCACTGAGATCTGTGTCGTGCCCATTCAGAAGTCCGATGTAGACATACCCTCCAGCATCTCGTAGACAAAAACAGAGATGCATTTGTAACACCACAAATCTTGCAGAGAGATGTACTCCCAGAGCACTCGCAACCCAAAGTCTCGTTGCCAAAGGCTCTTCATGCTATATTCATAAACTCTGCAATAGTCTTCCACAAATTTATAGACAAGATGGTCTTTGTTCTTTGGGGTGCATATAAAGACATACTTAGGAGATATTTCGGGTTTGGTTCCAGACCTCCGCAATAAAGCAAATATTGCAATAAATAGAGTTGCACAAATTCTTCAGTTTCCCGGTGTGTATAAAAGTTATGTTTGCAATATTCTGTAGTCTGTTAAGTGTGAAATAACATTATGTTTGTTTGTTTTTTTAAAAAAGCAATGCACATATCTTAATTAAGAATTTCTTTATTGCTAAAAAATGCTAACTATCACCTGAGCCTTCAGTGAGTTGTAATCTTTTGTCCGATGGAGTGTTTTGCCTCGGTGTTGATGTCTGGTGATTGATTAGGTTGGTGGTTCCTGAAGATCTTCCGGTTAACTTGCTACAGCTTTTGATGAAGGGCACTGTATCAATCGAATAAATAGAAATAAAGTAAGAAACCCCACACATTCAAGAGAAATCTTTGTACAAGCCAGCAGCAAGGCTCAGCTGGTCAGCTTCCAAAGAGAGACTTCCAAAGCATTCAGCTGCATGGATGTGCTGTGGGCTGTGCGCACTCTGCGTTCTACAGTGGCATAGGAGCCACAGCAGGGAGCAACCGCACATCTCTGGCTCTCGGCTCAGGGCTGGGTGGGACCTGGTGGACATCTTCCCGTCCTTTATGGCCCTGGAATGAGAAGAATGGACAGGATGCCTTGGGGTGGGAGGAGTGGGGAGCGGAGATTATGGGTCCCAATGCCGGGGGAAGCCAAGGAGCTAACGAGGCGCTGACAGCCAGCTGTTTTCTTTTCTGGATCCTGTTTTATTGCTCACCTCTCCTCCAGGGGCCAAGGCCATATTGGAGGGAAGAGTTAGGAACGAATGAGAGAGAAGAGGAAGCTGGAATTCAGAGACTCTGCAACATCCCCTGATCCAAGAGCAGCTGCTTGCATCAAGGGTGTGTGTGTGTGTGTGTGTTTAGGGGTTGTTGTTTTTTTGCATGTCTTTCCCTGGGCAAATGTTTCCCAGGAATCATCACACACACACCCCTCCTCTGCCTCCCGAAAGGGAATGAAGCATCTGAAGCCGTCCGCCAGTGGTGAGGGCGGAAGAGAGGCGAAGCCGGCCAGGCTGCGCCATAAGGAAGCGATTGAAGCTTTCATGATCTGTTTAACTGGTGACATCTGTTTCCTGCAGGCGAGTCAGGAGTGGGCTACATGCCGTCGGTATGAGATATGGCAGCTCTCTCACTTTCTCACCAAGGCCCTTCAGAGCATCCCCGCTCAAAACGATGGGAAAGGATGGTCGTTCTCCTGGTGGTCCGAGCCTGTTTTGGTCGCAGGCCGATTCGTGCTGTGCACGAGGAGCAGTTGGTGGGTTATGGCCAGCCAGGGACTTGAGTGATGAGTCAAACGAAAAGGGAGACTTATAGATCATGTATCCTTATAAAGTTTGAGGAAATGCATCAAGGAAATTCAAAACCTCATTGTTGAAGATACAGACCCAGTGGACTCCTCCATATAGATGGTGGGTTTTCTTTTTTTAAAAAAAAGCATTATCTCTTGGATTCCCCCACCCCTCTCTTTGAACTTGATTGACTTCCCCAGCAATTCTGAGCTGGATTTTCCTGTCAGGATGGTTTGACCCCAAATGCTTGGCCAACCCACACTGTGGGAAACTAGGAAAGACACTTCAGCTTAGCGAAGTAAGGCTAAGTCAAAACAACTCCTCATTTGTGTGAATGTTTTCAGTGGTCCTGAAAATGCTGTGGTGAGCTTTGGTACTTCTTGGGGAAATGTTCAATCATGGCCATCACTTATCCTCAAACTAAATTTCCTTCACTAGCCCCCAGTGATGTCACAGAATCCTAGAATTGTAGAGTTGGAAGGGACCTCGTGGGTCATCTAGTCCAACCCCATGCAATGCATGAGAAGAAGAAGAAGAAGAAGAAGAGTTTGGATTTGATATCCTGCCTTTCACTCCCCTTCAGGAGTTTCAAAGCGGCTAGCAATCTCCTTTTCCCTTCCTCCCCCACAACAAACACTCTGTGAGGTGAGTGGGGCTGAGAGACTTCAGAGAAGTGTGACTGGCCTGAGGTCACCCAGCAGCTGCATGTGGAGGAGCGGAGACGCGAACCCGGTTCCCCAGATTACGTGACTACCGCTCTTAACCACTACACCACACTGAGGTCCCCCATCTGATTGGAAACCATACCAGACCCTGCTTAGCTTTGCAAATGTGCTAGGAGTTTTCTTGCTGCATCATGTAGCCATGCTCTACGGCATTATGACGCCATTCTGTCCACTTCCTAGTCTTAGTAATCCAGTTCTGCATCATACTTTAACCAAGCTCAGTGGGAGAGTTGAGGCTGGCAGCAGCCACCATTATGGGCAATTAGCTTATAATACCTCAGAACTTCAGTCTGCATGATATTGGTTGTGTTCCCTCTCCGTAAGGCCCCGAAACCTTCAGAGCAAGTTCAGAGTGAGGTTTCCTTAAAGTTTTAAAATGGATGTCCCCAGCATTTTAAATTCCTTGTTTTCTGAGGTTTTCATGCTTGAAAGGGCTGTAAGTTCTAGTCGCTTTTGAGAGAACTGCTGTAGGGCTGAGGGGAATGAGAAAAGGCCATTTCCGCTCCAGCCAGCATAGGGATCAAGCTTGAAGAAGACACAACCTGAAAGACTGGACTTGGGGAGGATAGGGCTCTGTGACGTTAATTTTATAACACTTAGGAAAATTATATCATCTATGTCATACCCTTACTGATGTACAGTGGTACCTCGGGTTAAGAACTTAATTCGTTCCGGAGGTCCGTTCTTAACGTGAAACTGTTCTTAACCTGAAGCACCACTTTAGCTAATGGGGCCTCCCGCTGCTGCCGCCGCGCGATTTCTGTTCTCATCCTGAAGCAAAGTTCTTAACCCGAGGCAATATTTCTGAGTTAACGGAGTCTGTAACCTGAAGCATCTGTAACCTGAAGCGTCTGTAACCCGAGGTACCACTGTACTGTCGTTCGATGTTTGAGAGTTTTGTGATATATACCTCTGCGTAATTCCTTTGGTGTGCGTCTCTTCAGAGACCTGCCTAATCCACACCTTTGATAAGAAAAATGGAAATATGTTAGATTACAATGCGTAATGCGTGCAAACAATAAGACGAATTCAGGAAAGATGCAGAGGAGAAGCGGGTCTGAACTATCAGTAGCCAGGGAAAGCAATGGTAGTAAGCAGGATGGGGAGAATTTACACAATCACTGTGTTTCCTTGGGAAACACTCTGTATGATGACAAATGCTGTTTCCTCTCCAGAACGCTAAACTAGAAAATGCCTAGGACCACCTGTGTCTGCTGCGCCTGTTATCTGAGTGAGACAGTTGACTGTCCCCAGGTTAGGAAGACTGCAGCTGGGAAGGAATGTTGCTTCTTCAGGAATGGAACAGGTCATATTGGGAACACATATAGATGCCGGGGTCTCCACCATGATTCAAGCAGGTGCCCCATGGCTGAGCTACCCAAGCACATTGGCAGCTGACTTGCTCCCTCCTCTCCTCCAGTCCCACAGCAAGAATGTTTAGGATCCTACAGCCCTCCAGGGTCACTGGGGTTGATGGTCCTACTCCCCTGTTCCTCCTCAGAGGAGACCTCAAGCTTGAGGCTGAGTTGGCCAAGGATCAATTGCATCCTGAGCTAGCCCCGCTGCTGTCACGTGACATCCCAGGGCCTGATTTGGGCCCAATCCCTTTTGCCAGCTCCAGGCTGGTGCAGAAACGTGTCTGCCCTCCCACCCCAACCGCTGTGCCTTGTGAGGCTGCAGATGTACGAGTGTCCCTTGCTTTCCGGGAAGTCCTGCAAGTGTTTTTGTTGGAGGAGGACTCCGGAGTGTTCTCGTAGTCCTCCAGGTCCTTTGCAACTGTTACTCTTTGTTCAGCGTCCAAACCACAATTGCCTCAGCGTGTTCCCAAACAGCAATTTCGTTAAAACAGACGGTCCCGCTGGACATGCCAATCTCTGCCTCTTCGTAGAGAGTCATTGTTATTACAAGGAAGCCAACTTGCACCTGGCAAGTTACTTTATTGAATGAGATTAAAGGTGCCTTCGGAGTCCTCCCATTAACTTCTCTGTGCATTCAGTCAGACAGGTGTTAGCCCCTTGGCTTTTGCCCTTTGGATGTATTTATTATCATGTCTTCCCTTCCTCTTGTGCCATTGGGCTTGTCTTGGAGCGGGGGTGGGGGGACGTGTTTCGTTGCACAGAGAGAATTAATCTAGTTCAAGGAAAGCGGCTGCATTTTTGCTTTCAATTAAGCAAACTCCTGTTAAAGGTAAAGGTAAAGGGACCCCTGACCATTAGGTCCAGTCATGACTAAATCTGGGGTTGCGCGCTCATCTCGCGCTATAGGCCAAGGGAGCTGGTGTTTGTCCGCAGACAGCTTCCGGGTCATGTGGCCAGCATGACTAAGCTGCTTCTGGTGAACCAGAGCAGCGCACAGAAACGCCATTTACCTTCCCGCCGGAGCGGTACCTTTTTATCTACTTGCACTTTGACGTTCTTTTGAACTGCTAGGTTGGCAGGAACAGGGACCGAACAACGGGAGCTCACCCCGTCTCGGGGATTCGAACCGCCAACCTTCTGATCGGCAAGCCCTAGTTTCTGTGTGCAATTGTGTGCCTTTAATGGGTGCTCTTTCCCACTGGTTCTCCTTCCATGTTCTAGTTTATTTAGCTAGCAACAAAGAGGGAGAAGACATAATTAAAAAGTAACTGCAATTTTGGGGGGATGTTTTTTAAAAATAATAATTAAAAAGCACTCCCCCCCACACCCTGCATAGGCCAAGCATTTTTAGGACATTGCGTTGAACTTAACGAAAGAGATTTGGTATGTTGTACATGGAAGTAATAGCTATGGTGTCATGTCTCCGGTTTTCTGACTCGGGTTTATTTTGGCTTTCTCTTCATTACTTAATTTGTCTGTTGGAGCGCTGGTGGGGGTATGACTGATATGTTTTAGTCTTAGTTTCGTTGAGCATGCTGCGGTTCCTGGCGCTCTCCTAATCATAACAGAGCTGAGAGTACAGCCTGCAGGGTGGGAGACGGACAGAAAAGGAACCATACCGTAGCTGTGGGTCTTGCAAAATAAGGAGATCACCTTTGCCCTTAAGTTTTTGCTTATCTGGTAGCTAAAGTTGTCCCTTGGTGGGCGCTAAATGCCTCAGATATGCTTGCCTCTCTGAGATTTGATAGCAGGTGCTTGCTCCTGGGGGACACATTGCGCTTGCTCAGGTGTGAACTGAAGGAAACAGCTCTTACGTTTTGGGTGCGCCCCTCAAAGGAGACAGAAGCCTGGGTTATTGCAGCTGGCCGGCCGGAATGAGCCTTGCGGGAAGCTGCGAGGGTTTGCTTTGGGGAAACCGCTGCCGCTTTTAAGGACTTGCTGTGTCTGCCTGGATGCCTGCCAGCTTCTCCCTGCTCAATTTGTTTTGTAAATAAATAGAATTACAACACAGCCATATGGCCTCAGTATTTTCTCCTCGTGAGTAACCAGACCCCATAAAAAAAAAAAACAACTGCCTGCCACGGGGCAGCGAGATAGTGCAAAACAATACTTTTGCACTTCCGGAAACAAATCCCAAATTGGTACAAACTCCCATCATCCAATACATGCTTGGCCTGAGAAGGTGTGTTTATGTGGAGACCCAGAACATTCACTCTGTTCTAGGTGGGAGGGTTTTCTTCTCAGCAGCCTCCTCAGCAGTGTTTGCAGACTGAGGGCAATTCTAGCAGAAAGTATTTTTATTGAAAAGAGGGACATTTCATACTCTCCTTCAGTTCAGTGAAGATTTCTAGCTGTGCAGAAGTGGTCAAATCCATAGCTTGCTTGTTTGCTTATTGATTTGTACACTGCTTACTATTCACAGTTAGAGCTGGAAGGGACCACAAGGGTCATCTAGTCCAACTTCCTGCACTGTAGGAATCTTTTGCCCAATGTGGGATTTGAACCCATGACAATTAGATTAAGAGTCGCATGCTCTGCCAACTGACGATAAGGTAAACCAAATGAATCATAATGCAGAAATATACAACAAAGGCATTGTGTAGGCTTGTGAGAATCAGTTGGGCTGACTGAGCAAGTCCCAAGAGCCCTCTCCCTCCCAGTGGGACAGAGAGGCATTAGTGCCTCTAACTATGGAGGCAGAACATAGTCATCATGGCTAGTAGCCATTGATACTTTTGCCCTCTATGAAGTTGTCCAGTCCTCTTTAGAAGCCAGCCAAGTTGGTGGCCGTTTTTTGCATTTCCCACTAACGCTTCAGTCCCCTGGCTCAGCTCCTGGCCCAGCCCTGACAATGGGAAGCCTGTCTACCCAGATCCTGAACCAACCCAGACTCTATTGCAGGTATTAATATTGTGCAGCATGAAGTAACTGGATGCAAAAAACCTGACTCCTTTTTGGAAGGAAAGATTGTCCAGACCCATGAGTATTGTTCAAAGGTTCACTTGTAGAACTTTCTTCAGAACAGAACAGAAACATCAAAGATATATCCAAATAATTCCATACAATATCTTCTGCCCAGTACAGGCTCAGCATCTTATAAGAAATGAAAGATAATTCCAAACAGACCTAGTATAGGTCTCTCTCTCCGTACAGCCTCCATTTTTGCCTAGGGCTGTATTCACTCTCTGGAGAGGCTCATTTACCCACCCCTACTCCCAAGAAGTGTGAGAACAAAGACAAGAGCCACCACCCTTCCAAGTTGGCTAATTTGCAGTTCAATAGCCTCTCATGTGATCTAAGGTTAATCACCTCATCAGAGCTAGCAGAGAACAATAACAGATTATCAACCCAGCTAGGAGCTCAGAGAGCTTACTCTAGCCACATGGAAAACCCCCATGTTAAAGGGTTTCAATAATACACATTCAGGCATGCTCCATTTCAGGGTGAATTAAACAATTAACAGACCCTGCAATCATCATCTGAGACCCTTCTTTGTGTGCCTGCTCTGCTAGAGGACCAGAGGGTAGCAACACGAGAATGGGCCTTTTCTGTGGTGGCTCCCCTTTTGTGGAATGTCCTCCCCAGAGAAGCTCACTTGGCACCTTTGTTACATATCTTTAGGGGCTGGCCTTCTAAAGTGTCTCTCTCTGTGTGTGTTTGCGGGGGGTATTGATTCCGTATTTTTGTGTTTGTATATTGTAATCTGCCTTGTGATCTTCAGATGAAGGGCTACATACAAATTTGATAAATAATAATCTTGGTGTTTAAGAATCCCTGAATAAACTTCCAAGGAAGATGCCAAAGATCCCCCAGAATACTGTTTGAAAGCCACCAGCGACAGCACCATGAGGGCGCAGTAATCCTGACCGTAACCGGGAAGTGAAAAACCTCTCAGGTCAGAAATCCTGTGTCCACACACAATGGAAACAATAAAGCTGGGCTTTGCTTGCATTCAAGAAGTCTCTCTCTGCCCCCGGTCACATTCCACACGCACATGGGCAGGTGCCTTTCATTGCTAATCCTCCTTTTATCCGGTCCAAACAGAGATGTTTCCAGCACGGTGGCAGTTATCCTTCAATGAAATGAGCCCGTCAGCAGCTTTCTCCCAGCAAGCCGTTCTCTGGAAGGCAGCACCGAAACAGAGGCGGGATGGATGGGGTGAGGGGGAGCACCTGCCCCCTGCTTACCTTGGGACACTTCCACAGATCTCCAGGAAATCTTGCAAGCCGATTCAGCCACCCAGCTCCATCTGCTTTGGGTCTGTGGATCTGCCCCCCTGGTTCCATTGACATCCCTGAATAAGGAGACGTGCTAGAGTGCTTGTAAGACCCCTATTCTTGTTCTGAAGATCACAGCTGGAGTCCTGTTTCCCCCGTCCTCCCACATTCATGGCTGAAGTTCTTTTCACTTGCCATACAGTGTATTCATTTATTCTGCAAAAAGCCTGTCCTGAGCTGGCTTCTGAAGCACTGTGTGCAAGTCAACTGACCATAACATGTTATTTAAAGGGAATAGCAACCACTAAAAGTTTGCTCGCATACAATGGTTGTACAATCGCTGCTGCTCAAAGACATCTGGGAGCTCAGTGCTAGAGCATTTGCCTGGCATGCAGAAGGTCTCAAGATCAATCCTCAGAATCTCCAGGTAGGGCTATATGGGAGGTTACCAAAGCCCCGGAGAGCTGCTGCCAGCCAGAGTAGACAGTACTGGCCTAGATGGAGGGTTGGTCTTCACTCATTACAAGGCAGCTTCCTATGTTCCTAAGTACCATTGTATCTGAACAGGCATTAATGGGCCCCCCCAGATATTGCTGGGATTCCAACTCGCATCAGCCCCAACCAGTATAGGCACTGATCAGGATGTGGGATTTCCAGTCAAAATCACAGATGCATGATTGCCAGACAGGCACACAAGGAGGTGGCACTCATAGAGTTCCCGAATCAATGTAGAAGGGACTGTATGAGGTCACTTTCTTAACGCTTTGTTGGCAATTTCTAATGAAGGAGATAATCCCACATACTTTCTTCCTGCCTGTGCTATCTCTCTTTGTTTCAAGACAGCAATGTGAGCAGATGTGGTGTAGTGTGGTGTAGTGGTTAAGAGCAGTGGACTCGTAATCTGGTGAACCGGGTTTGCTTCCCCACTCCTCCACCTACAGCTGCTGGGTGACTTTGGGCTAGTCTCTCAGCCCCACTCTCCTCACAGAGTGTTTGTTGTGGGGGAGGAAGGGAAAGGAGAATGTTAGTGGCTTTGAGACTCCTTTGGGTAGTGATAAAGCAGGATATCAAATCCAAACTCTTCTTCTAACTGCCTAGGCTCTGCTCAGAGCTCAGACTCCATTCTGGAAACTAATTTTGGGCCATGTTACTTAGAAGTATTTGCTGCCTGCATTGAATGCAAGTAAACCATTTTTTAAAACTAAAATGTGTGACTTATTCGTAGCAATGGGGGCAAACAGGGGAAAGGTAAGCAGACCACAAGTAAACAAGGCTAAAAAGTGCAATTGCCCAATTCCTAGCTTCCAACGCACTGCAAAAGCACGCAAGGGTTTTATTCTGCTAAAAAGGGCTTCACAGCCTGTTTACTCTCATATTTCTCCCATACACGGGACAGGAGGCTTAAATTTTAATTTATAGATTTGATCCTCAATCCATTTCCATCACAGGGATGGTGGGAGCCTGCAACAAGAGCGACCAGTGTGTTGAGGTGAAGTCACCCTCCCAACTCTAGATGGCGCAGCACAGTGGTGGGCTTGGGAAAGGTGCACTGGCTTGGTCCCACTGATGCCACCATGCAGTCCTTGTTAGTATCTCAGCTCACAGTCAGAGGTAACTGGCCTCCCCGGGCAATTGAGCTAGATACTTTGTTTACCTTCCGTCTGCGTCGTCCCGGCAGACAAGGTCGTAAACCCGGCGATTCTCCTCATTAGATGTGAAGAGAACACACCCTCTGCTTCTCTGTGCTTCTCTCCCTCCCTGCATTCTCCCCAGGGAGGGGAAATGAGACAGACAGGAGTCCTATTTACATGTTTTATTCCTGCCATTCAGCAGTACATAGAAAACGTGACTGCACCCTTCAGACTCCATCAGAAGAGTCACAACTCCACCCCTGCACTTCCAGCACAGGTCAGATGACACTCTGAGCTAACATCTGGTGCTCAGTACAGAGAATAGGCTCCTCATTTTTGCCAACAGTACAGTTGCAAACCACAACATCCTGTTTTGCATTCCAGCCATCTGGAGCTGGCTTTTGCCTTGGTGCTTTTTCCTGACAGTCCTGACCTCTCTGCTTACCTGCTCCATCTAGGTAAGCTGCAGAAGCCCAGAACTCTTCATAGGCCACACCCCTCCACTGACCTTGCATCTCACCTTGGGTGCTTTTGCCTGGCTGGAATGCCAACTTTGATAAGTATCAGGCCAGGACCCAGGAGAGCAAGGTTCAAAACAACTCTCAGCCACAAAGCTCATTAGGTCAGCTTGGGCTACTCACAGTCCTGCAGCCTAGCCTACCTCACAGGGTTGTTGTGAGGATAAAATGGGGAAGTGGAAAGCTGTGCACACTGCCTTGAGCTCCTTTAAGGAAATGGGGGGGGATATAAATATTACATTTAGATAAATAATTGCATAAATTAAATTAAAATAATGTCCATTGTGGGCCTCAGAAGGAGCTCTCAGGCTTTTCCATCCTCAACATGGTGGATCCTGAAGCGGAGTGTGTTATGGATGAAAAGAGTTACCTTTTTTTAAAAAACAGAACAAAACAAACAAAAAACCCCAACATCGCCTCCCTGTTCCTTCTTCCTTAGAAGCAGCGTGGGCTGAAGTCCTCTGCACATTTACTTAGCTGTGAAACGGTGGGACTAACTCCACATGCAAAAGATCGGAATAAACGGAAATTTGAATAGCTAAACCATGAGAAGCTACTCCAGAGTGAAGTGGTGTAAAAAAGAGCCCTTGGCAATGTGTAAAGGGGTGGGGAGCTGGGATCAAGCAATGTTACAAGCAGATAGGAGTGTCTCTTTTTCTCTGATAGGAATGAAAGGTGAGGCACCTGTTGCTTTCGCTTGCTTTCTGTCTGTGGAGGGGCAAGCGGTGGAGCCTAAGGCTGTGATCCTGTCTTCCATAACAGTTTCAGATTCCCATCCATCCATCCAAGCCCTTTTCCATTCCATTGACCTCTCCTCAGTTCTGTTCCCAAGAGTCAGTCGGTACCCCATGACCGCTGAGCACATTCACTCCTTGCTGGGTTGTTCTGGGTTACTACCCTCCACCTTAGAAGTCTCCCCCTACCCAAATATATTTTTGAACTTCTGAAAGCACAGGGCTCCCCTGATACCTCCTTCTTCTGAGCAGGTGGTACCATTTTGGATAATGAGTTTCCTTTTTTAGTGTGTAGGATGATGCATGCCTATCTTTCTTACCTATTGCTTTCCTTGGCAATGCAAACTTTCCCGCTCTGCACTTGATATAAATATTAAGGCTTCTTGTTACCTGGGAAACAAATGCCAGGTGGCCATCAGTTGCAGCAGAGCCCAAGCTGAGGACGCTGGAGGGAAGAGGGCTTGGGTGGGTGGGGGGTAAGGATAACAACCAAACTGTGATTCCTCCTTCTCAGCATGAGCAAACTTTCCCACTGCTCCTGCCAAGGAGTGAGCGGCAGCCGAGAAAGAGTCGTGGAGGAGGCCAGAAGCCCAGGAAGGAAGAGAGGAGCTGAGGAGGGAAGAACTGAGCCCAGCCCTGTGGGTGCGTTTGAGAGCCAGGGGGCAAAATGGCAACTTGGTGATTTCTTACCCAAAGAGGCTCTTAGAAGTCCCAGGTAGGGAATGGATAAATCTATCATTTTTGGCTTTCTCCATTACTTGTTTTTCCCTATCTTAAGTTCAGATCACCAGAGTTCTGCATCATTTTGCAAATTAATAAAAATAAAAAGCTGCTTACATACAAATATTCATCACATTTTAGTGCATGATCTATGGTATATTTGCACTAGGTTGTGTGGTGAGTTCCTGCCTGCCCCCCAGTGAAATAATGACACGTGACACAATTATAAAGGTTAATGGGCTAAATAAGGCCACAACTTTATTGGTTACAGGTGATGAGCGGTATTGGCTTAGGCACTGGTCCTAACCGACTATATCCGACTTCAGCCCCTCCGCATGAAGTCTGGGAAGGGTTAACCACCATTGGGTGAGTCCTCCTGATGCGCATCAACTAGGAACTCTCCCAGGGTCACTGATAGGGGGCATGCCTTAGGCCTTCACCTCCCTAGGCTTTGGACAGGGCCACGCCCCCCGGAATCCTTTATCGGACTACCCTTCAATATGCGGGGCTGGTGATGGCGCTACCTCCCCTCTTCCATCTACAGAACAATAACAATACAAATGCCTAACTGCCAGTACCAAGAAAGTTGTGGCGATTTGCTACAAGGTAGGTGAAAACCAATGGCTGGTGCCAATTTGCCAAGTGAAAAAATTCCTACCAGGCCCCTCAACGGCGACCAACCAAGGTCCATAGCAAGGTCAAGGAACAAAAACCTTATTGCGCGGGAGGGTGGGAAAAGCAGGAACAGCTGGCAGGTGGTGAAGAGGGAGATCCCCTGCCATGTCCTGCCTTAAGTAGGGCAGGCCACGCTCCCAGAGCCAGCCGATTGGCTGGCCAGGGAATGATGCGGCCGGGAATCCTCCCAATCGTGCGGGGCTGGGCTCCAGCCGTCACACACGTGGTGGGGCTGTGAAGCCTGCAACTCCACCTCCTTTGAGGGAGGAAGTGGCTTTGTCATTACACTGTTTCCCAATGTTCTAAAGGTGGGACAGGGTGGCGACTGAAGGGTGGCTGGTGGAAATGTGCAAGAGAGCCAGCCGTCCGGCCAGCCAGTCTCAGCTTGTTTACATCCATCTGTCTCGGGAGATAATGGAGAAGTGTGCCTTTGGGGGCGAAGTCAAACTGTTGGAAAGTTGCAGTGCCTGCTGTGGCTCTAGAGACCCATACGGAAGAGACATGTTTTGTTGCAGCTGGGGCAGAAGAAGGAGTCTAGTTGTGAGGCTGCAGATGCACCATGGTGTATCTTCTCTCTGAGCTCCTCCCAGAGTTTGTTCCTCCTCTGGTGTACCTCCTATGGGTACACCACCTGACTGTCTCCTGAAACTGTGATTGTCTGCTTTCCACCCATTCTGCCTTAACACTCTGCCGTCTTCCAATGGCAATGTGATTCCAGGAACCCAAATCTAGGGCCTTCGGTATTCCAAGCAGGTCCTCTAACCACTGAGCTACACACCTCTATTAAGCTGTAGGCCATTATTCTACATGGTGAACGGTATGCACTGTAAACAAACACTTAAGTAAGAGGAACCCTGTTGATGGACCCGCAAAGACTCATCTTACCCAGCAACCTGTGTCCTGCGGTGGCCAAAGGGAATCTTGCAGGCAGAGCTGGAAGTCAGTAACCCTCTCCCACCAATTGTCCTGGCATCTAATATTTGGAGGTTTACTGCTTCTGGGCATGGAGGTTCCATTTAACGATCTTGGCCTAAGAACAAGATGTGTGGTTAAAGTAAACCCCAGCGGGTCTTCCTCTCTCTTGCTGCCAAGTTGTTGTTGGCCCAGCCTCTTCCGCAGAAGGATGTTAGGGACGGAGGGAATTGAATGAAGAATCCAACGGTGCAAAGCTGGGATTCCACCTGGCGAGCTAGCTAGGCCTGCGACCTGTTTGCTAGGGACTTTGCTGCGTTGATGTTGTTGTTGTTATTGTTAAAACACCTCCGAAAACGAGACTTGGTGCCAAGTAGGTGCTTTGGAGTCGCTGGAAGGATTGCAGCTGCTCCCTGTGCCCCTTTCCTCCTCCTCCTCTCTAACCCCCAGCTTGTTACAAAATTAGCTTCCTATTTAAACATGAAAACAGCTGGTTTCATGGTGGCTCTAACTGTGTTATTTTTACAGTCATGCTCTCAATCCCTCCTGAAAATCGCATTACTCAACTACCGTTACCAGGCCGTTGTGTAGCAGGTAATGCGCCGGGAATTGCCAGAACAGAAAAAAGTGACCCCCGCAGGCTCTTCCGAGGTCGGAGCGTAAGCCGGCAAGGTGAAGCGAGCCTTGATGTTGGTGGGCGCGAGGCCTTCTGCCAAAGACAAGCCTTCCAGCACGTCTTAGTCCCAACCTTCGTCAAGAGGCCTCTTTTCTTCCACGTGGCTTGGGAAGTCCCCGTCCGTCTGGGGAGGAGCAGGAGGACTGCGTCCCCTCATGGCCTCCTTGAACCTGGCTGCTCTCCAAGAACCACCAGGTGTGGAAGGAACCTGGGACACGGTGCCAGGCTGAAGAGACCCAATCTGGGGTCTTGTTTCCTTCCCGTTTGTAGAGAGGGGCAGGCCGAGGGCAGAGAGTGTGTGAAGGGGACAGCATCTGTGAGCACAGCAGCTTGCGCCTGTCTGCAAATGTGCCCCCCCTGCAACAGCAGTCATTTTTTTTCTGCACGAGGGAATCAAATGCCTAACACACTTCAAGGGACAGAGACAGCAACTGCTAGCCGTCACTCAATGGGGCTTTGTTCTCGACCCGGCGAGTCACCAAATGTCTCGTCCCTTTGAACCCTTCAAAGGGAAGCTCTGGCTACCTCTCAGGCTCCCAGAAGTGGGAACCCAGAATCGGATTCCCCCCCCCCCTCTCTTTCTCTAGATCGGAATAAAAGACCCGCTTCTCATTTCCTTCCTCACACTGGCCAAGTAGGATTGCTGCAGCACATTATTCTTAAGGAAATCAGCCCTGAGAGCTCACTGGAAGGACAGATCCTGAAGCTGGGGCTCCAATACTTTGGCCACCTCATGAGAAGAGAAGACTCCCCGGAAAAGACCCTGGTGTTGGGAAAGATTGAGGGCACAAGGAGAAGGGGACGACAGAGGACGAGATGGTTGGACAGTGTTCTCGCAGCTGCCAACATGAGTTTGACCAAACTGTGGGAGGTAGTGGAAGACAGGAGTGCCTGGCATGCTTTGGTCCATGGGGTCACGAAGAGTCGGACACGACTAAACGACTGAAACAAGAAGTAGGATCAAAGTTCAAGGGCAAAAGCACTCATGGAAGGTGTGAACAGGGCCAGTGGAGGGTGTGGCCTGAGGAAAGAGGGTGTGGCTTAAGGAGAGTTCTCTTGGTCAGAAAGAGAGGTTTGGAGGGCCGCATTTGGCCATTCGGTCAGAGGTTCCCCTTGCCTGATATATGCCAGGCAGCATAGAAATCTCTCGCAAAGAGGTAGCATCATCCATAATTCATCTGCCACAAGAAATGTGTAAATGGCTTCTTGAAATTCTCCACCTTCTTTTTGTGTGCAGAGAAATCAGGGAGGAAACTTTCTCAAAATTTCTCCAGGGAGAAGAGAAATTCTCCAGCCATTTCTTTCAGGGGTGGGATTCACCGTTAGCAACAACACCAGTTCAACTCACTGGGCAGCTGGCCTGCCAGTTTGCATCCCCCACAAGGACTCAGGCATAGCATTGGGGGCAGGGATGTCTGCCACCAATAAAATAAATATTTGGAGACTATTTGGAGAAAACGGTGTGAAGTGGCTTTTTCCTACAGTGGTGAGAAAAAAGAAAACCCCATAAACTTTATCAGGAGGTGTGGAATGTATTCTGGGAAAGTTCAGCTCACTTCTGTCTGTATCTCCCAACTGGAGGGAAGATGTCTCAGAGACTGTTTGGGGAGAGAGCTATCAGTTATTTGCTTCCAACAGCCTCCTTCCTCAGACATGTCACAGCTGTTCTGTAAAGATACACGTTGCCACATCCCCACTGCTGCGTTTGGGAATTTTCTTGAACATACACATGCTATATCCATGGGTGGGGAGTGTCCGTGCGTGCAAAGAAACCCCTCTTCCGTTGTCCCTGTGCATGTTGCCCCAGCCGCATGTTGCCCCAAGGCTTTTCCTCGCATTCTCCTGAAGGCAAATTGAACCCTTCCTGCGCTTAGGGACCCTGTAGCGTCACATGGAGCATCCCGCTGGCATTCAAAGGAACGCAGGTAAAAGTCACTTGCAGGCTTTCTCTGTTCAACATGGGGAAGATAGAAAGTTGAGTCATGTGCTTGGGGGCAATGTTCATGGTGGCATTGCGGGTGGGTCTTGCCCTGCCCCCAACCATGGGTTCAGGTCTCCACTGAATGTCTTGCACCACTAGGGATGCCAGACATACAAACCCTGGCTGACCTGACATCTCCAGGTTTGCCTGCCCCTACTTCCAGGTGGCAGGTAGAGGGATTGAATCTCCAGGTGGGCAAGAGTACTACTATTACTACTACTACTACTACTACTACTAATAATAATAATAATAATATTTTACTGCATGTGCAGCATGCAAGCTTCAATCTAGCAAGAGTCACCTGCAAATTACTGCATGCACACTTGGGTAGTGGGTGACGTTGTCCCCTCCCTCTTCCCCTGTCCCAATTAACCTCTGTCTCTGCAAATTATTGCATAGACTCTCTGGAGTCTATGCCCTGTGACATCACCAGAGTCCACCCCTAGGTCTCATATTTGGGGCCTGAAATCTCAGGGTCTGGGATGCTGCTGGCCTGTCAACACTATGTACCACCTTTAATCCGTTCAATTCATTTTGTTTCCAGGGTCTCAAAGCAGCTAATGTTAAATGTCACTCCCGGGAGCACCAGGTTGCTTCCTTCCTCCTTTCTCCGGGCAAAGGTAAGATGGCAGCAAAATGATGTCCCTGACCCACACTGGCTTGTGGGATGTGGTTTCCCCCCCTGTGAGTACTCTGTGTGGGTGGGTGGGGGTGTAGTTTGGAGGGGGGGGTCTTATCCTGTTCTGCGCAAATGCACCTTGTTGCACATTCTGCTACCAGAATCCCTGGAGGTAACCAGTGTGTGGACAACTTAATTCATAGCTAACTTAATGCAGCCATCTCAGGGCTGGAGTTTGAGATCAGCAGCCCAGTCCTCTGCTTCCTATCTCTCCCACAGCAGTTGTTGAGAGCTTCCTATTAGGGCAGAGATTTCACGGCTGCTTCAGCCTAAGTGTTGCAATTGTGGCTCGTCCAGGAAGCTGGATTTCCTTCCTCTCCAATGCATTATTTTCCACAAGCCCTTGAGATCCATCCATATAGCCCCTTATTCCTCTGTGCCATGCCCTCTTCATCCCATTAGGCAGGGGGCTGTGCTGCCCCATTAAACCCTCCCATCGGTGAGGATGCAATGTTTGCTTTCCCACCCCACACCCCTTGTGTTAAGGGGTACTCTCACCTCTCCCTGCAGATCTGATGTGGGATTAATTGAATTTACTCATATGGCATTACCCCCACCCCACCCATGAGCTGTGCCCAACACGGCTTCCAGCAAGCATCCAAAACATCCAAATACCAAATACGAAAAGCAGAGCAAAAACCAACAAATTCACAAAGCACAGAATAACTTCAGCATTACCAAACACACACATATACCCAATCTAGGTTTGAGTACATAAATACAAAGCAAAACAAGAGTTAACAGGCAATACTGGTCTTCCTGAATTCCAAAGAGCCCGACTTAAATGCAGTACAGAGGGGAAGGGTCCTTTCACCAGGATACATGGCATACAGCTGGTCCCCACAGCCTTACGTCAGAGGAGGCTGGCAGCAGCAAAAGGAAATGTCAGGGAGGGCAATCATGGCCAGTGTCTCCCCCAACCGCCTGGAAGTACCAATTGCTGGTGCAGGTCTTATGGGGAGCAGTGGATTTGACTGTTGGCATGTTTAGGCTGTGCCTCCTTCCCGTACGCTTCATTTGCAAATAGACTGAAATACTTTACTAACATTTTACTATGTTTTATATATGCTGTAAGCCGCCCAGAGTGGCTGAAGAAACCCAGCCAGATGGGCGGGGTATATATAATAAAATTACTATTATTATTATTATTATGCTACAAAACTCCAATAAGTGTCCAGGGGAGGGGATCAGGTTTCTCACTGCTCAGAGAAGGGTGTGTGTGAAAAAAGTAACGATTGGGCTGTAAAGTCTTCGATAAAGCAAAAAGAACAGAGGTGGGAGCAGGAAGTCCAACTGGGAAGGGTCAAAGAACCACTGGCTACTCCCCAGAATACTGGAGACCAAATCCTGGAACAGGAGAAAAGCCCTCAGGCACACACACACGTCCACAAATGCTTGCACATTTATCTTCAGTCCCACATATGTGTGTGTTTTCTCCTTTGATCAGCTTCTGAGAGCTGGAACCATCCTTGAACCAAGCGCACCCCCTCCCCTTCCCCTCCCTGAGCTGACTCTCCCTCTTGCCAAGACTTGCATGCTGCGGCTCAGCTCATCTTCTCATCCTAGGCCAGGATCCTCCATCCTCTAATAAAGTCTTGGACCTATCTAGAGGGATGTGGAGGGGAGTGGGGAGGAAATCCAATCTCTCTCATGGAAGGAGGGGGGAGACCCGGAATGCCAGACGTTGCATTTATGAAAGGCAAGCAGAGTTTTTCTGGTCCTGTGTCTAGGTGCCTCGGTTGTGCCGTGCGCAGATTACGGCACGCAAAACAAACAGCCGCACAATCACGGCAGCGCCTGCCTTTCAAAGAGTGGACAGGCAACCGAAGCACGTCGCGTCCTCGGGATTTACATCCCGAGGACAACAGATCATTGTCTGGACAACAATAAAAGATGAACTGTTAATAGGAGAAGCATCTCCGAGACAAGGGGCATTTAAATTCTTGCACAATGCCAGCTCATAATTCACAGCTGCAATAAAAGTGTCAGGGTAATAAACAGGCGGCCAGTCCCTCTGGGCTGCGGGAGAAAGATGCACGAGTGCGCCAGGAGTGCCAGGTGGGCAGCAAATGGAGAATGGGGGACACGGTGGGTTTTTAGAGTGGGGAGAGAAAGGAAGAGAAGGGGCATGGAAGGAGCTGCTAAACTGCTGAGTGGGGCTAGGAAGGAAACTGGCAGAGAACTGGGGAGCCAGTGCGGTGTACGGGTTAGAGTGCTGGACTAGGACCTGGGGGAGATCAGGGTTCAAATTCCCCACTCGGCCATGCAGCTTGCTGGGAGACCTTGGGCCAGTCGCTGCCTCTCAGCCTAGCCTACCTCGCAGTGTTGTTGTGAGGATTTAAGTGAGGAGGGGGAGAACCATGGACACCACCTTGAGATTCTTGGAGAAAAAGATGGGATAGAAACGCAATAGACAAAGAAGCGTTCTGATTTTTGAACATTTTTCAGAAGCCGAACATCCGATGCGGTTGTCAGGTATTGTTTCTGGGACGCCTGTGCCAGTCGGAAGCCGTGCCTTAGTTTTCGAACATTTCGAAAGTTGAATCGACTTCCAGAACAGATTATGTTCAAGAATCAAAGTACCACTGTACAATATTTCTGGTAGCCTGGACATAAGCCCTATAGGGCTTTATAAATTATAGCCAGCGCTTTGAAAATAAGCTGTAGCAAAGGGAGCTGTTGTAGCAAGGGAGTCACCTGCTCCCTATAAGCAACCTTGGTCAATAGTCTGGCTGAAGTTTTTTTAGTTCCTGAGCCTCACGTTACAGTAATCCAAACAGGATGGAACTGAGGTGTATGTCACTTGTGGCCAAATCAGACATCTTGAGGAATACAACCCACAAGCGATTTTAGTACCTCTTTGCCTGCTCCACCCAGTTCTTCAGCCATACAGAAAATATTCTGCCTTATTCTGGCTGATATTACTTACTCTGAATTTGCCCAGCTCTTGGAACGCAGAGCATGAGGCAAGGCTTCCTGAGCCACAGGGCATTGTAAGGAAACCCACTGCATGGAGCAAGGTGGGCATCCGTTTCACACTGGGGAACTCCGGGTAATTAAACCGTGGCCCTGAGGGCGACAGCCATTTTGTTTGTCATTTGGTGAAGGACATGCTTTACATATTCCTAGCCTTGGGGGAAAGACATGGAAGAATGTAACATGGATAATATAAATGGTCCAGAGACGAGAAAGGGGTTGGTTGTCAAATCCGGAGAAACATTATAATGAGGGAAACCAAATTAAGGAAGTGTGGCCTGGACTCAGGAAAAAAAAGAGAAATAATGAAGGGATCAGATTCAAGGTAAGGGAGGAGGCCAAAGAGTGGAATTCACTCAGGTCCACCGTCTGCTTTTTAATAACATTCTTACGCCAAGCTTCCTCCAGCTCAAGATCGCACACATAGTCTTCTTCACCCTTACAACAACCTTGTGAGGTAGGTTGGGAGAGAGAATGTCATACCCAAGGTCCTTCCAGTGAGCTGTGTAGTTGAGCTGGGATTTGAACCCAACAATCTACCCACTACACTGCACTACCCACTTAGCAGTAAAGAGCATGTTGTGCTGAGAAACCAACCTTTACCAAGTTAAGGGTTAAATGCCAAGGCTCCCCCCCCCCACCTCCTGTGTGCATTTCTTTAAACTTTGTTGTAACTGGAGACCTGTCCCTTGGCAAAGGTTTTATGACACTCCGAAACTGCAAGGAGTTGGGGCTGAGCAATCCTACACTCATATTATGCTGGTGTTAGATTTACAACACTGCTATGCCAGTAGAATGGCCACAGCAACCCAGTGTGTGCCAGCAGGGCTGAAGGAGATTGACAACAGGATCTGCTGCCCCTGTAGATCCTGCTACTTGAGATGGTTGCCTCACCTTGTCTCATGGGCTGTATGTTATATACATGTTATATGTCCAGGGCTGACCCTACCATTAGCCAAAAAGCAGCACCTGCCACAGGTGGCAGATACTTTGTGGGTGGGGGCAGCATCGGCCCCCAGTGTTCCTCCTAAAACAGAGCTGTTATTGCTATTGAAGTATCTGGGAACCATTGTACATGAGAAGTTACTGGTGTGCATTGACTTCCCACTCTGGACAGCCAAAGTTTAATCTTCCCACAGAAACCTTTCGGGAAAATCTGGATGGTGCACAATGACATCTTTGAAATAAGCAAGAGGCATTATCAGAGTTCAATGACACATTTCAGGCAGGCGAAAGCAAAGCAGGTTCCCCAGGGCTACTCCCCAAGGCTGAGAGGCAGTGACTGGCCTGAAGTCAACCAGTGAGTTTCATGGGGATTCAAACCCTGGTTCCAATCAGACACACTGATATTATTACATTTATATCTCACTTTTCGCTCAATTGCTCAGAGTGGCGAACATGGTTTTCCTCCTCAACAATAACCCTTTGAGGTAGGCTAGGCTGAGAGGCAGGATGCGGGTGGCGCTGTGGGTTAAACCACAGAGACTAGGGCTTGCCGATTGGAAGGTCGGCGGTTTGAATCCCTGCGATGGGGTGAGCTCCCGTTGCTCAGTCCCTGCTCCTGCCACCCTAGCAGTTCGGAAGCACGCAGTACAAGTAGATAAATAGGTACCACTCCAGCAGGAAGGTAAATGGCGTTTCCATGCTCTGGTTTGCCAGAAGCAGCTTAGTCATGCTGGCCACAAGACCCAGAAGCTGTACGCTGGCTCCCTCGGCCAGTAAAGTAAGATGAGCGCCGCAACCCCAGAGTCGTCCGCGACTGGACTTAACAGTCAGGGGTCCCTTTACCTTTAGGCTGAGAGGCAGTGACTGGCGCAAGGTTGCTCAATGAGCTTCCTGGCTGAGTCTGAACCCTGGTCTCCTAGGTCCCAGCCCAACTCAGAAACAACTACACAGCACTGGGGAGGGGGGGCAGTTTACCTGGGCAGGGCCAGGCAGTCACACTGGATTGGCCAGCAGCACTCTCACCTGTGCAACCACACAGCCTTCACCTTGCCACTGCCCTGTCCAGGTAAGCAGCAGTGAAGCAAAGTTCTGACCCACTTGGTGTTGTGTGCTTAGCCTAGAGGGGGGAAATACATTGCAAGACTGTATTCAGTGGTCTGTGTTTGCCTAAGCTTGAGCCCCTGTGTTCTGATTTGATACATGATATCCAATCATAGAACATTTCAGGATTTGGGTCTCTGTCACTGGCCCTTAACTCTGAGTCATTATTTGCAGCTTAGAAGTTTAGATAGCCAATCACGTTGGGAGTGGGAGTGGCCCAGGCCTTCAGAAATGTATACAGTCGTACCTTGGCTCCTGAACGCCTTGGGAGTCGAACGTTCCGGCTCTCGAACGATCAAAAACCAGAAGTGATTGTTCCAGTTTTAGAACATTATTTGGAAGCCGAATGTCCAACGGGGCTTCCGCGGCTTCCAGTTGGCTGCAAGGGCTTCCTGCAACCAATCAGAAGCTGTGCTTTGGAAGTCAAACATTTTGGAAGTTGAACGGACTTCTGGAACGGATTCTATTCGACTTCCAAGGTATGACTGTATAAACAGTTGCTTTGCCCCTGTTGTCCAGTTCTTGCTGTTATCACTGTGTCTTGCCTCATGGGAACCCACCTACACTTCAAAGACAATTTAAACACAAACACACAAGAAATGTTTGGAACAGCATTAACATTTATACCCTTGTTATTTTCCACTCTTCCAAGCAAAAGCAAGCTTTCTCCACATGACTTTGGCACATGACTTATGTTGAGGGAGAACAGGGGTGCCACCTCAACAGGCCACACTCCTAGTGAGAGCTAATATTTGCCATGTGATTATCTATTCTCTGGTGCGGTTTCTCTAAGAATCAAGGCCGGCCAATTAGTTTGCTTAATCTTTCCTCATTAGCCCTACCCTGCAAATCCCCTGCAGTCTACTGGTCTCATCAGACGCAAATAGTTATTTCAAACCTTGGGAGTCCATGTATGCCCCTATCTGTAGCGATCTCTATTCCTGTTTGAGCTCCAGCTCAGAACTCAATCTCGGCCACCAAGATGCTATCTTGCCCAAGCTCCCTTTGAAGAGATGATTGATTGCAGAGGCAGGTGAGGTGACCCTCCCCATGTGAGCGACGGCAGCTTCTCGTGTGTGGTGTGATCCCTCTTCTTTTTGTACTCTGAACTTCTGCTGCGACTGATCTTTTCATTTCTTAGGCTGCATGCCATCTACTCTGAATCCAGTGTGTTCCAACTGCTCATACAGAAGCAGTTTACACATGATGTTAGCCACCATCCATATCTAGCCTCTCATTTCTTAGAAAACGCTGCATTTTGAAGCATTTCCCCCAAAATCAATCTCTATCAAAAATGGAGTTCCCAGGTCAGAAGCATTCCAGATCCTGAGAATTCAGAGCCCAAACCTGAGATCTAGAGGAGACCCCTGGTGATGTAATGCAGGAGGCCCTGGTGATGTCATAGGAGTGGACCCTGGAGATGGAAGTTAATTGTGAAAGGGGAGCGGAAGAGGGCAGGCCCTCCAGAGTGTCTATGCTATAATTTGCTGCCAGCTTCTGCTGCACTGAAGTTTGCGAGCTACACGTGCAATCTTCTGAGGCTGTGGGTGACTAGACTTCCCTAAATTCCTCGGTGCCATATCCTCTAAATTCCTTGGTCTAGTGGGTTTTGGGGTTTAATCAATGCTTGCAGTATTAAAATGGGCTGCCATTTTAGCAAGGTGTTGAAATACAGGCAAAACCAGTTTCCCATTCAGGAAATTGCCTGGGAGAATACGGGGGTGGGGTGGGAGTAAGGTAATGGGGCTGCTTGATGGGAAAGGTGGCATATAAATGTAAGAAATAAATAAACAAAATATAATAAACTGGTGGTGCCTTAGATTAAACCCATTATCTGCTGCTCACTTTTGCTTGATGATGCTCCTCTGGCTGGAAAGGGGTGTGTGCTGGTCCCAGGGGCTAACCAAGAGGCTAGGTCCAAGTCCAGTCCGAGGTTGATGGTGCAAAATGAAGGCAGTCCATAGTAGTCAATGCTGGGAGCAGGGCAGGGCATCAGGTGAGGTCAGGAGCTCCGGCAGGGAAGCAAGTCAGGGATCAGGCTGGAACTGACAACCAACGATGTTGCTCCCACAACTTGGGACTGGGGCTGGCTGGCTTTTATCTCCTCCAAGGCATAGGGTGGCCCCGATCCTCAGGTGACTCACCTCTCCTGGGCTGGAGGTGAGCACTCCTCCTGCGGGAACTTAGTTCCCTCCGCCTCTCTGTCCTGAGCCTCTGCGCTCAGGAGAGGCTGGAGGGTTACCGGACCCAGAGGCAACCCCAGCTTCCTCTGACAGGGCTGAGGGTGGAGCACCTGCAGGCAATGGGTCCTCCATCCCCTCAGGAGCCAGAGCAGACTCAGCTGGTGCCTGCACCTGAGGATCCAGCACAGGTGAGGACCCTTCAGGCTCAGGCCCCAGCCCCGGCTCAGCTGGTTCTGGAGGCAGGGACTCCTGTGCAGGCTGGGATTCCTTAAGTTCAGTATCCGAATCCAATTCCCAGGCCATTACAGGGTGTTTCAGGAAGCTTGCATGATGATTCCGCGATGGGAACCAATGGGTCTGAGCCATGATGCTAAATAGAGCCTTTTTGTTCGAGGGCAGTCTACCTCTGAATACCAGATAAAAAGTGCAAACAATGGGGGCAAGACTGTTGCATTCATGGTCTGCTTCCAAGCTTCCCAGAGGCAAAAGCTATTATTGGAAACAGAATGCCAGATTACATGGACCTTTGGACTCCTCTAGCTGAGCTGTTCTCATATTCCAAGCAAGGTTGTCCCACGTATTTGATATGCAAATCTTTCGTCTCATGGGATCTCCTGCCATGATTCTGAGGTTGTAACTTCCAGTGCCTCTAGCATTGAAGCTGCCCCCAATTTTAGCTTAGCTGGCCGATGTTGTTGGGGTGGGTTTTTTTTTTTGGGGGGGAGGGAGGGGGTTGGTCAAAGGAAAGAAGGAAGTTGATGTAATTAGTTTACAGTGAGCGTATCAATAGCTAAGTGTTCTGCGAAGCAATAAAACTCCTGCAATTGAAAGATTGTTAACAGGACCGGTCTGGTTACAAAAGAAGGTTAAAATTAACCTATTTTCTCTGCATCGAGGAAGGCAGATCAATCAAAAACCCTTTCCATAATAAATGGCTATTATTTGATATATGCTGGAACGCTCAAACAAACAGGATTAACGGAATGAGCCAACTGCTTTAATTGTAAATTGATGTATCCGAAAACTATAAGGACTCTGATGTGGCGACATTCAGCACAGTTCTGAGCTGCGGTTCGTGAGATGTAATTGCTTTTATTGAAGAAGAAGAAAGGATGGAAAGAGTGACAGTGTTTGCACTTGCTGGGCAAGTTTGGTCTGTCCAACCACATCAGAGTCAACCCAGAAGTGGCTGGGCAGCCAGTCTTGGGGTTGCCTGGCAACGGCAATGTGTTTTCTACCCTTGCAGTGACCCAACAAAATGGCCGACAGGACAGCTGGGCTAGGCCCAAAGCCACGACTCTGGGCAGGGGTTGCAGCTTGCAAACCACAGTGTTTGTGCGTTATGCTATTTCTGGGTTTTCTGCAGAGGGGAAAAAGCCCTTCGCAGTGGGATTTCCCAGTAATGGGAATCCACATAAGAGGAGCCTGCTGCATCAAGCCAATGGCCCATTTAGTGCACTGTTCCCACAGTGGCCAAACAGATGCCCATGGGAAATCCACAAGCAGGATCTGAGCACTCTTTCCTCCTATTGTTTCCAGCAATCAAAATTCAGAAGCCTCTAGCTGGGATCGATTGGTCTCTGCTTTGACCCATCAGGTTCTACGGACTGTTTTGTCACATGAACAGGGAATGGGAGTATTTGCCATAAGGATACAGGTAAAGGTAAAGGACCCCTGGATGGTTGAGTCCAGTCAGAGGCGACTATGGGGTTGTGGCGCTCATCTCGCTTCAGGCCGAGGGAGCCGGCTTTTGTCCACAGAAAGCTTTTCCGGGTCATGTGGCCAGCATGACTAAACTGCTTCTAGCGCAACGGGACACTGTGATGGAAGCCAGAGCGCATGGAAACACCATTTACCTTCCCACCACAGCGGTACCTATTTATCTACTTGCAGTGGCATGCTTTCGAACTGCTGGGTTGGCAGAAGCTGGGACAGAGCAATAGGAGCTCACCCCATCACAGGGATTCAAACTGCTGACCTTCCGATCAGCAAGCCCAAGAGGCTCAGTGGTCTAGACCACAGCACCACCCACTCCCTAGCTTCCCATGGCAAATGTGCTTTTCTGGACCAGCTCTCATTTGTTTCGTTCATGTCTTCAGTTGTATTCATCTTGATCTGCAAATGCCCTTAAGAGCATCTCTTGCACAGCCCATAGCATCAGAGCGAAGGATGTTGCCATTTAGCTCTAATCATCCCCCCATCAAGCGGCGCTGTTCAGCAGACAGGATAAGCATAAAAATACTTGACTGTTGCCTGCGCAGAATGGAGAACGTGTAAAGACGGAAACCTGGAGACTGGGGTTCTCTCTGGAGGCCCAAGAACAGCTGATACTTGTCCTGCTGCACCGATCCTGCCATTTCCCCTCCTGGTTCTCCCAGGGCCATTGGCTTCCCAGCCCAAACGTTTTCCGAAGGAGACAGGGCACCAGAAGGTCTGGTTCTTCAGAGGCAGGCTGGTAATTATCTGCATTGTGAGACGGGGGAACACAGGCTTGCCAAATGTGACTCTTTCTACCTTGGGAAACATTTAATAAGCACTGTTTAATGAGGCAGAAACAAACATGGGAATTAATTAATTAATAGGTGTCGCAAGGGCCAAGGAAGCAAAGGAAATAAAGGGAAGGAGAATTAAAATGCACCCAAAACACCTTGGGAGATCACTGTGAGCTGCTGAACCTATCCGAAGGATCCCGGTTAACCCCTTTTCTGAGGAACTGCAGGGGGGGGGAAGGAACTCTACGGCATCTCCTCTTCTGCAAGGGGCTCTGAAGTAAAGAGGGGGAAAGAGCAAGCGCCATAGACCAAGGGCCAGGGATGTTTCCAAGGGCCGCATTCACGTGGCAATGGTGGGTGGGGGGCAAAATCTATACACTATCACACACTTCTCTGCCTCTTCCATCCAGACAAGCAAGAGGCATTTTATCAGAGTTAGAATCATAGCACTGTAGGGTTGGAAGGGACCCCAAGGGTCATCTAGTCCAACCCCCTGCAATACAGGCAGCAAAGCACACAAGGAACCCCAATGCAAGTCCAGCCAGTTGAATGGAGCCCTGAGGTTGATTGACAGCAGGAGGCACAGCAAATCACAGGCTATTGGGGTTGCCAGAGACGTGAATCTCCAGGTGGGCGAGAGCACCTTCCCTACCCAGACTTCCTAATCAGGTGAGCAGGAATAACCCCCCTCACTTCAGCTGGACCTGGGAACACCATACCCTTCAAGTGTCCCAAATTTCCTGGGACATTCCCGGAATTACAGTAGCCACCCCAGCTTCTGATTTGCTCCTGGGATGTCCAGGAATGTCCTATATTTCTCCTCCAGTGCTGCCGCCATCGAGCTCAAGGAGGAGGACGAACCAGCATTGGTGCTTACAGCTCTTGTGTAAGATACATGTCCTGATTTTCATCAGAGGACTGTTAGAGGGTGTGGAACATCCACTTTGGCTAAGGTTTCTGCCTTCATTTCCAAGCAGTGACGTGTTTGTTCATTCATTAGGCTTTGTGCTTCTTATGTGAATGGCATGCTCTCTGCAACTGTGGTTAATCTTCGTGCTTAATGACATCACTGGGGTCCACCCCCTGTGGCATCACCAGGGGCCGCCTGGGACCATGAAATCTTAGGGTCTGGGATGCTCCTGACCTGACAAGTCCTTGTCTGATGAGGAGCTGGAGTTGGGATTCAGCTGGAGAGGGAAGCATTTCAGAAAGCTTGCAGACTAGGAGGCATGGAGGCTTGGAGTTGGAGGAGGAGGAGGAGGAGGAGGAAGGAGACTGAGAGGCAGAAGTACCTGCAGAGCATCTAGGGAGTTAGAGAGGCAAGACCAAAGTAAGGACAGAGGAGAATGTCACTTGGTCCGCATTTTTTAAGCGATTGACCTAATTCGCACCAACTGGACAAATGCATGGATTGGAATGTAATTATCCTTTGAATTTCACACTTCCCTGAATTTGGAGATACAGTTCTTGGCTCAGAAGATGTCCTGAAAAGTGTTTTAAATGTGTATTTTAGGATAAAATACATTCAGAAATGTGTACGTTGAGATAAAATACATATTTAAATACATATTTTGTGATAGCATGCATATTCATGCATATATTTAAATATGAATTTTCATAAGGGTTTTTCTAAAGTGGGGGAAATGGCAGCTTAATGAGAAACTGGGAAGAATAGACGGATGAGTAAACACATGCAAATTGATGTGGAGCAGAAATAGATTGATCCCTAGACCAGAGCCTGGCTGTTAATCAAGGAAAGATCCGTACCTGACCTGGAAACAATTATAGGCAAGAGGAGAGCAACCAATGGTAGTATATTTGGGAGAAGAACTTTGTGGGCTCTGGAAGGATACTCTTCCTTTTGCTTCCATGTTATGGGCTCAAAGAGGTACCAAAGCTTCTTGGTTCAAGACCTGGTCAATACTGACAGTGGTTTATTGAGGTCAGAGTTACTTTTTGTGCCTGTCACTGCCTGGTGCTTTAATAGATATTTCTAGAACAGCCAGTAATTGCCCATCCCTCTGTTATCCAAAAAACCCTGTTCTTCCAGAAGCTAGCTGAAGCCACACTGAGCTGCAGACTGCATTTCATAGGATCATAGTATCTTAGAGCTGGAAGGGAGCCAAGGGTCATCTAGTCCAACCCCTTGCAATGCAGGAATCTCAGCTAAAGCATCCATTGGCATTATGCATCTAGGCTATGGCATAACCCTCAACCGTCCTGATTTGAGCGGGACATCGCGGAATTAATTGGATTCTGCAATGTCCCAGTTTGGGGCATGAGTCAGCTGGCTTGCACCACAGTGCTGGACCAAAAGCCACTCACCCTTTTGTCTGTGCCAAAAGACACTCATTTTGTGGCCTCGCACTCTCGCATGAGTCAGTTAGCACCCGTGAGAGCTTGGGACCAAATAACGAGTGTCTGGATTTTGATCAGCAGGTTTTTGGAAGGCATGATATGGGCAGAAACATTTATATATATATATATATATATGTCTTTAGATCAGGGTGGGAAAACTCTGGTCCAGGAACCAAATGCAGACTTCAAGTCCTCTGTATCGGTCTCCCTGATCTCTGCCCCCGACTGAAATTGTTCCCCACCTGCTGTTTGAAGGAGACTGACATTGCCATAGTACCAGCAGCGGGGTGGATCAGGCAAGGCTTCTCCCCTAACCTGGCTCATCGCATGGAGGAGGGTGAATGTTCACCTGCCCTTGACCATCCTTGCATGTCCTGGTGGAGACAGCATCCAATTACAACTCACGCCTATACATAGCAATGTCATGGTTGCAGTTTGAGCCTACCTGCGAAGAGCATAGGGGCACTGGCCGTATGCAGGGCCGGCTTACCCATAGGCGCTAGGGGTGCCGGGCTCTCAGGGGCGCCAGGCCCAGAGTCCGGGGCTGAGATTTGGAGTCTGGGGATTGAAGAGCCAGGCTAGCTGACAGCCGCTACTAAGCAGAGCAGAGCCCGTTGGAACTCCACAGGCTTTTCTGCTGTGGGTGCTGAGGCAGCTGGCCGGCTCCACTCTCCTGCACGCCTGGGATTGGCGGGCTGTCAAGGTGCCTCGCTAGCACACGCATGCTGGTCACACGAGGCATGCAGCTTTCCTCCCAAGCCTCTGCGGAGATTGCTCTCCTCCCTCCACCCGCAGCGGCATGGGAGAGAGTTGCATACCCCCCCAGAAGCTCAACAAATCTGAGCTGCCCCCTAAAAAAGCTCAACAACTTTGGCTTGTCCCCCCCCCAAAAAAAATTGGGGGGCGATGGGCAGTTTTTTGCACCCCAGCTCAGCATATGCTAAAGATGGCCCTGGCCATAGGCAGGTGTCCCTAACGGTAAGGTAGAGGTGGGGCAGGTGTACCTGACGGGTCAGATCCAGCGCTATGACTATGGGCCTGCTTGATCCCACTCCTGCTCTCCTTGCGTAATTACTCAGAGATGCTATGAAATGACCACAGGCCTCTAGTAGAGATGGGGGAGAAATGCGGTTCCATCCGCATTTTAGCGCAAACCTAATCTGCGCTTGCTGGAACAATACACAGGCTGAAATACAGCGGTCCTTCGAAATCCGCACTTCTCTGAATTTTGAGGTGCAGTTCTCCCAAGGGGGGGGTGTGTGTGTAGAAAATTCATGTATTAGGAGGAAGTGTCTATAAAAATGATTTGTATTAATGTAAATAACATACAGAAATGCATTACAGTAAGGGAAACGGCTTGCAGAAAAATGTGTATGTGTGCCAAAGGCAGGTAAAGAAACACCTCTTTGTCCAGGTCATTGGAGGGGGGCAGAAAAGGCCCTGCAATTTGTTTCTACTGGCTGCATTTTTATTTTCTCACTGCTGCCATTTGACTTGACACTTGATGATGATGCATGATTGGTTTCCTTTGCTTTTTTTAATATTGTTTACTGAGATTTTAAAACGCTGCTTCCCACTCCGGAATCCTTGTCTGAAGGGTAATATATTTTATTTATTTTATTTTTTAGTTTTATCTCACCTCTTTATTATTTTATTTTCTCACCTCTTTCTCCCAGGAGGTCAAGGTGGCATACATGGTGCTCCCCTTCCTCATATAATCCCCACAACAGCCCTGTGAGGTAGAGTAGGTTGAGAGGCAGTGATTGGCCACCCAAGGTCCCCCAGTGAGCTTCATGGCCAAGTGGGGATTTGAACCCTGTTCTCTCAGGTCCTAGTCTGATGTTCCAACCACTACACCACACCTATTTCACAAAATCCTAGAACCATAGAACTGTCAAGCTGGAAGGACCGTGAGGGTCATGATCCTACACTTTGTTGAAGGGAAACTCCCCACCGGAGCAGAAATCATATATCAAACAGATGGGAAGCTCTTTAATCTGAGCAGGCTGAAAGCAAAGAGTAAGGCTACCATAACTTATTATGTTATTTGGATGCCTGATTATTGTCGTTCAAAGCAACAATTCTGATCTTAAAATGGAAAGCATAATGCTGGTGGTCAACAAAAAGAGGTTTAAAGACTCTCTCAAGGCAAATCTAGAAAAATGTAGTATAAACACTGACAACTGGGAAACACTGGCCTGCTAGCGCTCCAATTGGAGAACAGCCTTTAGCAAAGGTGTCATGGACTTTGAAGACGCTCGAACTCAGGATGAAAGGAAGAAATGTGCTAAGAGGAAGGCACGCTTGGCAAACCCTCACCCTGATCAACTCCCACCTGAAAACCTATGTCCCCACTGGAAGGACATGTGGATCCATAATTGGTCTCCACAGTCACTTACAGACTCACTGTTAAGACCATGTTCATGGAAGACAATCTTACTCAGCTACAAGTGATCGCCAAAGAAGAATGAGACCTCTGAATGAATTCCCAGTACTGTGATCAAAGAACAGGGGACCTTCAATCCCTAATCCAGACAGCTAATGGCTGGCAACTGGCTAATTGCTACTTGGAAACTGAACTCAGCTTCTGGGTCACGTTGCCCCTTTCTGCTTCCAGTTCTTCTGTACACCTTTGCCACCTTCTCTGAACAGCAAATTCAATGTAGGAGAGAAAGATGCGGCTAGAACTCTGGTTTGCGCAGGGAGGGGTGTGCAGTTTGCAAAACTTATCAGCATCTAAACAGTCGCTGGAGCAACGGGTCCAGTTGCAGGTAAACAGCTCCCTCCTGGGAGTAGAGCAAGGCTCAGCAGGGAAACCAGCTTTGATCCTGACAGCAGCCCCAGGGATAGAGAGAGAAAGGGCTGGCTCTCTCCCCACATCCGGCGTGCAATTCTGCTGGCAAGGCAGATACTCCCCAGCGAGCAAAAAGCCTTCCCAGAAGCTTCCTGAACAGTCCTGTGCTTTTCTGTTTGATGCACAGAAATTGTTTCCTGTGCCACAACTGGAGAGAGATGAATAAGGGGATGCTTTCGCTGAAGCTGCAGTTTCCCTGGGCCAAAGCCGAGCTTTCTCTCCTAATGCCTTCTACGCTCAGCAAAGAGGATTTTGTCCACGTTTTCTCTGCCCTCGCAGAGTCCCAGCGTGAGATGGCCTCCGTGGAGCTGGCAGCCCTGCCCGGGGAAGGCATTCATTAGTTGCCAGTGGTGCAGAGAAGAGTTTTGCATCAGATCTAAAAGCAGAAAATGAAGCAGATGAGGGCATTACTAGACAGCGGCAGTTAAATCTGCTCTTTCAGAAGGAGTGACCCCAATGCATGAGCTGCTAAAGGTCACAAGGACAAGGTCTTCCTAGGCTCTGCAATCACCATTTTTTGTTAGATGCAGGGGCTCAAGGCAGGTGAGGTTCAAACTGAGAACTTTCCAGCTTAAGAGCTCTTAAGAGAGGTTAGTGGATCTGGCACATGAGGAGCTGGTGGAAAAAGCAAGATACTAAGTCAAATTTCTCCATTCATCCCTCGTAGTGGGTAACAGGTGGTGGGAAGTCAAATGGCCAGAAAGCTTTTAAATCAGGAGCAGGGAACTTTATTTTCATACCTTTCTAGTCTACCTTCAGGCAACCACTGGAGGGTGGAGCCAAAGGCTAAAGTGGGTGGAGCAATACATGCAAATTTTGCCTAGGCTACTTCCCACACACATCTGTCTATCCTCCATCCAGTGCCTGCCCTACTCAACTTTTGGAACAAGGTTTAGCTGGGGAAGTACTTGAAATCTGAAAGGGGGTCAGAGATGGGGCGTTTTTGTTGTCTCGGTGTGTTCTGCTTCTGTTTGCTCCTTGCCTGCTCCCCCCCGCCACTCGCCTGCCCCATCCCCACGGCTGGCTTTTCATCACCTCCTGAAAGGTTCAAGTGTCCCCCTTTTTTCGGAAATCCTGATGAGCAGAAACCTGAGTCTAATCTAGCAAGGCTCTCTTAAGGTGGCCTGATTGCTAGCAGATGCCATCTTGGGGTGGGGGGGTGGGGGAGGGAGTGTGCAGAGGAATTACACAAAGTGGTCATGTTTGCACTCCAACTCTCCGGTTCTGATTCTTTGTTGGGAAGGGAGGGGTCGTTGGTTTGGCAGGGAGAGGCAGAGGTATTTCCCTGGTTGGTTTTTAAACCTGATTTTGGACTTACTGCCTCCAGGAACATTGCAGCTTTTCCAATTAAGTGAAAGGCATCTATATTGCCCATCTTTCCTGCTCACTTCAATTGCCTCCACAGTGATAGAAGTTTCCACAAAAGGCAGGCAGCCACATAAGGCTGTTTCTACAATTTTAAAGGTGTCAGCTCATCGCTCTGGTTCTTCCAGGAATAATATGTCCCACTTCCTATGAAGCAAAGGCCTTGAAGAAGGTTGAGGGAAGAACCTCTTGTTTCTTTCAAAGTTTATGCACTCTGATTTGCTGGATTTCCTTAAGGCAGACTTCCCCAAAGTGGAGCTCCTCAGATGTTTTGGATGACAAGTAACTATGGATAGGTTCCGGGCTTAATCCAAAGGTCTGGGTTTGACCTTTCAAGCTGTTATGTGGGTAAGGACCTGGAACTTCAAGGACCTCTTCTCCCCACATATAGCATCCCAGACCCTCCCCGAGACTCTTTCCCTACAGGAAAGGTCAAGAATGTGGAGAATGGGCCTTCTCAGTGGTGGCTCCCTGCTTATGGCGTGCTCTCCCCAGGGAGGCCTGCCTGCTGCCATCACTATCTATATTTAAGCACCAGGCAAAAATGTTTCTTTTTATCCAGACTTTGGACACCTTAATCTGGAAGATTCAGGGTATACATGTGACCTCTTCCTTGACATATATTTTTTACTGGGCTGGATAGTGTTTGCCTTTCCTTTTTATATACGACATTGCTGAGTTTTCAAGTTTTCGTCTTGCTTTGGTCTTTATATTCAGTTTTAATATTTGTATTAAGTCACTTTGCAATTCTTTTTGTAAAAATAAAAGTAACCACTGAATGTAAGAAATATAAATAAGAAATAAAAAAAGAACTCCCATCAGCCTCAGCTAGCACACTGGCAAAGTCTGTCAGAATGGATGTGAAAAGAAAGGGACATTTTTACTCGACACACTGCAGGGAATCTCCAATATCTTAATAATTAACACATTGCTTTAAATTTGATTGGTTCCTTGGTTGGGGAATTGTTGCCATCTGCGTGCTTTAAAAAAGGGATGCCACACTGTCAGAAAAACTTCAAGTTTCGCCTCTCTCCTTGCTATGTTCTTAACTGATGAGCTGGTTTCTCCACTATCAAAATCTCCTGCATCTTATTGAACCAATGTCTTTGGGTAGGTGATTAAGCTGCTTTATATTCCTTAGCTTTTAGCAATTTGGCACATGATAAGATCATTCTGGTGCTTTTTACTCATTTGGGGTAGTTGATGGGGCTCCTTATTCATGGGGGTGGGGGGGCGGCCTTCCGTAAATGTTGGCCTGTTTGTCATTTCTGTTGAGAACGCTTCAACGAGCATCAGAACAGTGAATCTACCAGTGTCCAGAGCAGCATATTTTCATTGATTTGTACCTCAACATAATGCAGAAAGCTTGCACACTCTTCCCCCAGCATCATGTTCCAATGAGTATTCCCACATCTGGCTCTCATTGCATGAAAGTTAGTATCTCACTAAAAAGGCACTAACCTTTGTACGAAGTCCCTTATGATTCCTTAGGCAAATATCTCACTGCAACGCCCCGCCTCTAATCAAATCCTCATCTCTCCACTCTCTGAGTCTATCTATACGTACTTTGCAACTTTCATCCTTCTTAGAAACATGCTTATTTTTTTAAAAAAATATTTTATTTAATATTTTTTAGCCAGTTCAGACTCTCTCTCCTTCCATTCCTGTTGGATTTAGATCTTTCACAGCCACAGATATATCTCAAGGTCGCAGAGATGTATGTCCTGTGTAATATTTAGTATTACAAGAAAACCTAATCTATAGGGCAACCCCCTAAGAGAATATTGTTACCTGTAGAGTCTGGTGTGTTAGGACAAATTATTATAATAAACAACAACTGTCCTGAGATCTTGTGATGAAGGACTGTATAATGATGATGATGATATTTACCCATCCTGCAAAGTAAGGCCCCAGAGCAGATTGCAATGTCAAAACTCAACATTAAAAACAGTTTGAAACAACTAACAATTGCAAACAGGGTCCTACACCTCAAATGCATACCCTCCAACTGCTCCCCAATACCAGGGTCATCATAAAAAACCTTAAGCCATCACGGCTTCTCATCCAAAGTCCCCATTTCCCAAGGGACCTTCTGTTCAGTACAGTATTTCAACATGTTACTGGAAATTCAGATTTATGCATCTCTCTAACACATTTCTTAGATCTATTTCTCCCTCCCCTCCCATTCAACATGGTGCCACTTTTATGAAAACAAGATCCGAGTCACTTGGATGCCCCTAAGAAAGTTTCCCATTCTTTCCTTACTCCCATTGTTTCCTTGGTCAGTGGGCGGGGGACCGCAGGGGGTGGGGCCCGTCCATGAAGCGCTTGTCATGCCTGCAAGGGGTGCCAAGAGATCGCAGGCACTGATGAGCAACCGTTATGGTCACTTGGCTTCGGCTTGCTTCATTTGGCTGCTGTTTTCTGCATCCCTGCCCCAGCCTATGAGGAGGAGGCGCACTGGGGGAGAATAGACACTGATGTAGAACAGCCTGTACATATTTCCATCTGAGGAATGTTGGGGGCTTTGCAAATGCCAAACACCAAGGTAAAGAGGTGAGTCTTCAGCATTTGCCAGAAGCTGTGTATTACTGGGTTTCCCAAACTTGGGTCTCCAGTTGTTTTTGGACTACAACTCCCATCATCCCTAGCTAGCAGCAAGAGTGGTCAGGGATGATGGGAACTGTGGTCCAAAAACAGTTTGGGAAACCTTGCTGTATCATGAAGATGCAAGAGACACCTGGGGGAGGGGAGTTCCACAACTTGGGTGCTGCCGAAGAAAAGGTCCTCTTCTGAATCCCCACCCACCCCATCTCACTAAGCTCAGTCCACCTTCAGCCAGCCGCCATCTTCCTGCCTTCTTACTTACAGCCGAAGAAAGGAGTTGGTCCTGCTTGCTCGCTTTCTCCTCCTTAATGTCAGCATTGCCCTTGTAGAACTCAGGGCTGATCCACACTTAACCTCTGCCTAATGCTTTCTAGTCACAGGTGACAGGTCTGAACTTTCCCTGTTCGTGCCCACTATTTTCTTTGCCCCACTGCTTTCTCCAGGGAAACCCTCTTTCTGACGCTGAATCAGAACAAACAGAAATTTGGGGGTTCCATGGATGACGTTCTGCTCTGATTCAGTGGTAAAGAGTGGGTTTTCAGGGGAAAACACCAGGGTAAAAATAAAAGTGCATGGACACCTGGAAAGCCTGGACCTTTGCCTAGAAATATGAAGCAAAGGGAACTGTGAATGAGCCCTCTATGGGGAAGAGAATGAGGACAAAATGAGAATTGCGTGGCTCCACCTATCATTAGGCCTGGCGCCATCTTCTGTGGGTCTCTCTGCCTTCTACCCTACAAGTCCTAATGGGCCCCAGATACCACTGGATAAGAAGCATGCAGTGGTTTCTTGTTTTTAAAATGCTTTTATTGTTTGTATCTCTTGTTTGCTGGACACCATTGGGAGGAAAGGCAGGATATAAATTCAATAAACAAGCAAGCAAGCAAACAAATAAATAAGAAAGGAGAACCCGGACACTGAGGAACAAAGCAAAGCATGAACTGCTGCAGCGGAGAGATTTTTAAGCAGGCATTCCTACTTCCTGGGAGATGTCAACCATCACAGAAGGCAACCGACAGAGGCCGAGGTGTTGACAATGGGAATGACCAAGCGCCAAATC